>NC_142031.1:452500-759166 GCF_982192425.1 Myodes glareolus
AGAAAGGGAGAGCAAGGGAGAGAGGAAGAGAGAGCGCAGGGACGAGAGAAAGATTAGAGAGAGCTTAGAGAGAGAGCGAAAAACCCAAAGACAGCCGCTTTTCTAGGGTGAGAGGCTCGAATGCTGATTGGTTGATGCCATTCTGCTAGGGCTCAAGGCCACAGGACAGGTCAGGAAACCAAGTCTCTGAAATGCAAAACAAGGCTCCAAGCACACTGGCCTGTGCGGCAACATCAAAGGATTTGTATACCTCCAGGCTGTAGGACTGCTGGCACTATCTCGCCAAGGCGACATCCTGGCGGCTCCCTACAGCTCCTCCTTTCTATTGTTTTAAGAGCAATAAGGCAAAACTATTTTCCAAACTGGTCCCCACCTCATGATGTGTGGACCGATTAAAGAAAAGAAAAGCAAGACACACCCTTCCCGTGCTATGGGACAACTACTTCCCTGGGAGTGCTAGGGCTGTGTCTGCACACCCTCCGCCTATGCATACCTTCCTCTGTGCCGTGGGACTATCTGGTCCCTAGAGGGTGCAAAGGTTATGCATGGCTAATTGCCTATGAGCTCTTTAGGGCTGAGAGCCAAACTTGGAGTGAGGATACACATTCCAAGGCTGCCAAGGCCTGTGCCACAAAGACCTTGTCCCTCCTCACTTGGGCTAGCAGGTGGCACACACAATCAGAGACATACAGCACTTCCACCTAGACACAGCATGCCAGGAATATCTCTGTTCCCACCCAATCCTAAGGAAGGAGAAAAGGCAGAATAGAGTCAGTCAGAAAATTGTTAAGAGATAAGAGGTTGCACAGGGTGCTGCTCAAGGTGATAACGTGAAACAGCTGCTCTTGACACTGCCCAGAGGGTCATCTCTGCTGTCTCCGCATGAATCTTCCACAGCAGGACACTCAGCATCCACTGGGTCATCTTTCTTCTTTATTTCTCTTGTCAGTCTCGCTGGCATCCAGATGTATGTCAGCATTTCTCGAAAAAAACATAAACAAAACTCTCCTCCCAAATTAACATTTAAGAGTACTAAAAACTCAGTGTAAAAATTCAGCACAATCAGTACGGTAAGTAGGCTGGTTTTGAACTTAGAGACCTGCATGTCTCTGTTCCAAAGAGCAAATCTTGTTTGCCTGTGCCATTAAAGCAGGCCTTAGAAGAGCATGTCTGTCTGCTGCTGTTTTACCAGCAATATTTTGAATTAAAAAATTAAGTGTAGAGAATGCAAGAGAAATCCTTTCTCAGGGGGAAGTTGTAGTCCCCCTCTTTTGTCTAAAACCAAATAGTTGTGAGCTACCATGTGGTCACTGGGAATTGAACTCAGGACCTTTGGAAGAGCAGACAATGCTCTTAACCACTAAGCCATCTCTCCAGCCCCCCATTCAGATGGAAAAAACCTCTAGGTCTACTGTAGCAGCTGCTCTTTGCTTTAAAAGAATACGGTACTTCCTGTTTGTTGTTTTTAAACCTTGAGTGTGCTTTTATTATGATAATTACAACCAGTCCTGCCTGAAGTCTTTGAGGGAAAATGGGCGTCGACAGTCGATCTGGCTGCTTCCTGCTGAAGAAGGGACGATGTAAATTTTTGGGGGATAAATGTTTTTATCTGACTGTGAATTTTTGGCAGTCGTGGCTGTGATGGCGGCGGTGGCATTGGGGATGGCGGCGGTGGCAGCGACGGCCCATAGTGGCGATCCGTGCACCCTGAATGTGCCCACCCATGTTGCTATGGAAACGCGGCTCAGAGTTTGGCCCCTCTCGGCCTTTAGCAGAGCCGCTGCTCACCCGGCAGCTTCCGCCTCAGTCAGGGCAAGTTTGCTCAGGTGCTGAAAAAGTCCTCCGAAAGCCGCAGCCCCGCCAAAGGCCGGGACACATCGTAAACGCCTCTGCGGACTCCAGCAAACCCCCGCCAGCATCTGGTTAGCAAGGCCACGCCTCCCGGACGAGTTAGCACTCTCCGGTGCAGTTCTGCGTCTCTCTCCCGAGTAGCTGGGATTACAGGCGTGCGCCACCGCGCCTGGCTACTTCCCTGTCCCTAATCAGGCATCACCACTCATAGGCCACCGCGCCTGTCTTTCTCAATCAAAATTAAAGTTTTCTGTACGTGAGAGCCAGAGACTGAGCTCTCTTATCAAAATTAGGCGAAAATCACCTCCAAAAGCTCTGTGGCTCTTTAAGAACAGGGAAGGCAGTCCTCAAACATGATCAAGCCCGCCTCCCTATGAGACTGCTGCCCCCAGTCTCTATCAGCGAGTTGGGACGGAAGCCACGGATCTCCCGACCGTAAACCTCGCTTTTTCTCAAGCTCCACCTGCACTGAACTTGAGAGGTTTTTCTTCCCCGTTACTCTTAGTACCTTCTTTCAGATACCTTTTCTTTGATTCTTTCTATTTTCTTTTCTTTTTAGGCCTATACTTTTTCCATTCTTTTTCCTCCCCTTTCTGGAGGATATAACTGACGTCACTCACCGCTCCACGCGTAGGGTTCTGAAACTCTCGGCTCTCTGTATCCGGTGTCTGATTTCGGCTTTTTTCCCGGGCTTTCAGGCACCAGTTGCGGCGCGCTTCCTGACCAGCAGGAATGAACGGCCACGAAAACGAGATTCCTTCCCTATCACGTCTTTATTCGGAGCACTCGGTTGAGGAAAATTGGGGGAAGGGAAGAGAGAGAAAAGACAGAGAAAGGGAGAGCAAGGGAGAGAGGAAGAGAGAGCGCAGGGACAAGAGAAAGATTAGAGAGAGCTTAGAGAGAGAGCGAAAAACCCAAAGACAGCCGCTTTTCTAGGGTGAGAGGCTCGAATGCTGATTGGTTGATGCCATTCTGCTAGGGCTCAAGGCCACAGGACAGGTCAGGAAACCAAGTCTCTGAAATGCAAAACAAGGCTCCAAGCACACTGGCCTGTGCGGCAACATCAAAGGATTTGTATACCTCCAGGCTGTAGGACTGCTGGCACTATCTCGCCAAGGCGACATCCTGGCGGCTCCTTACACTTCCCGGAGTGCAGCACTGCCCATGGGGCATGCAGCAATGTCTGAAGGAACCTTTACCTCTGTCCACAAACATGGGAAGACAGTTCAGTCTGTGTTTCAGAGTGAAGGATGCTAAGCTGTAAATGTGAGTTCTGTGATTCTCTCTGAGGAGTGGAAGTTCTGCTTTGTTTGTCTGTTTTGTATGTTGGGGGTTGTTTGTTCATTAATTTATTTAGTTTTGAGAGACAGGGACAGTTCATATACCCAGGCCATCCAGGAACTCATTATGTAAATGAACTAACCTTGTACACCTAGAGATCTACTGTGAGATCTCTACAGTAGAGAACTACTGTGCCTGCTGCATCATGTGATTAAAGGTGTGCACTGCCAGGCCTGGAGGAAAAGCTTCTGCCTAGCACACCAGAAGCTCTTGGTACTCTCCTCAGCACCATGTAAGTAGAAATGTGAAATCATCATATCCCTTGGCATCAGAATCTCATGTAGCTGGGCTCCAGAAATTCTCCCACTTCACACTTCTAAGCAGTCACAACATGCTCCTGACTAAACTATTAATTCCATAAAAATTCAGATCTACACAATGTGCCCACATCTGAAAGAAAGAAAGAGAAAATAAAGAGCTAAGTCATTATTGAGTGCTACAGATTTTCAGTTGTTGTGAACACTGATTATTCTCCCAAAGGATCCCCATGCAGTTCTCAGAATTCATGTGGCCGCTCACAACTGTATGTAATTTCAGCCCCAGAGATATGAAATGAAAACACTAAAACTCCAAAACAAAATAAAAAATTAAGATTTTTAAAAAGAAAATCAAGAGTAAAAACTGCTGGGTTTTTTTTTATTTTTTAGAAGCATTTTAAACTATGTACATGTGTGTATCTGAATGTAAAGGTGTGTGCATGAGTGTAGGTACCAGCAGAGGCCAGAAGGGATGTAAGATCTGCCTAGAGACAGATTTGCAGGGACTTGCCAGTGTGCCACGGACCGCCTCTCGTGAAGACTACAGACCGAGGGAGAACAAGGGCGAAGGCTCAGGAGAATTCAGGAATCGGCGAGGAAATGACAGACAGACACATTCAATGTGGTTGAATATGCTGCTGCAACTTTACTTCAATCAGCGCAAGGTTTATATTCTTTTACAATCAAAGAACTTGGCAAAGGCATACATCATCAGATCATAAAATAGAAAAGAACAGCATAAAACAGTTTACAAAGAGAATCTTTGAAGATGCTTTGGCATGGGTACAAGGACTTTTGCTCCCTCACATTTTGTTAAGTAAGCCCCTTTTTTTCTTGTTTTTTGAGAGGCCACTCTTCTTGAGTTAGGCTATCTTTATCAGCCTGTACCAGGTGGCTGGCTGGGTTGAACTAAGTGACCTTGTGCTCAGAATATCCTGGGTGGGAGAGGGGCAGGCCACTATCTTCCTGGGAAAACATTCTGCTAGGAAATTTCAAAGACATGATCTCAAACTTCTCTGAAATTCGTCTCACACCATTGACCTCAACTCTCCTCCCTTCCTGATTCTCAGGCTCAGATGTTGTTATCAGCCTAGGTCTTTTTCTGCCCACAAGAAAGCCTTCATAGGCTTCCTGTTTGCAATACTGCACGTATTCCCCAGGCAAATACCTAGTGGGGACTGCTGCAACTGTTTTCCTGCAGAAGACTTCTAAGGTTTCTCCTAGTAAGAGTAACTCCTTTTGCTCCACATCATCAAGGAATTATCCTAACGATGACCCCCAATTCCCAGAACTGGCTACTTCCTTAAAGGCTTTAATGAATGGTGGGGCAGAGCTCAAAATGTCCTCAGCAGTCTTGTTTGTATCTGCAACTTCCTGGAATAGTCTGATCTGTTGGTAAGATGCAAGAATCACAAAGAACAGAAAGACAAGGAAAAGACAGCCATATCGGCGCCAAGGGCAGCGAGGTCGAGTCAGTGCAAGTGGCGACTCAGGTGGCATCATGACCACAGCTGATTGCCAAGGGACAGCCTGGGGCACAGCTCCGTGGAGCGCAGGCCCCGATCCTACAGCAACAGCCTGTCCAGTCAGCATTTCTGCTACACCGGCGTGACAGCCGTGGATGTGGCACCAGTGCTCAACCTCAGTGTTAAGAACTGAACTTGGGTCCTCATTAAGAGCAATTAGTGCCCTTAACTATTGAGTGATCCATCTCTCCAGCTCCCAGGTTTTCTTATTTAAAATGAATACCATCAAATTGGAAAAGCTTGGAAAATGTAGTGATAACAGGTTCATCTGGTTTTTCCAGGTCTCTATCCTTGAATAAGATAAATTGGGGGTTGGTTGTGGTGGCCAACACCTGTAACAGCAGCATTTGGAAGCTAAAGGAAGGAGAATCAGGAGTCCCAGACCAGCTTCAGCTGCATAAGGATTTGGACTACAGCCTGAATACATGAATTCTGGCCTAATAAAGCAAACCAAATAATAATTTAAGACTATGTGTGGCTCCCTTGTTGGACTACTTGCCTAGCATTCAGAAAGCCCTGGGTCTGGTCTGCAGCAAAAAGCACTGTGTAATGAACTGGGGGTGAGGGTGAAATCCCAGCACACAGCCCCTAAGCAGCAGGATCAGAAGTAGAAGGTACTGAGGGCACCACAGTGAGCTTGAGATCATCCTAGGAAACAGCACGCACATGCTCAGATCAGAAAAAGGGGAGCTCTGGAGAGAAGACTGCCTGGTTACAAGCACTGGCTGCTTTCACTGAGTACCAGAGTTCAGTATCAGCACTCACGTGGTGACTCACAAACATCTGTAATTCCACTCAGCTTCAGGGGTACCTGACACTGTGTTCTAGGCTCTTCTGGCACTGCACACATGGGGTGCTCAGGCATACATGGGGACAAACACCCACACACATAATATGAAACTAAATATTTTAAAAATGAAAAATTAAGAACTCTTATAATACAGGTGTAATTGTTGTAATCTGCTAGCCTGGTCTGTCACCTGAGTACTCTGTCCCTTTAAAAGACAAGCTCCACCCACTCTCAACTTCCTCCCCTTCCACTCAAGCAAGGGGATCTCTCTCTCTCTCTCTCTCTCTCTCTCTCTCTCTCTCTCTCTCTCTCTCCCTCTCTCTCTCTCTCTCCCTCCCTCTCCCTCTCTCTCTCTCCCTCTCCCTCTCCTCCCTCCCTCCTTCCTCTCCTCTCCTTTCCTTCTGGAGAGGCAGCTTCTGCCTCTTTCTCTTCTCCCCCCTTCTCCCCTTCCCCTGCTTCCCCCCTTACCTTGCCCCTCTATAACCCACTAAATAAATTCTATACCCCAGCTATCTCTGCATGGCAAATCTGTCTGTCTCCCACTGAGGCCTCAGGCCAGGAGACTCACCTAGGCCTCATTGACCTTCCTCTGTCCCTCCTAGGACCAGCCTCAGGTTACTCACTCATCTCTTTGTGAATAACAGTAACAAAACCACTGTGCTTCACAATGAAAGAAGTGCTGCCTTGTGTGGACATCAGTGTCCATCTAAACCTCCCATAGTCCCCTCCTTGCTCTATTTCAAATTCATGGCCTCTTTTTTTATTAATTGCTGTTACATGCATATATGTAAATGTATATACATATTTATTCTGAAGTATAACCTGCTCTGCCAGTATACTAGTCATATGTATGTTTTCAGGGCTGACTGTTTTGTACTGAATAAGCAATTGGTGTGCCCTTGCCTTAGATAGGCTGACACTCCATTCTCAGTATTCCTTAGGGCTTTGTATAGGGTTGAGGCCTTCCAGTTATTCCTATGGCTACTTTGGCATGTCTATTATTCTTGCTCAGCTCATCTTTAGGTAGCCATGTTTGTGAGACTTTAATGATGTAACTTTTGTCATTTGTAGTAGATACAGTCTCACAATTAACTTCCTGATCCTCTGGCTCTCACAGTCTTTACACCCTATTTTCTGCAATTCTTCCTGCACCTTAGGTGCTGGAGTGAATTTTAGATGTATCTACTGGTTATCAACTGAACAACGGTGCGTTTTTAATAATTGGAAATATGTTGTAAAGGAATGTCTAGAGCTCACAGCAAGTCTTTATGCCTCTTAGCGGACTCTGTCAGTGTTGATGTAACTTAACATAATTATAGCAAATGTCAAATAATATATCCAGAGCCCTTCAGCAGGGAAGTGGTGGTGCACACCCTTATACCAACACTCTAGAGGCAGAGGCAGGTGGATCTGTATGAGTTTGAAACCAGCCTGGTCTGTTAAGCAATCCAGGATATCCAGAGCTGTTACACAGAGAGACCCTGTCTTGGAAAAAGAAAGAGAGAGAGAGAGAGAGAGAGAGAGAGAGAGAGAGAGAGAGAGGGGAGGAAGAGAGGGAGGGAGGGAGGGAGGGAGGGAGGGAGGGAGGGAGGGAGGGAAGGAAGGAAGGAAGGAAGGAAGGAAGGAAGGAAAAAGGAAGAAAGAAAGAAAGAAAGAAAGAAAGAAAGAAAGAAAGAAAGAAAGAAAAACTTATTTTATTCCATTCATTACTGTGTATGTGAGCACTGGGTGAGTGCTGGGGGAGTGGTCTGGAGGTTGAGGATCTCACCTGCCATGGCAGGATGCTCTACACTGACAACATCATGGAGTTCCTGACTGGATGTGAAGATGCTCTCTGTATTGAGCTCCCACTTTTATTCATTGATTAGATGTGATAAAGTTTCATTCTGTAGTTTAGGCTGGACTCCAAATTATGGCAGTCTTCTTCAGTCCCCTCAGTGCTGTCACAAACTTGTGCCACCATTCTGCAAAGCTCCCACATAGTTTTTACATTTATTTATCTATTTTTATTTACTTATTTCTACATTGGGGGAGCTGTGCCTCAAGACTCAAGGACCCTTCTGCTTCTGCCTCCTGAGTGCTGGGATTAAAGGTGTGGTCCCTCACTCCCTGTTGACCACCCAGTCTCAGTTTCCTCCTCTCCATCCAGTTTGCGGTCTGATCCTCTATCTAACACCACTACCCACAGGGTAACTAAGAGCAGCTTCTCCCTGAGAGTCACTGTCTTTTTGGCTTATTTTTATTTAAATTTGAAAAAACAAATGATTTCCGTTAGCTCAGGCTGTCCTCAAGCTTCCGGGGAAGATGACTTTGAACTCTTCCTTCTCCGGTCTTCCACCTCAGAGACGCGCCAGCAAATGACTGAAAGAGAAAGGAGCTCAGCCCCGAGCTCCAGAGCACACTCACAGGTATGACAATAATAATGTCAGCTCATTTTCTTATTTTTTGTCTATTATCAGGCACAGATAAACCCTTAACTGACTCATACTCAGAACAATGTGGAGAACGTATGCACAAAATTCAGTCAACTGAAAGAAGGATGAAGCAGGAAGATTGTTGAGAGCCCAAAACAAGATTATTTACAAAGACTCCATCACAGATGTAAATTATAAACCAAGTGCATAAATAAGCAAATAAATTAATGAATTTTAGAAAGTAAATGGACTCAGTGTTGTGAAGTAAATTCATGCATGGATTCCTGATATTCATTCTAGGGTCAGAATTTCTTTGTTTCTTTCCCCTCCTCCCCCCGTGGAGCTTTGGTTCAGGGTGTATTGAGAAAGAAGTTCCATATAAGATTAAATGGGTGAAGCAAAATCATCCAATCATAAAAGTCTCACTGGAGTCAGAGAGGACACCCAGAGCTCTGGAGTCTGTCACCAGTGTCCAGATCAGGTAAGTCCTTCACCCCCATCAGGACAGCCCAACTGGTTCAGAGACATTTTAGGCACAAGACAGCACAGGGCATCCTGGAATTTGTCTCTTCATGGACAGAAGACATTGGGCTTGAAAAACCAGGTCGGCGTTCTTCTCCACTGTCCTCTGTGTTTCTTTGGTTTAGTTGTGGGATTTAAACAGGGCCTCACTGTGCTGCACAGACTCTCCTAGACCTGGCCAGGTAGCTGCGCTGGATGGGAATCAAGGTCCTCCTGCCTCAGCCTCCTGAGCGCTAGGATGACCTGCATGATCTACCATGCTCTGATTCATATCTAAGAGTTCTTCGGTTTGGGTGGTTTAGAGACGAGGTTTCACTCGGTAAACCATGTGCTTCAGTCTCTGGGATTCCTGTTGGTAGACGTCAGTGTCTTGACTCAAGCTTTGATGAGTGAACATAGAAAACTTGTTTCTTTGCTTTTTAAAATAGTCTGGTTCTATATTCCATGTTAGATTCAAGGCTGAAGAAATTCACTGGTCTGACTCTCCTCAGCATGGAGATCAAAACTTTAAATGTCCTTTAAAATTCCTCTTAGCTTTTGGAGACAGGATAGCAATATTGAATATATTGGCCTAGAGATCAAATGTAACACAGAATAACTTTGAACTGTCTTTCTGTCTTCACTTTCCAATTATGGAATAAAATGTGCTGGTAGCTGGTGGCTGTGGCATAGGCTTTAATCCCAGGATGTGAGTTAGAGGTTAATCTGATCTACAGAACTACTTTTTTTAAATAATTTATTTTTATTTTATGTTCACTGGTGTGTTGCCTGAATGCATGTCTGTGTGCAGGTGTCAGATACCCTGGAACTGGAGTTTACAGACAGTTGTAAGCTGCCATGTGTGTGCTGGGAATCGAACCTGGGTCCTCTGGAAGAGCAGTCAATGCTTTTAACCGCTGAGCCATCTCTCCAGTCCCCAGAGCTAGCTCTTAAAGACTTATGAGTTTTATTTGGGATGAAATCTCATTAGATCATGAACTCTCTGTAACTCAGGATGACTAGGAACTGGAAATCTGTCTCTTTGCACCTCACAAGAGGTGGGATGTAGGTCACAGGCTTTTTTTTTTCATATCTAGCTCTGAAAGTTTTATTTTTGAGAGATGGTCTCAGGTAGCCCAGGCTGGCCTTGAATGCATGATCTTTAGATTACAACTCCTCACTGTTGGGATTCTAGGTGTTTTTCAGGTTAATAAAGTTCTGGGAATAGAACCTAGAGCCTCTTGTATGCTAGGCAAACACCCAAAGTAACTCCAGAGGTCCTGAGTTTAATTCTCAGCAACCACATAATGGTTCACAACCATCCCTAATGAGATTGGTGCCCACTTCAGAGGCAGACTATATATATAATAAATAAATCTTAAAAATAAAATAAAACTGTGTTGGGGAGTGGTTCAATGAATAGGCTAGTGACATGCAGGCTAGTCTTGATTTTTCTGATTTTCCACAAAGTAACTCTGTAAATCTAGACAATGATAAAAATGGATATATTACCAGGGTGGTGGTGGTGTATGCCTTTAATACCAGCATTCAGGAAGCAGAAGGAGGTGGAACACCATGAGTTGGAGGCCATTCTGGTCTACAGAGTGATTTCCAAAAAGTCTCCAAAGCTACAGAAAAACCCTGCCTTGAAAAAACAAACAAACAAAAGGATATATTATCTGTTGGTTCAGATAATCAATCAGATGGCAGTTACTGGTTTTGAGGTGCAGCTGGGAAGGAGAGTTGTGAGGAAAAGGAGTGTTACTACTTCAGAGTCAGAAAAGACCCTGAGGGTCCTGAAGTTCAGAGTCGCTGTCTGCCCTGCCAGGTTCAGAGTCTTTTTATCAGCCCTCCTAAGCAGACAGTAACTTACCTTCATTGTGCCATTCCACCATGTATAGAGACATAGATACACGATGACACAGGGAATTGTGATCTCTGTGTCTTCAGGGGAACCGATTGAACACATTGGCCCTGGTTCAAAATGAAAATATTTTGATTTTCATTGCGTAGCCTTAGCTGGCCTTAGACTCTATGTAGACCAGGCTGCCTCAAATTCATTAAGATCAGCCTGTTTCTTCCTCTGCGGTGATGGAATTAAAGTCATGTGATACTACTGCACTGTCAACATTACTTCTCCACCTAAGCTTTATTGCAAACCTGGTACTCTCTACTTTGGGTAGACTGGCTGGCCAGCAGTCTCCCAGATTCTGTCTATTGCCCCCTACATCCTTCCCTCAGCACAGGGTTTGCAGATCCTCACATTCATCACAGGTCCTAGTTTTTACCAGGATGCTGAAGAATCTGAACTCAAGTCCTCATGCTTGTGCAAGAGTCATGTTATGTGGTAAGCCATTATCAGTCTCAGTAACAACTTTATATATCTATATAGAGAGAAATGTGTGTCTATATCATATAGAGAGGGTGGTAAGTATTGAATCCCCGGTTGCTGGGTTCCTCTGCCACTGATGCAATAAGCCAAATCAAACCTAATTAATAAGTCCAGATTTAATAAACAGAGCAATACAAAGAAGAGCACCCCTGGGTGAGTCTCAGTCAGGCAGTAAAGAGAACACAAGAGCACATAAGAGAGATCTATTGGCCTGGTCTTAGATAGCCGGTAGGTGTGGTCCTGGCCATCTCTAGGGAAGGAGTCACAAATAGCAGATTTTCTCAGGATCAGAGTCTGGAATGGTGCCCCCCCACAAGGAGATTCCAAACAGAGATATATACATTTAGATTTAGTTATGTATATGTTTTTTCTGTATATGTATATATGCACCACATGGGTTTCATGCTCCTACAGAGGCTAGAAGAGGGTGTCCGATCCCATGAAACTGAAGTTAGATACGAATGAGCCTCCTTGTAGTTGCTGAGAATTAAACCCAGCAACTGGTGGTCCTCTGGAGGAGACACCAGTGCTCTTAATCTGTGAGCCATCTCATCAGCCTCCACAGTTCTCTGGTTAATGATGGCTGTCTGATCTGGTGTTTATAACGTTATGCTGTCTTGATGCATGAACATTTGAGAAGCAGGAAAGATGGCTTGAATGTCTGTGCCGTCTGTTTTCTTCAGGGCTTACAGGCGTTCCGCTCCAGTGCTGCTGTCGGCTTCTGCAAATGGAGTTTCACGGATTGCTGCTGAGCCGGCCACCTTTGGAGAGATACACAGGACTTCCACACTTCCCACCTCATGAGTGCAGCGCCTTTGTGCGTGTTCACTGTACTGTGAATGCAGGTGTGTACATGCAACACTGTGTGAAGGTCAGAGAACAAATTTTGGGAATTGTTTCTGTTTTTCCACAGTGGGTTCCAGGGACCAAACTTGGGTCCTTCAGGCTTGTAAGGCAAGTGCGTTCTCAATTCAACCAACTCCCCCGACCTTTTCTTATCATTGGTGATCATTTTGAACAGGAGTATTGAGATAAATGCAAAAGCTGGACAAAGTGGCTCCTGAGAGGTGGAGGCAGCAAGAGCAGGAGTTAAGATCGTTATTGGCTCCTAGTGAGCTTGAAGCCAGCCAGGGCTACATGACACTCTGACTCAATAAAATAATAATGTTAAAAAAACTGTAGTATGTGAAGTTGTGACATTTTTAAATTAATAATAAAAGTATGCATGTGCCTGATGTGGGGCCCATGTCTTTAATCCTAGCACCCAGAGGCAGAGGCAGGTGGATCTTTGAGTTTGAGACCAACAGGTATATAAAGTCACTTCCAGGCTACCCAGAGTTCCATTGTGAGATTCTGTCTCAAACAGCAAAAAGAGTGCACTTGAGTGCTTAAAACCATTTCTGTAGGATGCTGGCCAGTCCATGTGTTTCTGATTCACTTTGCTGAGCTCGTGTATCCAGTGTTTTATGTGGATGAAGATATGATACATCACTTTATTCCAGGGCAGTGCTGGACTGGAGGTTTGTTTATTCACAGGTGAGACCAGCCATTCAGCCTCAGTCTTGGAATGTGAATACAGTATTTGGATGCAGCTGTTACAAAATGGAGTCACTCGGGACTGAAAGCTACCATGTTTTATAATACCAAATAACAGAACCTCTAAGCCAGGGGGTGGTGGTTCATGCCATCAATCTCAAAGACAGGAGAATTTCTGTGAGTTCAAGGCCAGCCTGGTTTATACAGTGAGTTTCAGGACAGCCAGGGCCACAGAAAAAAACTCTGTCTTGAAAACCAAAAATAATTAGTTAAGTAAATTAAAAAGCAGAACTCTTTTTAAAATTGCATTTTATGCCAGGCATAATGGTGCACACATCTACTCTCTAACTTCGGAGGCAGATGCAGATCTGTGAGTTAGAGGGCAGCCTGATCTACATAGGGCAGTTCAGGACAGTCAGGACCATGGCAGTGTAGGGGAAATTTATTAGAATGACATAAAGGTTGAGGTCCAGCTCATCCAACAATGGTTATCTAATAACCGAAGTTCTAAGAGTCAGTAGTTGTTTATTCCGTGAGGCTGGATGTCTTAGGTGCCCTTTAGTGTATGCTATAATCCCAAAAATGTAGCTCTAGTGCCAGTGAAGAAATGGATTTGATATCAAGAACAAGCTGGCAAAGAAAGAGGGAGCTTCCTTCTTCCATGTCCTTTCCTCAGACTGCCAGCAGAAGGTATAGCCCAGATCTGGGTGGAACTTCACGCCTTAAAAGATCTGGATTAGGGGGCTGGAGAGATGGCTCAGCAGTTAAGAGCATTGCCTGCTCTTTCAAAGGTCCTGAGTTCAATTCCCAGCAACCACATGGTGACTCACAACCATCTGTAATAAGGTCTGGCCTACAGGCATACACACAGATAGAATATTGTATACAAAATAAATAAATAAATAAACAAAATTTTAAAAAATAATAAAATTTTAAAAATTTTTTAAAAAAGATCTGGATTAAAGATTAATCTTCCCTCCTCAAACATCTAGATTAAAAGTGGCTCTTCTCCAGACAAAAGTCCAAATACCTATAGACCTGATTTTTATAAAGTCAGAAATATACAATGGAAAAAAATCAACAAATGGTGCTGGTATAAACGAAAGCAAATAGATCCATATTTATCACCCTGCACAAAACTCAAGTCTAAGTGGATCGAAGACCACAACATTATACCAGACATACCGAACCTGATAAAAGAGAAAATAGGGAATAGCCTTGAACCCACTGGCAAAGAGACAACTTCCTGAACAGAACACCAATAGCACAGGCAACTGGATCAACAATTAAGGAAACTAATGACCCATGAAACTGAAAAGTTTCTGTAAGGCAAACTACATGGTCAAGAGGACAAAAAGGGAAAAGAGTTTCACCAACTCCACATCCAACAAAGGGCTAGTATCAAAATACACAAAGAACTCATGAAACTAAATATCAACAAATCAAACACTCCAATTCAAAAATGGGGTACAGCTCTAAACAGAAAATTCTCAAAAGATGAATCCCAAATGGCTGAGAAATGATTAAAGAACTGTTCATCATCTTTAGCCATAAAAAAGAAAGGCAAATCAAAACTACTTTGTGCCTCCATCTTGACACGTCAGAATGACTAAGATAAAAACACAAGTGGCAGCTCATGCTGCGGAGAATGTGGAGCAAGGGGGACTCTCTTCCATTCTTTTCGGAAGAGCAAACTTGTAAAGCCACTTTAGAAATCAACATGGTGATTTCTCAGAACTAGCTCAAGACTCACATACCACTCTTTGTCATATACCCAGAAGTTGTTCCATCCCCACCACAAGGACATTTGCACAACTATACTCAGATTGGCTTAATACATAATAGCCAGAAACTGAAAATAACATAGATTTCTGTTAATCAAAGGATGGATAAAGAAAATGTGTTATACTTACACAATGGAGTTAGAAAATCACCTAGTCTATAAAAGTGACATCAGCTGGGTGGTAGTGACACACACCTTTAATCCCAGGACTCAGCAAGCAGAGACACATGAAGCCCTTTGATTTCAAGGCCAGCCTAGTCTACAGAGCAAGTACCAGGACAGCCAAGGCTACACAAATAAACCCTGTCTCAAAAAACAAATGAAACAAACAGAAAAGAGAAGGAGGAGGAGGAGGAGGAGGAAGAGGAGGAAGAGGAGGAAGAGGAGGAAAAGGAGGAGGAGGAAGAGGAGAAGGAGAAGAAGAAGAAGAAGAAGAAGAAGAAGAAGAAGAAGAAGAAGAAGAAGAAAAAGAAGAAGAAGAAGAAGAAATACATAAATAAAAATATGACATCATGAAGTTTTCAGGCAAATGAACAAAGCTAGAAAAATATTATCCTGAGTAAGACAACCCAGACCCAGAAAGACAAACATGGTAGGTACTTGTTGGCTGAGTTTTCTGTCCTGCCCAGATCCTGCAATCGTTAAGTCCCAAAGAAATCACACAAAGGTCTACATTAATTATAAACTGATTGTCCCATTAGCTCAGGCTTTTTATTAACTCCTATAACTTATATTTGTCCATTATATTTGTCAATGTTAGCCACATGGCTCGATATCTTTTTTAGCAAGGTAGTCACATCTTGTTTTTTCTGTGGCGGGGCCAAGACTGCAGAGGAATATGGGCTTTTCTCTTCCTAGAATTCTCCTGTTCTCATTGCCCCACCTCTACTTCCTGATTGGTTGTCCCACCTATACTTTCTACCTGGCTACTGGCCAATCAGCGTTTATTTTTTTAGAATATAATTAACAAAATACAGACCACTGTCCCACACCATGTACTCACTTATAAGTGAATGTTCACTCTTAGGTAAAGGATTATCACACTATAATTCACACACCCAGAGAAGCTAAGTAAGGAGACTCAAGGGGGAGGGGACACATGGATTGATCTCCCTGGGAAAGAGAAATAAAATAAACTTTTTGGGTGGACAGGGAGCTGGAGGGGATGGAAACAGGATAGATCAGGTAGGAAGTGGAAGAAAGGAGGAAGACAGTATGAGAAAAGAAGCCTGGAATGGAGGGGCATTTAAGGGGCAATGTGTCAACCCAGAGCACTGGAATCTTCCTGGAGCCTGTGAGGGTGACCCTATGGAGGACTCCTAGTAATGAAGCATATGGAGCCTACACCTGCCATCTTCGGTTACCTGGCAAGACTCCCAGTCACGGAACTGAGACACCAACCCAGACACAAAACCTTCAACCCATACCTACCTGCAAGATGTGCTGGGGGCAATGTTGGCTCAAAGAAAGTGAGAGTGATCAATTACTGACTGATCAAACTTGAGGCCTGAGCTACAAGAGGGAGCCCATGCCCAGCACTGCCTGGATGGCCAGGAACCTGAAGCTGCAAAGCTCAGAGACCTTGAATTGGGGTTTAGCCCCAGCATCATCAGAAAGACTCGATTCCTCAAGCAACTGGAGGGGGCAGAAACAGAGACCCACACCCAAATATTAGGCAGAGCTCCAAAACCCCTCAGAAGTTGGGGAAGAGGATTGTAGGAGTTGGAGTTGTTGAGGACATCAGAAGAACATAGTCCACAAAAGTCAACTAAGCAGAGCCCACAGGGGCTCACACAGACTGAAACAGCAATCGTGGGGCCTGTATAGGTCTGTGCAGGTCATCTGCATACATGGTATGGAGGTTTAACTTGGGGCTTTTGGGGGACTCCTAACAGTGGGAGTGGGGGTTTCTCTGACTGTTTCCGCCTTCACTCAGGTCCCTTTTCCTACTACGGACTTGCCACATCCAGCCTTGATATGAGAGTTTATGCCTAGTCTTCTTGCATCTGTTAGCCATGTTCAGTGACATCACTGAGAGGCCTGCTCTTTTCTGAAGAGAAATGAAGGAGTAGTGGATCTGAAGGGAACTAGGAGGGGCGGAGGGAGGGGAGACTGTGATCTGGATACATTGTGTGAGAGAAGAATAAACAAAAAGAAAAGAAGAAAGAAGTTAGTCTTCCCACTTCAAATTATTTAAGAAGAAAAAAGTCCCTCAGTCTGGCAGTGGTAGCACAAGGCTTTAGTTCCAACATTCAGGAGGCAGAGGCTCGGTAGGAGAATCTCTGTGAGTTCAACACAAACTGTAGGCAAACCTGGTCTACAGAACTAGTTCCAGGACAGACAGAGTTACCAAAAGAAACCCTATGCTGAAAAAATTGGAAGAAAGAAAAAAATCCCTCATAGTTGTGCCCAATCATATGGGCTTTAGTTAATTTCAGGTATATGTTGTGAAGTTAACAACTAAGAAAAGCCATCACATCCTTTCTAAAGTAAACAAACAAACAAATAAATAAAAAGTTTATGTGTCTTACATGGGTGAACAACGCCAGCAACAAAAGACACAAATAACTAAAAATCTCAGTGCCAGGCATTGGATAGCTTCCCAATGTATTATAGAAGGAGACCCCCCAAAACAACGCTGGGTATTACCATTGCCCTTGGGTGTCCATCATAACTAGACAGCAAAATAGAACAGGACACAGACTGATCTCCAAAACAACAGAGTAAAACAGTTACAGCAAGCCAAGTGTCCATCATAACTACATATTCTGAAATCATCTGACATTTATTGCAGAAGATACATTGATTACAGGACAGAGAGAAAGTCTGGGTTTGGGGAACTTCCTGCTGGCTAGCTTTCACGGCTCCAGAGGACAAAATTCAGACTGCTAAAAGACATCAAAGGTGTCACCCATCTGTAAACCCTGAATTCTGCAGTCCTGCCTGGGAAGATGTACACACTGGTACAGTATGGGGAGCCATGCCCTTTGTGACTGGACTTGAGGCTGTTCCAGAAAAGATGTGTGCTGGGTACTGTACAGCTGGTCAGAAGTCCATAGCTACAGAACTCAGGGGCAGGGCCAGTGACCGTTTCAGTAAATGGCTCTCTGGCCACATGGCGTATTTTCAAGCTTCATGTATTTATTTGTGTGGGTGCGTGTGGGTGCCTTCTGAGGACAGCACCAATTATTTCAAGAGGAAGTTGGGCATCAAAGAGGCTCCTCATAGAGTTTGTTAGCCATTTGGACAAGAAATTGCTCTTGCCTAAATTCTTGACTGGACTTGCAAAACCCACAGAAAAATGACTTCTGAACTTGCCTAAAGGTGAGATGGTCCTTCAGGGTGCCTGCTTCATAAATACGTCTGCCAGATGTTCTTCAGAATACAGAAGAAAGTGACTGAGAAACTGCCAATAAAGGTGGAACTGTCTTTGAAATTTCCTGCTTCATGAAAAAGTCTGCCGGACACTATGGGCCTGTAGGCTGAAGATGGATGCACAAATGAAACAGAAGAACTTTGGGTGACTGTCCAGGCAGCAAGATGTCTCTGTCAATTCTAGAGTTTTGTAAGTTGCCTACAATGCACTTCCTGTTAACTTAGGTAATATTATGTCCTTCTGGAGTCTTTGATGGAGTTGAAGAATAGATAGTTATGGTTTTCTTTAGTTATGATAAAAAGTAAAGTAGATATAAGTACTTAAACTGTAATTCTTGCTTGACACCTGTTTAGTTATATGTAATTTTACTCTGTTACTATTAAAACATTCCTTTTCATTTAGACAGAAAAGATAAGATGATGTGGGACTCCCCCTCTGTATGCTGTGATTACCATTGATTAATAAAGAAACTGTTTTGGGCCTATAACAGGGCAGAACAGAGCTAGGTGGGGAAAACTAAACTGAATGCTGGGAGAAAGAAGGTGGAGTCAGGGAGATGCCATGTAGCCGCAGCAGGGACAGATGTGCTGAAACCCTGCCGGTAAACCATGAGCCTCATGGTAAAATATAATATGGGTTAACCAAAGATATTAGAGATAGCTAGCAATACGCTTAAGTGATTGGCCAAACAGTGATTCAAATTTAAAAAAATAAAAAAAAATGACTATACTGTAATTCTGGGTCATTTCCCAGGAACATAGGTATGGACCTTGCCAGAGCCCTTCTACCTGACCAGTATTTAACAATAGCTTGCTTCAAATTTGGCTTTAAATGATGGCAGTGTCTTATTCTCTATTGGTGGAATTAGCAGAGTATCTCTGTGAGTTTCAGGCCAGGAGGGGATATGAAGAGTGACCTCTGCTCTTAAAAAAAAAATCAACAGGGTAAAGAAACAATGAAGACAAGGCAAGATGAGGCTGCATGAGATGAGATGTCCTGGTAGAGCTGAGGGACTTTCCTGATCTGGACATTGTGAAAGGTCTCCAAATCCCAGAAGGGACATGCAGAGACTCCAAGCTCCAAGACTCTGAGTTTCTCTGACTGCTCTGATTCTTTCTACACCTTTCCACTGATCCCTCCCCTTTGCAGCCAAAATCTGCATTCGGATTCAGTAATTGAGTCTCTATCCTCTTTTTCCTTTTCAAGTTTGGATGGTAACTGGGTAATTTGTATCAGATCTCCACCCAGTAAAATAACTTAGAATAGGATAATAATTATTGATACATTCATTAATCCAACCACAGTTCTGGGTCTATGGACTTAGTATTTTAATATTTTAGGATGGGTTTTCACAGTGTAGTTGAAGTTAGCTGGGACTTATTTTGTTTCCTATACTTGATTCTGTCAGTAATCTTTCTGTGTCAGCTGGCCATATGCTTGAGTGTGAGCTGGCACATTTGACTGAGTTTTCTTCTTATGTGAACATAGTTCTGGGAGTGAGTCAGTACAGAGGTATACATGACAGTATCTTTTGGTAGACCTGAAATATAAAGCAGGAGGATTGTGTGAGTGCATTAAGCTTGAGCTGTTGTTCCAAAGCCTCCATTCTGCTCACTGTAGCTTGGGAAGCCTATTGCCAGGATTCTTCTGGGTAGGATCATCACTGTCCCATCCAATTCCAACAGCTTCTAGAAAATGAAAGTTAAAAATTTTGAATAAGAAATAAGAAACACAATTTTTTTAAAAAAAAATGTATTTCTATTATGTATACAGTATTCTGCATGCATGTATCCTGCCAGCCAGAAGAGGGCACCAGATCTCATAACAGATGGATATAAGTCACTATGTGGTTCCTGGCAATTTAAAGCGGGACCTCTGGAAGAGCAGCCAGTGTTATTAACTGCTGAGCCATCTCTCCAACCCAAGAGGCACAAATTTATATACATTCTAGGGATGAAATCCTAGGGAGAGCATTTACCTTTAAAGTTAAAATGATGCACTTCTATTTTTACTCACAGTTTCTAAATTTTTTGAGGCAAGCTCTCAAGTAGAACCACTAGGAATCTTGGATGACCTTAAGTCTCTTTTCCTCTGTCTTTCTCTCAGGAGCGCTGGAAATTTAGGTGTGCATCTCTTTGCCCTTTTTGTGGAGTTCTGAGATATCAGCCAGGTTCATGCATAGCTCACAATCATTCAGCCAGCTGAGGCACATGCCAGTATGTTTGTCCAAGGAACTGGAGTCCCAGATGCTGCTGTGTCACACCTGCTGTCATGACAATCCTCTTAAAACAGAAGCCACCAAGCTTTGTCTCCATTTAAAGTTATTAATAAGCTACAAGTTTGTATGTTTATATAATTTGATTTTCTGAAACTGGCCTGGTGGTCAAAATATAACCCATCCTGGTTAAAGATTCTTTCTCCACCTGCCTCACACCCTGGGCTGTCAGCTCAGAGGGGCCTCTCTGTTCCTCTGCTGACCAGTTCTCCCACTTTCAGCATCCCAGTGGCTGGAACTCCTGAGATGGCCTACTGAGACATCTTTGATATTTTTGTATACTTCCAATTAAAATTCTTTGTATATATGAGGAACCGGTCTCCTGCAGTGCTAGATTCTTGAGAATCACTAATTAGACTGTGAAGCCCACCCATTTTCCAGAGTTGCATAGCTTTAAAATGTTAAAAATAAAAAAGAGACCTGAGCCAGGACCTCTGTAGGTCCAGGAACACCCGAGTCTGGGAACCTCCAAGGGAGTAGACCAGAGCCAGAGACCTTTGCAGGACCAACCCCAAACCAGGGATCTCCACAGGAGCAGATCCAGATCAGGGACACTTACGAAAACAGCTCTGAGCCAGCGACCTAGGCCGGAGCAGGCTTGAGACAGTGAACTCCACAGAAGCAGGTACAATGGAGCAACCACTGAGGAAGTTGGTCGGAAGCAGAGACCTCTGCAGGTCTGGACATGAGTCTGCGACCTCTGCAGGTCCAGTGTATGAATCCAGAACCACCAAGGGAGTAGGTCTGAGCCAGTACCTCTGCCAGAGCAGGCCCAAAACAGCAACCTCAACAGAAAGAACCCCAAGTAATCAATCTTTGTGGGTGCAGGCCCAAGCAACCCCTGGTATTGCAGAGCAAACCCCGGGAGTGCTGAGTGACCTCCAGGAACATGGAGTGACCAATGGGGTGACTAGAACAGTGGCCCTGACTGTACCACAAGGAGCAACCGTCTGAGCCTTGGATTCACTGGCACCTGGAAGATTGATCACCAGAGTCACAGTCAGCCCCAACTACACCAATCAGAGGAAAAGATGGGTAGACAAGGTAAGAACACACACAACACCACAAAGAACAACACAACACCAGTAAAAAAAAAAAAAACAAACTAGTAACCCTACCACAGCAAGACTTGAACAATTAAATAAAGTTGAAGCAAAAGAAAATGACCTAAAAAATAACTTTAGGAGAATGTTTGAGGCACTTAAAGAGGAAATGAAAAATTCCATCAAAGAAATGGAGAAAAAGACAAACAAAAAATTGAAAGACATCAACAAATCCCATAAAGAAAACCAAAAAAAGCAATCAAACGTGAAAAAAACTTTTCAAGACTTGAAAACTAAAATAGAGACAATAAAGAAAACACAAGCTGAGGAAATTATAGAAACAGAAATCAGGAGAAAATTATCAGGAACCACAAATGCAAGCATAAACGGGAGAATACAAGAGATGGAAGAGAGAATCTCAAGTGCTAAAGATACAATAGATGAAACAGACTCATCAGTCAAAGAAAACATTAAATTTAATAAAAGCTTAACACAAAATATCCAGGAAATATAGGACACTATGAAAAGACCAAACCTAAGAATGCTAGGTATAGAAGAAGGAGAAGTTCAACTCAAAAACACAGAAAATATATTTAACAAAATCATAGAAAAAAACTTTCCCAACCTAAAGAAAGATATGTCTATAAAGATACAAGAAGCTTACAGAACACCAAATAGACTGGATCAAAAAAACAAGTCTAATCAAAAATACTAAATATACAGAATAAAGAAAAAATATTAAAAGTTACAAAGGGAAAAGGCCAAGTAACATATAAAACCAGACTTATCAGAATGACACCTGACTTCTCAATGGAGGCAATAAAAGCAAGAAGGTCCTGGCCAAGTGTTATATAGACATTAAGAGACCACAGATGCCAGCCCAGACTACTATACCCAGCAAAACATTCAATCACCATAGAAGGACAAAACAAGGTATTCCATGACAAAAACAGATTTAACCAATACCTAGCCACAAACCCAGCCCTACACAAAATACTAGAAGGAAAATTTCAACCCAAGGAAGTTGGCTACATCAACAAAAGCACAGACAATAAATGATCTCACAGCAGCAAATCTCAAAGAAGGGGAAAACATACAAAATAGCATCACAAACAACAAAAACTAAATTAACAGGAGATAGCAATCACTGGTCAGTAATACCCTTTAATATAAATGGACTCAACTCACCTATAAAAATACTTAGGCTAACAGATTGGATACAAAAACAGAATCCATCCCTTTTTCTGCATACAAAAACACACCTCAACCTCAAAGACAAACATCACCTCAGAGTAAAGGGTTGGGAAAAAATTTTCCAATAAAATGGACCTAAGAAACAAGCTGGTGTAGCTATCCTAATGTCTAACAAAATATAATTCAAACAAAAATCAATCAAAAGAGACAAAGAAGGACATTTCATATTAGTTATAGGAAAAACCCATCAAGAGAAAATCTCAATACTGAACATTTATTCCCCAAATACAAGGGCTCCCTCATATGAAAAAAAAACACTTCTAAAGCTTAAATAAGACATTAAACCCCACATAATAATAGTGAAAAACTTCAACACTCCACTCTCATCACTGGACAGGTCTGTCAGACAAAAGATTAACAGAGAAATAAGGGAACTAACAGATGTTATAACTCAAGTAGACTTAACAGACATCTATAGAACGTTCCATCCAAACATAAAAGAATATACCTTCTTCTTCTCAGAACCTCATGGAACCTTCTCAAAAATTGACCATGTACTAGGTAACAAAACAAACCTCACCAGATACAAAAAAAAATTGGAATAAACCCATAAGTCTTATTGGATCACCATGGCGTAAAATTAGAATTCAACAGCAACACTAACTCCAGAAAGCCCACAAACACATGGAAATTAAGCAATGCTCACCTGAATCATCAATGGGTCAAAGAAGAAATAAGGGGAGAAATTAAATACTTCCTAAAATTCAATGAAAATGACCACATTTATGGGACACAATGAAAGCAGTATTAAGAGGAAAGTTTATAGCACTAAATGCCTACCAAAAAAAAATCTGGAAAAATCTCACACTAGTGAATTAAGAGAACATTTAAAAACTTTAGAACAAAAAGAAGCAAACTCACCCAGGAGAAATAGATGGCAGGAAATAATCAAATTGAGAGCTGAAATCAACAAAATAGAAACAAAGAAAACAATACAAAGAATCAATGAGACAAAGAGTCGTTCTTCGAGAAAATCAACAAAATAGACAAAACTTTATCCAAACTAAGCAAAAGGCAGAGAGAGAATATCCAAATTAACAAAATCAGAAATGAAAAGGGGGACATAACAGACACAGATGAAATACAGAGAATCATCAGGTCAGATTTTGAAAAACTGTACTCTATAAAATTTGAAAACTTAAAGGAAATGAACAACCTTCTGGACAAATATCACCTTACCAAAATAAGATAAAGACCAGATAAGCAATAAAATAGACCTATAACTGCTAAAGAAGTAGAAACAGTCATCAAAAGTCTCCCAACAACAAAAAAAAGCCCATGACCAGATGGTTTCAGCTCAGAATTCTACAAGATTTTCAAAAAACTAATATCAATATTCCTCAAAATGTTCCACATAACAGAAACAGAAGAAACATTGCCAAACTCTTATTATGAGGCTACAATTACCCTGATGCCCAAACCACAAAAAAGACATTACTAAGAAAGAGAATTACAGACCAATCTCACTCATGAGCGTGGATGCAAAAATACTCAATAAAATACTGGCAAACCGAATCCAGAACACATCAGAAATATCATTCACCATGATCAAGTCAGCTTTATCCCAGAGATTCAAGGATGGTTCAACATATGAAAATCTATCAACTTAATCCACCACATAAACAAACTGAAAAATAAAAACCACATGATCATCTCATTAGATGCTGAAAAAGCTTTCAACAAAATACAACATCCCTTCATGATAAAGGTCTTGGAGAGAGCAGATAAAGAAACATACTGAAACATAATAAAGGCAATATACAGCATGTAAACAGTCAAAATTAAACTAAATGGAGAGAAACTCACAGCGATCCCACTGAAATCAGGAACAAGACAAGGTTGTCCACTCTTTTCATATCTATTCAATACAGTTCTTGAGGACCTAATTAGAAAAATAAGACAACAAAAAGAGGTCAAGGGGATACAAATTGGAAAAGAAGTCAAACTCTCACTGTTTGCTGATGATATGATAGTTTACATAAGTGACCCCAAAATTCTACCAAGGAACTTCTACAACTCATAAGCATCTTCAGTCATGTAACAGAATATGATTAATTAAAAAACCAGTGACCCTCCTTTACACAAATGATAAATGAGCTGAGAAAGAAATCAGAGAAACATTACCCTTCATAATAGCCACAAATAGCATAAAATATCTTGGAGTAATCTAACCAAACATGTGGAAGACTTGTATGACAAAAACTTTAAATCTTTGAAGAAAGAAATTGAAGAAGACACCAGAAAGTGGAAAGATCTCCCATGCTCTTGGGTAGGCAGGATTATAGTAAAATTGGCAATCTTACCAAAAGCAATGTACAGATTCAATGCAATGCCCATTAAAATCCCAGGAAAATTCTTCACAAACCTTGAAGGAAAGGCACCCAACTTCATATGGAAAAGCAAAAAATCCAGGGTAGCCAAAACAATCCTGTACAATAAAAGAACATCCAGAGGCATCACAGTCCCTGACTTCAAACTTTACTACAAAGCTACAGTACTGAAAACACCTGGTACTGGCATAAAAACAGACAGGAGGAAAATGAAACTGAATTGGAAACCCGGATATTAATCTGCACACCTACAAACACCTGGTTTTTGACAAAGAAGCAAAAAAATTTCAAATGGAAAAAAGAAAGCATATTTAGCAAATGGGGCTGTCATAACTGGATATCAACATGTAGAAAAATGAAAATAGATCCATTTCTATTATCATACACAAAATTCAAGTCCAAATGGACCAAAGACCTCAACATAAAGCCAGCCACACTGAACTTCATAGAAGAAAAAGTGGGAAGTACACTTGAATACATTGGCACAGGATACCACTTCCTAAATATAACCCCAGTAGCACAGACATTGAGAGAAACAATAAATGTGACCTCCTAAAACTAAAAAGCTTCTGAAAAGCAAAGGACATGGTCAACAAGACAAAACAGCAGCCTACAGAAAGGGGAAAGATCTTCACCAACCCCACATCAGACACAGGTCTGATCTCCAAAATATACAAAGAACTCAAGAAATTGGTCCTCAAAAGAACAAATAATCTGATTTTAAAAAAAATGGAGTACAGACATAAACAGAGAACTCTCAACAGAGGAATATAAAATGACTGAAAGACACTAAAGGAAATGCTCAACATCCTTAGTCATCAGAGAAATGCAAATTAAAACAACTCTGAGATTCCATCTTACACCTGTAAGAATGGCCAAGATCAAAACCACTGATGACAATTTATGCTGGAGAGGTTGTGGGGTAAAGGGAACTCTCCTGCATTGCTGGTGGGAATGCAAGCTGGTACAGCCCCTTTGGAAATCAGTGTGGCGATCTCTCAGAAAATTAGGAAACAACCTTCCTCAAGACCCAGCAATACCACTTTTGGGTATATACCCAAAGGATACTCAATCATACCACAAGGACATGTGCTCAACTATGTTCATTATTTGTCATAGTCAGAACCTGGAAACAACGTAAATGCCCCTCAACCAAAGAATGGATAAGGAAAATGTGGTACATTTACACAATGGAGTATTACACAGCAGAAAAAAATAATGACATCTTGAAATTTACAGGCAAATGGATGGAGCTAGAAAACATTATAATGAGTGAGGTAACCCAGATCCAGAAAGACAATTATCATATGTGCTCACTCATAAGTGATTTTTAAACATAAAGCAAAGAAAACCAGCCTACAAATCAAAATCCCAGAGAACCTTGACAACAATAAAGGACCCTAGAGAGACAGATTTAATCTATTTAGGAAGTAGAAAAAGACAAGATCTCCTGAGTAAATTTGAAGCATGGGGACCGTAAGAAAGGGAGAGGAGAGGAAGAAAGGGGAGCAGAAAAAATGTATAGCTCAATAAAAATCAATTTAAGAAAAAGAAACTCAAGCTAATAAATGAAGGCAAAACATGAAAAAACATTGCTTCCTAACTTTCTCTCTTGCTTTGTCATTGTCTTGTGCTGAACTAGCTCTCTTATGCAGCCCAGGCTCACTTGCTTAGAGATATAGCCAACTCAGTAGAAGAGCCTCCCCACATCAATCAAAATCAATACAGATGCTGCAATCAGATATTCTGATCTAAGCACACCCTCAACTGATGTTCCTTCAGATGACCCTAGGCTATGTCATGTTGATAGCTGAGGCTAATTAGGAAAAAGAGACAATAATATACAAGAAGGTTTTTAAAATCCAAAGTCAATGTATTAATCAAATCCAATCACTTAAGCAGCAAAAACCCAAACATGAAGATAGCAACAACTGGAAAACACTGGTATGCCAGGAAATGGGAAGAGGCAAGCCTCCAAGAACAAGAAAAGAGAACTAAAATTGACTCTCCACAGAAACTTCAAAACCAACAAAAACACAAGAAACTTATAACAAGAAATTTCCCGAATACAAAATTGAAGGTCTATCATTTTCCAGAGAAACAATATAAATAGATGATAATAAAACTAACAATATAGATCACACCACTGAAAAAACTGGGACATAAATACATACCTATAAATATAGATCATGATCCCTTATACAGAAATGACAAAATTCTAATTAAAATCAAACAAGAAATCACTGACCATCACTCATCCAGTACACTCCATTCTCTCCTTTGCCAATAATAGAAGAGGGGTTGTGTGAGAAGGGTGTTCCATCAGAATTGGAGAGGTTTGTTGGAAGCCTTCTGAGGTTTTAACTTTGTAGAAAACATTTTGACTACTAAAGGATATCATTCTCTTATGAAAAAGAATAAGATGTCTGTTAGGGTCACTGAGACAACATTTTGTTTTCTATTGTTGGGTACAGGTGTCACACAACTATGTGACAGACCACTAAAATCTACTAAATAATAAGCAAACTTTATCCCAGAAAAAGAAAAAAAAATCCTCCATGGGGCACACAAAGTTTATCAGCTATAGCAGTGACCACAGCCAGAGATCATATTGATGTGGCAATGGCGGGTTCCTCAACTCTCCTTTTTATAACAAGAAGCAAGCATTAGGCATGAACAAAAGAACTTTTACAATCTTGAGGTAAGACTCAGATATGAATTGCTTTTTTTTTTACACAATTTCCATTAATAGGGTTCTTAGGTCAAACTAGCCCTAGTTTGCATTTAGCCCACTGTTTCTCTCTGACACTTTCTGATGGTGTTTATTGAAGCTCTGCACTCTCCTGACTCTACCAGTTTTGCATAGCAGGGAAGGGTATGGGACAAAGCACACCCTAAAAGTCATATATATCCCATAATTTAAAAGTTAACTCAGCTCATGTCAGTTGTTGGTCATGAGTGGCCGGGGGGGGGGGGTATCTAAAAGCCGACCCTCAGTTTGCAGAGGGCTGCTTCAGCCTTGCAGAAAGAGGTATGGGTTGTAAAGCAAAGTAACCCGCTCTTCATAGTTAATCCTTAAACTGCTGGGAAAGCCGCTGACAACCTGCTCTCATTCTTCTAGGCTTACAACTTTTTATTTCTTTATTTCTACATTTCTATTTCTGGAACCTACATTTTTATAGTCTGATGTAGGTGGGTCTTCTTTCTATGTGTTGCTTTCATTGGTTAATTAATAAAGAAACTGCTTGGCCTGATAGGTCAGAACATAGGTGGGTGGAGTAGACAGAACAGAATGCTGGGAAGAAGGCAATGAGGCAGACGCCATGCCTCTGCCTCCCAAAAACAGATGGCGCCCATGTGGATAACTGCATTCATGGAAAGCCTGAGAAAGCTTGGGGAAGAATAAAGCATGGTTTCTTGGTAGCAGCAATTTCTTGGGTCTGCTCTGCTTGCTAGAGGCAAGCAAGCACTCTCATCTAAGAGAGGCTTCCTGACTCAGCTTTAGCTGCAAAACCCTGCAGCTCTTTTAAGAGGTCCTGCCACGAAACACTTAAATGATGTTGATGAAAAGCTGAACGCATGCTTCTCGGTTTTCAGCTGTAGCAGGAAAAAAGCTGCATTGTTTTAAAATGTCGGCTTTCTAGGATGTCCTGCCAGGGCAAACTCTGACTCTTTCAGGCAGGCAGTCCGACTGAGTGTGGTCTGTGAGCATAATGCTGCAGCTTGCTTGCTGGCAGTGACCTTGAACCGCCACAGAGTCGTGGCAATAAAAATGGCTCCAGCAGTACCTCTGCCAGGAGGCTGGAAAGCTAAGGAATGGGCTGGATCTAGCCATCAAAGCCACAGCTTTAACCCTCTCCATAAAAACTCATGTAGTCAGAAAAAGAGAGATATACAGTAAAGAGAGATTCAAAGATGAAGAAAACCTCTAAATGGTTTACGGTGTGTTAAAGATATATGCAGGATAAAAGTTAAAGTTCTTAAAGTAAAGAAAGAAAGAAAGAAAGAAAGAAAGAAAGAAAGAAAGAAAGAAAGAAAGAAGTTGGGTGTGGTAGTGCACACCTTTAATCCCAAAGCTTGGGAAGCAGAGGCAGACAGACCTCTGTAAATTCAAGGTGTGGTGGCAGACACTTTTAGTTCCAGCACTTGGGAGACAGAGGCAAGTGGATTTCTGTGAGTTCAAGGACAGCCTGATCTACAGAGTTATTCCAGAACAAAGATATACAGAGGACCTGTCTCAAAAAGTAAAAGTAAAAATAAAAGAAATAGAGGTTAAAATAAAGCCACATAAAGATGGAAAATACACAGAGAATCTTGATACTGTGTGTTATTATGCTCTCTTTGAATTATTTGAATGCTGAGGAAGGAGCAACAGCTGCTAAAAGATATTTGCTTATAAATACTGCTGAATTAATCCAAGGTAGGTATTTTGAAAATACCTTGACTTCAAAATTGAAGTCAAAAGGTACGTTACTTTGGAGAAGAGATTTTGCTTTTGTTTCCACAGGAAATGAGAGGCTGTGGATTCATTCTGAGTTTTAAAAAAAAATCAGGTTCAATCAAGGAAGACTGCCTGAGAAATCTCCGGTAGAAACAGATGGCCTGGATGTTTAAGTTCTACATCCAGGACAGATTCAAGATGCTGCCTGAGATGATCAAGACTCATGATACTCCAGTCAGGACTTGATTATAACTCTAAATTTTCCTTAGGTCCCCATAAGATTATCAGTGCCCCCAACCAGCAGGAAGTAGCCTAGAATACTAAGCCCACATACCCAACAAATGGACTATGGACATTTTCCTTTGTTTAAAAAAAAAAGGAGGGGAAAATGGTGTGGGAGAATTGTCTATATTCTGTCAATCATGTTTTAAATAAATGCTGATTGGCCAGGCAGGAAGTATAGGTGGGAAAACCATACAGGAAGTAGAGGTGGAGCAAAGAGAACAGGAGTATTCTGGGAAGCAAGAAGCTCCCTCTGCACTCCTGCCCAGACTCCAAAGAGGCAAGGTGTAACCTGCCCTGGCTGGAAAAGTTACTGAGCCACGTGGCTAACATAGATAAGAACAATGGTTTAATATAAGCTACAAGAGTTAATAAGAAGCCTGAGATAATGGGCCAATCAATTTTATAACTTATGGAGATCTCTGTGTGATTTTCTTTGGGACTTGCCAGCTGTGAGAACTGGGCAGAACAGAAACCCCAATAAGCTGGCTCTTCATGCTACAATATTCTTATTCTTGGCCTCTTCACTATGATTTATGATTGCCAGTAAGTCTACTTCAGAGTGAGGAAATGAAAACTTATAAAACAAAATACAAGATAACAGATTTTTAAAGAATCAATGTATACCTAAAGCAACTTGGTTTATAAGTCATTATAAGTTACAAGCACTTTTGAAAACAAGTTTATTGCTATTCTGGCACATGCTTGTGCATGAGAAAGAATGTTTTATATATGTATACAGGATCTGGAATAACTTGAGGGTTGGTGTATGAACTCAGACTATATGAGGAACCACCTGCCATGACATTTTATCCAATAAACCCAAAATCTTTCACAGATTAACAGCAACAAGAAACACAAAGCCTAAGTAAGTAAAGAAGTAAATAATTAATTCTTGGGGAATATGATGCCTCAAATTTAAAATGTTATGTATGGTAAATTTGCAGCATAAAATGAATATAATCCAGTGACAACATCCAACAATTTATAACAGGAAAGCTAATTACAAAGCTACATTCACAGTGGAAACACCCAGAGTGATCAATGGGATTATTAAAAAAATAGTACACAGGTTGATATAATATGACTTCTTGCCAGGCAGCGATAGTGCACACCTTTAATCCCAGCACTTGGGAGGCAGAAAAAGGCAGAGCTCTGTGAGTTCAAAGCTAGTCTGGTCTACAGAGCTGGTTCTAGAACAGGCTCCAAAGCTACAGAGAAACCCTGTCTTGGAAAACAAGAAAAAACTCAAAATTACCAAAAAGCTACAACAATCAAGAATGTATAAGATATTTGGGAAAGAATAAAGGGGATAGAGACAAAAAGTCAAGAACAAAAGCAGGAAAATATAGTAAACTATTAGTAAAAAGACCAAAGGAAAGTTAGCTAGGAAAAATGTGATCTTGACCAATGTTATCCATCTACCTATGATTCTATGTTTGTAGAAATTAAATAAACAAAGACTTCACAATTTTCACAAGATTAACTCAAAGTGACTCTTAAACTGTTATTTCTGACCCTCCAGCTGCTGATATTTCTTTCCAACAGAGAAGCCCCATGCTCTAGAGTTCTCTGAAAAAAGAGGTCATCTCCTGCTATGGCTCTGAAGCCCCTTAGGCCTCCACTCATTCTGGTCAGGTAAACCCAGCCCCACGGATGCCCAATCCCAAAACAACATAGAATAATTTAATATCTGCTTCCTGTCACATGGATTATAGCACAAGTTATAGATTGTGTCCTATCTACCTACCCAACACCATTCACATCTGAGAAGCCTCGGTAGCTCAGAAACTCTCTTTTGTCCCCTGGTACTAAACATCACTGAACCACACCATTGCAGCTGGTGGTAGCAGAAAGTTAAACATTCTAATCATGTATTGCTGAAAGGTAATCTGTAGTAATAAGGAATGGCGGGCCGCTTCCCACCACCCGGCTCCCGGCTAGCTTTACCCGAAATAATTACAAGGAAACTGTATTCTTTTAAACACTGCCTGGCCCATTATCTGTAGCATTATATTGGCTAACTCTCTCATATTGATTCAACCCATTTCTAATAATCTGTATGCCACCACGAGCTCATGGCTTACCGGGAAAGATCCTAACCTGCATCCATCTTGGGCAGGAGAAGCATGGCGTCTGACTCATTGCCTTCTTCCCAGCATTCTGTTCTGTCTACTCTGCCTATCTAAGCTGCTGTCCTATCAAAGGCCGAGACAATTTCTTTATTAACCAATGAAAGTAACACATAGATAGATAACCCTCCTCCATCAGTAATTCACATCACCATCTTTCTACCAGCTTTTAAACTATTTAAAATATTTATAAGACAAACTTATATATCTGAATATGCAATATTCAGAACTTCTAGAAACCAGACCATCAGTTTTCCAATCTGTCTTCCCACTGCACACCAAAAGCATGCTTCTGTGTGTACACTGGACAGTGATATTACAAGTATAATATCCTACCATGCCAAGGCTACAGAGTCTCCCCCTCCCCAGGAAATCCATACACAGGGAGACTTAGAAGACAAGGACCACTGTCCAGGTCACAGTATAGACCAACAGAACCATAGCCTGACTCGTGGTCCATCCAAATCCCAGCAGAAATGATAGCTCAACAGACCTTCTCTGAATACCCTATACTCACCATGGCATAGCTTGTGGTCTTCCTTATAACTCATTACAACAGAAACAGAGAAGAATTCTTGAAAGAACCTGCTAGCTACCTGCCACTCTTATTACTGACTGCTAAGACTTTCCAGAGTCCCTCATTGGCTAAGATCACCCTGCTGGGCCTCAGAATATTATCAGCTTCCCTACTGGGTGATCAGAGATCAAATGACTCAGACAGCACAGTACTTCCTGCTCTGCTCTCCCAGCCCAGTAGACAGGGCCTTAGTCTAGGAAGTTTGTATTTTAGTAGAGATTCATCAACTTTCCTAGAGCATATCTGTTCCTCATCCAAAGCACAGGGTCCTTTGTATGCACATCCCATTACACACTCAATGTGCAGTGCAGCCAACCCATCACCTCATACCTGGGAAATCCTGCAGCCAAACACAGGTCACATTCACAATTGTTGTTAAAGAAAATCATGCCATGAATTAGAAGATAATAAGCGGTCATGGTAAGGCTTGGGGACAGGAAAGAGAATATATGGCTATGATACAGTTATAATCTCAAAAAAAATTTAAAAAGTTGAAACAGGCTTTATAGCATGTGCTCCAGAGACTAGAGATTTGTATTAGAGCACATCAAAGATTTTTCAAACCTTTAAACTCAGGGTGTATATCTAAAACCAGTAAAATAGCAGTCCTTTTAGGCAGAGCCACAACATTTTACTCAGATCTATTCTGATTGAACCACTGTAACTATAGCAATTTGGTTTCATGATAATGTAAGTTCTTTACCCAGATTTTTGAATGCCCTGGTCTATGAACACCAAAAAGTGACCATCAGGACTTTTATGAAGCATCTAAAATTGATTACCTAATTCCGCATTGCTAATCTCAGCTACTGTTGAAGTAGGAAAGTTCTCAACCACTGTCCTGTCTCTCCCTTTCTGCACTGTGAATCTACCAGCTTCAAGCTTTGTCTATGTACTCAGTTCTTGCACAGATCCCTCTTTACCTATAATCATACACTGAAAGTCAGAGAAACTGGAGGTCACTCATTAGCTGGTTTATTTTTCCTTCTCACTGACCAGTCAAAGCCCAGTCCTGAAGGAGTTGCAGGACTATCTACCCAGCACTGGGCTGCAGTGTTGTTCAAAGCAATTCTCAATTACATAGCATGAGGCAACAATATTACAAACTCATAGTCTCCCATGCCAGGATGGCAGAGCCTCCGCCTCCCCAAGGAATCCACACTCAACAAACCTCAGAGGCCAAGGGCCACTACCCAGGTCACCACATGGACTAACAGAACCTGTCTGGTTCATGGAATACCTGGTCCCTGTCTTAGGTCATCTCCCACATGGAGATCTTACCCATCACTGAGTACCAGGTACCTCATTTATAAAAAAAAAAAAACCCATGACCTGCCTTAGGTTGTCTCAACCTGTCAGAGATCTTACCCATTACTGGTCTAGTGTAGGGTGGATGAGGGGCATTTTTGTGAGGATTGCCAGTCATACAGTCATATGAAGGGTCCAGACTCCTGAGTGGCCAGCATATGATAGTATACCTTGACCTGATAAAATTCAACTGCCTCCAATGTTTGATAAATAAATTGTGTGATCTTATTGAACATACAAAGCCCAACAGTAAGGAGGGCAATAAGTAACAGCAGGGGAAGGATGTAGGCCCATATTTCTACATGGTATAGTGACCAGAATACCAGGCCATAGTTTGCACCTACCACACAGGAAGTGGTCAGTCACCTAGCCTGTCACCATCCCTAACAAAGGGTCAGGATGTTGTTCTGCTCCTTCTTTGTAATTTGGAGGATGCCTGAAAAGAGATGTTAATTCAGCCTATGTGACAGAGCTGGCACATAGAGCGGGAAGACATGACAGAGTAGGCATAGGTAGATGTGGATGTGACCACAACCATTCACCTGGTTACCTAGGAAACAGAATGCTAACAAATTTCCCCCTCAGTTTGTGTTTTGGTATATAAGGCTGTTTGGAGAATAAGCACAGAGGAATTTTCAGGATGTGAACTCAGGATTTCATGAGGGATCACTGAGAATCTTCCTCCCGATAAAGCCATGTGAGTTGTGTCTTTAATTCCACGCCTCCCCTCTTGTTCCAGAGAAATAATTTAGGGTCCAGGCTGGCCCTGGACCCCAACAGAAGGAAGCAGGGTAAGAATCCATAAAATCCCATGCACAAGAGGTTGTCCTGAAGGTCTCGCTATCTCTGCTCTAGGTCTCATCAAGATAAGCGACAGCATCCCCATCTTTTCAATTGTTTCTGGGGAAGAAGCAGAAAGGTACTCCTCAGGGGTGGGACACTCCCTGGAAACATCATTATCATTATCCCCTTGTTGGGGTAAATATTTAAGATCTCTAGCTGGTACCCAGATGAGCCTCTTTTCATTTTGAGGGAAGACACATGCAAACCCTTTTTCTACAGTGAGGAGTTGGGTCTAATCCTCTCCAAGACCCAGTCAAGGGTCCCTCCATTTGACCCAAATAGAACTGTAGGTAACTAATGAAGACCAATGTTTCTGAAAAGGAGACAGATATTTATTTTCTCTAGAGAAATTTAGAATATTTATGGTCAGTAATGTCTTTCTCATTTGATCATACAAAGGTAGGGACTCCCCTTTTTGCTTTTGTAGTTGAGATTTAAGTGTTTGATTGTTCCTTTCCATAATGGCCTGTTCGCTTGGATTATATGGAATGTCAGTGGAAAGAGAAATTTTCCAGGTTTGTAGAAAGTCTAAAAAGGTCTTACCAACAAAGCATGGGCCATTATATGTTTTAATTGAATAGGTAAATCAAGGATGGCAAAGCATTGTAGCATAAGGCTAATACCATATTTGGATTTCTCTCCGCCATGTGCCGAAGCCCAACAGGTGTGGACGAAGGTATCCGCTGAAAGAAAAATGTATTTAAGCTTTCCAAATGGAGAATAATGTGTAACATCAGTCTGCCAGAGATGGTTGGGGTGAAGCCTTCGGAGACTGATCCCCACATTTTGGAGAATGTGGGGAGAAATCTGGAAAAATCTGGAAAAGCTAACAGGACTTGCAAGTCTGGACAACTTTTTTGAGGTCTTTAAGTGGTACCTAGGTTCACCTCTTAAAGATAATATCATCTGTCTGCATTAAAATTCCTCTAGGAGAAATTCTGGAAGGCAATATGGCTAGAATATAATTAAGATTTGGATTCACCCTATCCACATATGCCTCCTGTAATTTCTCCTCAACAATTGTCGATTCCTGTTAATTCTCTGGGACTATTCAAGCCATCTAAGGTTTTGTTTAAATGAATTATTAGATCAGGTATTACCCCAACAGCTGGTGGTAGACTGGAAATATCTCCTAACAATCTCTGAAAGTCATTAAGAGTCTGCAACTTGTCTCTCTTAATTTGAGCTTTTTGTGTATTAATTTTCTGTAAACCTATTTTATAACCTAGGAAATTGACAGACTCTCCTCCTCTCTGTATTTTTTGGGAGCAATTTGTTAATCCCCATTTTGGCAAAACTTTCTTTACTTCTTCAAACATTCTTTCTAAAGTATCTGTGTTTGAATCAGATAGCAAAATGTCATTCATGTAATGGTAAATTATAGATTTAGGAAATTTTTTATGTATTATTTCCAATGACTAACTTACAAAGTATCGGCATAGGGTAAGACTATTAACTGAGTCCAGTCTTGTGGCATTGCTCTGTTACTGGAAGCCCATGTTTTGACCATTTCTCTAACAAAGGACAAATATATTACATAAGATACAATTGCTTGTTTAATATCCTTTAGATCAGTCATACGTATGAACTCCCATGTATATTCTTTGACTACCTTAGAGTATTTGGTGCCAGATGTTCTTTCTGATGATATCACCAGAAAGGCAGGTAGAACTCTGGGTAAGCTATTCTGGATTTTGGCACGTACTGATGAGGCAAATTTTGTCTTTGTACATTTTGTCTCTGATCATCAAATTCGATAAATTCCTCAATCTTTTCAAATCTATTTACCACTGCTTTTGTAAAGTCTGGATCTCAAGTCCAGTGTTCTGCTCTAATGCCCTCATTGAGGATTCCAAGGTGTGAAGTCTGTCCAGTAGAGATAATGTCTCATCCTTGAACATAATTTTATAGCATACATAGTATCTTCCTGGAGAGACATTCTATCAGTCAGTCTATCATAACCCTTCGACAGAGTCCAATTAATACATTCAACAGTTCAGATTCTGTCAGACAATGTCTCAGTACCCTCTATCATTGACTGGGTTTTGTTTGTCACTAGGCTGTGTCCTTCTCCAGAATGTTGACTTTTCCTTTCAATAGATTACTATCAGTCTGTAAAGACTGTACCATTTCCAAAAGCACCCCATTTGACTGGGTTTTGTTCATATCCTTCTCCAGAGTTTTGAATTTTCCTTTTAATTGATCAGTGTCCTGTAAAGACTGTATTATTTCTTGGCCCTATTATCAAACCATGTTTTTAAGGATAAAATATGGAGAACAAAACTAATCCCCAGAATCAAATATAATGATGTAGGAGGGAAATTGTATAAGTCTTGTATGACTTCATACATGGTATAAATAAAACAGCTATTGAAACCCTGAATGGTTAAGTTGTCTGCAATCTTGTACTTTTAAATTATAAATTTATAATTTATATTTCAAATTATGAATCTTACTTGTGGTTGATTTTTAGCTGGAGTAGATGCAATAACCGTTACCTGCCAGTAGATGTCGTGGCACACTTGGAGTCACATGGCTGGTCTGAATCTAATTTTAGATTAGATTTTAATTTAATTGAATTGAATTAATTTAATTGAATCTAAATTTAGATTAGATTTAAATTTAATTTTAGAGTTAAATGCTAAAAGATATGCTCAGATTAAAAATAGTTATTTAGTGTAAATCACAGACTGTGTGCTCTGCAGATATCCCTGACTCGACGGTGGCCACACGAGCACTAGAATAGCAAATGCAGACAAATTGTTAGAAGCAGCAGAACAGCTGGCTCAGACCAGGGAAGCCAGCATCTCGCCTGAACCATGGAAAAACTGGACCCAGAGCAGCTCCAGGTCCTCAGGCATCTTGGCCCTCTGCGACTGTGTGGCTCTGAGGCGTTTGATGAGGAAATACGAAGGACCTCAGCTAGCAGCTACTCAGGGCCTCTGGAGGAGCAACCAGTACTCTTAACCTCTGAGATTCTATACCCAAAATGAATGGCATGGAGTCTGTCTGTGACTGGTCAGAGCTACTGGAGACTCTAGCCTCACGGTTCTGGTTGGGCCCAGCTACAGAGGGCGCATTGCCACTGGCCATGAACCCGGAAGTCAGCCAGTAGCAGCTAATCAGGGCCAGGAATTCTATACCCAAACAATGGGAGCCAACTGCTGAATTTAGCTCAATTCAGGAAATAACCAGGCTAACTAAAGGGTAAAACAATTATACTTTTATTTATTATAAGGGGAAGACACATGAAACAGAAATGGGAAGTCCAAGTTCTGCTGTGTCCCGTGGGAATCACCCAGAGAGAGACGGCACCTGGTCTATGTATCAGTTTTCTCCCAGGCTCCAGGAAGCCACATCTTAACTAGGTCTACCTTGTAAAGATAATTGGCTAACAAGTCTTTCCCCATCACATAACAATGACAAATAATTCTTTAAACTGTGCCGATCCCTCCACCTCATGGGGATATTGATTTTATAGGCTCCTCTCCCCATAGGAGAGGTATGAATACAACAAGGGGGGCCTCCAAGTGCCCCCTGTCAGTAAGCACTGTAAAAAAAAATGGGGTTAGGCTGAGACAGAAAAAGCTTTGGGGGTCTCCACTCCAGTCAAGAAAAGGAACCCATCCATTTCTGAGGGCCATAATGGCAATCAATTTTTCCTGAGAATCCATCAAGGGCTATGGCAATTCTCTATTACTTCTCTGAAGCCAGGTGAAATCAGTAATTTTAAGTGGTACAATAAGGGAACGAGGTTCTGTGCCAAATGTCCTGACCAAAATATCCCTGCCTTTAATGATGCAATCTGCTATCTGATTGGTCATGGAATAGACCCTAGGAACTCCTCCCATTGAGAGGTAAACCCAATGAATAGGTTCCCCCTCCTGCGCTAATAAAGTGGGGCACAAGGTTTCCCCAGGAAAGATACATAGGAAGACAGGTAGGTTAGGATCAAAGCTCCTCAGAACCGCCATGTCAATGGGCTGTTGGACCTGACGTAAGATCTGTCGATGGTGACAGGATAGAATAACTTGGGATGAGAGATCAAGGCTCTTCAGGAGCTCAAACAATGGAGTCAACTATTCCATGGAAACAGAGATCCATGGCCTCATCCAATTTATTTCTCCTAGTAACTTTTGGAGCTGAGGTAAGGTGTAGAAATCCTGAATGTGTAATTGGGGTTTGGCTGGAGAAACCGAATCAAGGGACAAGATGGAGCCTAAAACTTTAAAGGGAGGAATAGACTGAACTTTATCTGGAGCCACCTTGAAGTTATTACCCTTTAGAATAGTAAGGCTGTGAGGTCACAAAGGCTAAATGAAGTGGGGCTGCCCAAAATAATGCCATCCATATAAATATAGAATAAAATATTGGGACGTTCCATTAAGGAGGAAAAGATATGTAACGTGTAATACAGACACATGGGGTAGGCTGTTTGCTAGCCATCCCCTGGGGGAACATACTCCATTCGAACCTCCGATCTGAGCCCTGGAAGTCAGTTGAGGGCTATGAGAATGCAAACTTCTCCATGTCATCTGGATGTAATGTGTTGGAGAAGAAGCAATCTTTAATATCAACAATTGTTAGGTAATAAGTATTAGGAATGGCAGGTATGCAGGGGAGTCCCCTCTGAGGGGTTCCAAACAGGATCATCCTCTCACTGATTTTTCTTAAGTCATGTAAAAGTCTCCAGGAGCCATTAACCTTTCTTTATGGACGCTTAAAAGAAATCCCACACTAGCTCAGAACTGAGAAATAGATGGCTATTTATTTAGGGGTAAACTCACAAATCAGAATTCTCTGCTTGAACAGAGATCAAATCCAGCAATCCAAAAGAGCAGACAGGGAAGAAGAAGAGGGGGACACAGGCTCTGCACCAGCATATATATTATAAGAGGCCATGCCCCCGTAGGCGGGTAATCACAAGCTGTCAGACTTCCTACAGCAATTTTTATAACAAAGACAGGGTAATTCCAAGGGCTTGTGGATGACCCGACATGCCCCAATAACAGTTGCTGTTTAACCAGGGTATCGGGTTGTTGTAACTTACCAGGTGCCCATTGGATTTTTGGCACTGTGGAGTGAGCAGTGGCCCTTAGGATGGAGGTGAACCTGAGGATTAGGGTGGGCAGCTCGTCCCTGTTTAAATTGTAACTCATATCCTTCAGTGTAAAAAACCTTATGGTCAGCCTCCCCAAGGATGTCTTGCCCAAAGAGGTTGGCAGTTAGGTCAGAGACCACCAGGGGGCGCACCTCCCGAAATTACCACTGGAATCATCCAGGGCAGCCAGTTCATGGTCTCACATGATGTAGATTGCCCGCCCACACCGAGTAAAAGTGACCCTGGGACCAGCTGCAAAGGGGGAGGTCTCCTTTTTTCTGATGACCGTGTGATTGGCCCCAGTGTCTATAAGAAGCCTAAAGGTTCTATCTCCAATTGTTAGGGCCATCTTTGCTCTTAGTCCAAGTAACAAAGGCACTGTCCAGTAAGCTTTGACTGCCCTTTTCCCCTTATTTAACGGGGCTAGGGATGACCCCCGGAGGAGTTTAAAGGCTTCCCCTGGAGACTGAACTTGGACCTGCAATCCCTGACTCAATGGAATCCCTTTCTTGCACTGGCAGCACGGGGTGTGTGCAGGAGCTGTCAGACTGACTCAAGCCTTATTAGGACATTCTCCTTTGAAATGGCCTCCCCTTCCACATGCAAAACAAGTCTGCTTTTCCCCTGTAGTTACTTGCTGTAGGGCGTTAATCAAAGTTGCCATCTTTTCCTTATGTGCAACCTGCATGGCAGCGACCATAGTCCTTGCTTGGTGAGATATTAAGCCCAAGTCCCAGGAAGCAATGATCCACTTCCCCAAGCTGTGATCCCTAAGTCCTGCACAATCTAGTTTATGGTTGGCATTCATTCTGTCCCACACCAGCATTTGAACAAACTGGTCCCTAAGTTCCCCAGGGGGAAACTTTCTCTGAAGGCTTTTGTTAACCCTTTCTATAAAGAATGTGAGGTCCTTGTCCGGCTTCTGGGCAATCCCTGACACCGGGGTTTCAGTAGGACCCTCCTTAAGCTTCTTCCAAGTCGCTAAACCTAGCATCCTAACCTGATCCTGATACGGGGGGGGGGGGGGGGAGGGGGGAGGCCTGCCTGCTGAAGGCCCGTGGCATACTTGCTAGGCATACCTGAGAGCGTCCCATAAGTGATGGGGATAGCTGGTTTAGCTGCCCAATTGCACCCAGCTTGGACCCAGCATTCTTCTCTAAAGTAGGCATCCCACTTAAGAAAAAGAGATCCTGTAATCACGCCCTGGCCAGATCTCTCCAGTCCCCGGCAGTGCAAATTTGATGGGCTAGCCCCTGGAGAATGGTTTCAGCCCTGGGTGAATTTGGCCCATCTTCAGCTACAGCTTTCTTAAGATCTTTAAGATCCTGAGCTTCCCAGGGGTACCATGCTTTAGATGGGTTACCACCTGGGTTAACATTTACAGGAAACAGGTGTACCACTTCTCCCTCTGTGGCTCCGGAAGTAGCTACCTCCCTTTGGAATCCGGAAGTAGCCACGTCCCCTCCTAATGCTCCCTCCCCAATCTGAAGCTGGGGGGCAGAGGAGGCTCCCCTATAGGGTAGGTGCCTCCTACATCAAAGTGGTAGGGCAGAGAGTGCTCAAAAGGGGTTTATAGGGGTATCTGGAGGCAAAGGAACCCTTGAGGGCCAAGGGGCACTGTCAAAGGGGTCGAGGGGTGGGTACACTGAACTAAGTTCCAAAGCAGGATTTTGTTTAGTAATGAACTGCCCCATATTTAATGGGGGTACACTCACCCACAGACCAATTGGTCCATCCGCAATTCTTCTGTTTCTCAGACAGGGCACCAATCTGCCAGGTTCTCTGGCAGAAAGAGCGAGGGCAGAGCCGGACCTGCCGGACTGTCCCTGGGGCTGAGCAGGATGGTGAGTTTTGAATGACCCAGCCCTCTCCCCTGACCACCAGGGAGAAACACACCCACTGAGTCAGGAGTCTAGCAAAGCAGGATCTCATTTAAAGGTATCAAGCAGAAACGGTTGTGATGGGGTGGAGAAGCTTGGGATGGGTTGAGGCAGAGTAAGGAACAAGGGCCAATAATATTCTGCCACACACACTTAAAGCAACAATAAATAAATGGAACCTTCTGAAACTGAGAAGCTTCTGTAATGCAAATAACACAGTCAATAAGACAAAAAAGGAGCCTACTGAAAAAAATCTTCACCAACCCCACATCAGACAAAGGACTGATCTCCAAAATATATAAAGAACTCAAGAAATTAGACATCAAAATTCTAAATAACCCAGTTAAAAAATGGGGTACTAAACTAAACAGAGAATTCTCAACAGAAGAATCTCAAATGGCCAAAAGATACTTAAGGACATGTTTGTTTAACATCCTTAGCTATAAGGAAAATGAAAATCAAAACAACACTGAGATACCATCTTACACCTCTCAGAATGGCTAAGATCAAAAACACTAATGATAGCTTATGCTGGAGAGGATGTGGAATAAGGGGAACACTCATCCATTGCTGGTGGGAATGAAAGCTTGTATAACCACTTTGGAAATCAGTATGGCAATTTCTCAGAAAATTTGAAATCGGCCTACCTCAAGATCCAGCAATACCATTCTTGGGCATATACCCAAAAGATGCTCAATCATACTACAAAAGCGTTTGTTCAACTATGTTCATAGAAGCATTATTTGTAATAGTCAGAAACTGGAAACAACCTAGATGCCACTCAACTGAAGAACAGATAAAGAAAATGTGGCACATTTACACATTACTACTCAGTGGTTAAAAAAAAATGACATCTTGAATTTTGCATGCAAGTGGATGGAATTAGAAAACACTATCATGAGTGAGGTAACCCAGACTCAGACTCAAAAAGATGAATATGATATGTACTCACTCATAAGTGGATACTAGCCATAAACAAAGGACATTGAGACTATAGTTCATGATCTCAGAGAAGTTAAGTAATAAGGTGAACCCAAAGAAAAACATATATAGATCCACCCGGAAATTGGAAACAGATAAGATCTCCTGACAAAATTGGGAGTATGGGGGCAGGGGGGGAGAGAAGGAAGGGTAGAAGCGGAAGAGGAGGGGAGAAGGGGAGGGTTGAGGAGAACCTGAGGGAATGGGATAGTCGATATGGGGGAAGGACAGAGATGAGCGCAAGGAAAGAGATATCTTGATTGAGGGAGCCATTATAGGGTTAGCAGAAACCTGGCTCTAGAGAAATTCTCAGGAATCCACAAGGATGACCCCACCTAAGACCCTAAGCAATAGAGGAGAGGGGGCCCAATCTTGACTTGCCTTGTAGCCAGACTGATGATTATCTTAAATATCATCATAGAACCTTCATCCAACAACAGATGGAAACAGAGGCAGAGACCCACATCACGTCACTGGACTGAGCTCCCACGGTCTAGTTGAAGAGTGGAAGAATGAGAAGATGAGCAAAGAGGTCAAGACCATGAAAGATTCATCCACTGAAACAGTTTGCCTGAGCTAATGGGAGCTCACCAACTCCAGCTGGACTTGGAAGGAACAAGTGCAGGACCAAACCAGTCCCTCTGAATGTGGTGGACAGTTTTATAACTGGGGCAGACTGAGGGGCCACTGATGGTGGCACTGGAATTTATCTCTACTTCATTTACTGGCTTTTTGGGATCCTATTCTCTTTAGATGTATACCTTGCTCAGCCTAGAAATAGTAGGGAGGGCCTTGGACCTTCCACAAAGCAAAGTGCCTTACTCTCTCTTAGGAGTAGATGGGGGTGGGGCAGGATGGTGTGTGAAGGGAATGGGAGGAGGGAAGGGAGTGGGAATTTGGATTGGTATTTTAAAAAAAAACTAATAAATTTAAAAAAGAGGTAATAAACCACGAGCCACATGATAAAATATAAAACAATAAAAAATATTCTGTCACGCTAGTGGTAGCTAGGCAGAGGCAGGTCTAGGTCGGGATGTACTGAGTTATTCACATGCAGAAGTCATGGCCAAAGACAGGTCTCCAAACTCAAGCTAGGCTCAGGAAGTTAGACTAGGCCTTACGCCAATTCTAGACTCTAGTTAAGCTTAGGAAGTTATACTGGGCCTCAAGCCCAAGCCTCATGAGGTCCAATACTCCCAGAACACTTTCTGTTCCTCTTCCAAGACACAAGGTCCTATGTGTACACATTCCATTGGCCCAGTGTAGCCAACCCTTTACTTCATAGCTAGGAGGTCCTGCAACCAAACACAGGTCATATTCAAATAGTAATTGTTAAATAAAAAGAGGCCATGGGTTAGAACACAATGAAGGGTCCATAGGAGGGCTTAGAGGCAGGAAAGAGATAGTGGAAATAAGGTAATTATAGTCTAAAAAAATTCTGTTAAAAAGTTTAAACAGGCTTTATGGCCATGTGCTCCAGAGACTAGGGATTTGTATTAGAGCACGCCACGTACTACTCACATTTCTCTCAGGGTATACATCTTAAACCTGGAAAATACAGTCATGTTCGGCAGGGCCACACACATCCAGTTCTTCTATTTTGCTTGAACTACTTTAACTATAGTAATTTGTTTTAATGATAAGTTCAGTTCCTTATACAGATTCTTGAATGCATGGTCTATAAACCCACGAAATGGCCGTCAGCACATTTATGAAACATCTAAACTGATCACCTCACTACTCATTGCTAATGTCAACTACTGTCACAACAGGAAAGTTTTCACCCTCCTTCTTGCCCATCCCTTTTTCTGTTGTGACTACACTGGCTTTACAGTTGGTCAGTGATCTCAATTCTTGTACAAGTCCCACTTCACTTGTAAATTCACAATAAAATCTAGACAAGTTGGAGGATACTCATTCACTGATCTATTTCCCTTCAGACAGACCAGCCAAGGTCCAGTCTGGAAGGAGTTGCAGGACTGTCTTTCCAGCACTGGGTAGCAGAGGCAGGATTAGGTGCTCAAAGCAATTCTCAATTATATAGTGTGAGGCAAGCCTGAGCTACAGGAGACATTGATATAAACCAGTTGTTCTCAATCTTCCTAATGCTGTGACCATTTAAAACAGTTCCTCATGATGTGGTGACTCCCAAACTATAAAATTATTTTCACTGCTACTTCAAAACTTTATTTTTGTTATTGTTATGAGTTATAATAAAAATATCTGTGCTTTCTGATGGTCTTAGGCCAGTCCTGTGTGATAGTGTCATTTGATCCCCAAAGGGAGTTGTGACCCCCAAGGTTGAGAATCCCTGTTCTAAACTAATATAAATAAAAATATACATAAATAAACAGCACTTAAGAAAAAATGGAATGAAATTCTCAAACTAGGAAATATTGAAGGATATAGCAGCAATGCATTTAAAGAAAATGAATGTTAAAACAATACCAATAATTGATGTTTTAAAATGATTTTAAAAAATTAGTAAGAAGAACACTTATCTATACTGACTTTGAAATAGGGTAAGCCCTTCCCTGATGAAAGAATGACTGCATGACTTTGTCCCATGTAAAATGTTAGGCACTGAGTGCTGTAATCTAACACATGGAGTTACAGCCAAGTGCCTGTTTCTCAGATGACTTAACTGTGTCAACCAAGATTGTACATATCTGCATAGGTGAGTTCCCTAATTGGAAACTGAATACTTTGTAGTTCAAGCTCTCCTCCCTAAATTGTACACCCACTAATTTCTGTCTTCGTTCAACATGGAAGGAATTAATACACGCATGGAAATTACAGAGAGTCACTCACCATGCCCCATCAGCCCTTCTTTGTAATAGAGACCCCTGCAGATCACTGCCTTCAACTTCAGTCTGTGATCTAGCTATTATCTAGTCTGTTTCCCCCTACAGTGAACACAGTACAATATTCCTCCTCTTCTAGTCTGAAGGGAGTAGCCATTCTCCACACACAAATCCTTTCCCTGTCCTGCAATGGACAGTAAACACAATTTTAGAACTGTGTGGTGCTGCAGACATGTAATCCAAGGTTTAGAGTGTTTACTCAAGAAGATAACAAGGGCAATGCTTTGTGGGGCTACAGACAGGGTTCAAGTACATCTCAATCAAAATCACTTTTCAAAAAGACTGAAAATGCTGATGTTCTAGAATTACTATATATTTATGGCACAACAGGACTTAATGTTGGTTATGACCCTGTAATGGTCCCTTGAGCAGCATTTAGAGGCTGATTTTTTAATGGAGGGATGAGTATTTCTGCTGGTTATAAATCAGGGTTGTCTCCTTTGTCATGGAAATGTAGTTGGTTAATCCTGGGGAACAAACATTTACATCTTATCATACTACTCTCTAACAGGCACAGTGACTTACCTTTGCGGTATATGGGATGAAGTCCTCCGTAACATAAATTCTACTTTGGGACTTAATGTCTCCTAAGAACTGATAAGTCCTTATACTATCAATTCTATTTCCATCAATTCTACTCTTCTACATCACAGTTTAACAGTGGAGTGCTACTCTATACAGAAAATACTGTTTACAAGCTCCACAGAATTAACTCTAGACGGATCCTAAACCTAAATGTTAGACGTTCAAAGTGCAGAACTTCTGGAAAATACTAGAGACACCAGGACTCTCTGACTTTGGCAAATCTGTGTTACCCAGTGACAATACAAGCACTAAGGGAGCCCGCATTTCACAGTGAAGTCAACAACAAGGGTATTTCAAAGCACAGTCCCATTCCCAAATCTTTTAACAGGCCACCTGAAAATCAGGTAAAAGACAGTAAAAGTGGATTGCTTTGGAGCCTATGTGACCTGTCAATCTTGATGTTTGATCTAAAAGATAACTGTACCAATGCCACAATTCTCATAGATTACAAAAGATAGAGAACATAAATACAGAAAACTTCAAGGAAAGATCACTTAACAGCACTGTGTACTCTGGTCTTAGATGAACGGTTATGATGAGCTCTATTAACCTCAGAACAGAGCTGCTTTCACCTCTGAACAGGCTGACTCAGCAGAAGACCACAGCTGCTTCCATACAAGATCAGAAGGAGTTCAATTTAACTAGCCATGGCTGCTCTCTGTCTCAGGGCTATTACATCACTGTAGAGAATTCCATTCTTTCCTTTTTCTAACTTAAAAAAAAATAGTTATATAGTGTTTTGCTACCATGTGTCTGTGCACAGCACTTACAGAGACCAGAAGAAGGCAGGAGATGCCTGGGATTGGAGTTACATCAAATGGTTAGCTACCATGTAGGTTCTGGGAGTGGAACCTGGGGCTCTGTAACAACACACAGTGTTCTTAATTGCTGAGCAATCTCTCAAGTCCCTCTTTTTATTTAAAATTTAATTCCATAAATTGATGATTAAGAGATATTGCATCACTTTCCCCTTTTATCTCTTCATTCCCTCCCTTCCCAAATCACTTCCAACTTCTTTCTTGGAAAGTAGGGATGAATAAGTATGCTGAAACACATGAATACAAACTGATGCTTATTCTCTCAAATAGAGGAGAATTCTACTTTTTAATCAGCCTCAGGTGTCTGAGCCTGACTAGGCTGCCTTGGACAGTAAAATCAAGAATAGAAAACTTAGGATATAAAATACCTTACCAGTTAAGAGCACTGAAGATTCTGTCAGAGCATCCAGATTCTATTCCTGGTACATATAAAAGCTCACTACTATTTGTAACTCTAGTACCAGGGGTTCTTACGCCATCTTCTGGCCTCCTTGGCCATGATAAGAACAGGAGATGTAGACCATAAAAACTATTTTCAAGCTGTATGTGGTAGTGTATTCTTTTAGTGCCAGCAATCTGGACACCAAAGGCAGGAAGATCACCATGGGTTTTAAAGCCTGTGCTACATAGTCTACACACACACACACATACACACACACACACACACACACACACACACACACACACACGGGAAAAGAACAAAATCCAATAACTTACAAAAATAGGAACATTGGACATTGGAGAATTGGGACAATACAATACTTATTAATGTCATTTCAGGTGTCTGCCACTGGTTGCCATAGAATAGAACCATATTAAAAAACAAATATGGCCGATCATGTGAGGACATGCCATTTATCCCAGCCACTGTAAGAAACAGAGCATTTGGCAGTGAGCCACCAACTTACCATGAGACCTGAGCTGCCCATCATGATCTGGGTGTTACTGGACCCACCAAGTCATGAAGTAGGACATGCACAGCAACAATCTATCATCAAATGGTTGTGGTATAGAAGATATCAGGCCCAAGCAGGTCCTGAAGGCACAAGCAAGGTGCATGAAGAAGTTGTCCACACACCTATGGTTTCTACTACTGTTACAATGTCTTCTGCTGTCAAGCATATACCTATAGACTCATGGGGTCTTCCCTGTGATTGATTGACTGAGGAAGAGAAGACTAGGGCTGGGTTTACTGATGGTTCTGTACATCATGCAGGCACCACTGAAAAGTGGACAGCTGCAGCATTTCAGTCCCAGTCTGGGACAAACCTGAAAGATACTGATAAGTATGATATTTTGTTTGTGTCCTGACAAATAAAGCTCTCCTAGAGATCAGAGGGCAAATACCCACTAGTTAACCATAGAGGCCAGGCAGTGGAAGCACACACCTTCAATCCTAGCACTTGAGAGTTCAAGGCCACCCTGGGATACTTGAGATTGAATTAGTCTAAAAGATAAACAGCTAGGTGGTGGTGGCTCAAGCTTTTAATCCCAGCACTAGGAAGGTGGAGACAAAATCTCAGCTGCTCATTCAGTCTGATGTTTCAGAGAGACAGGATCTCCCCATTCAGTCTGATGATTTGTAGAGACAGGATCTCCCCATTCAGTCTGAGATTTCACAGAGGTAAGAAGTCTCTGGTAGCTAGCTGCTCTGCTTCTCTGATCTTTCATTTTTCACCCTGGATATATGACTCTGGGTTTCTATTGATTAAGACTAATAAGGATTCATGCTTCATACTCGTGAAGGGAAATCTTCACAGTGGGCAGAAATTTGGGCAGTACACATGTCATACAGTTTGTTTGGAAGGAGAAATAGCCAAATGTGCAATTACCTACTGATTAATCAGCTGTAGCCAATGGTTAGGAACTTGGAAAGGTCATGATTGGAAAATTGGTGAGACAGACATCTGGTAAAGAAGTATGTGGATAGATCTCTCCAAATGGGAAAAAGGTATGAAGATACTTATATCCCGTGTGAATGTTCACCAAAACATTACTTCAGTTGAGGAGTTCAATTATCAAATAGATAAGATGACTCTGTGACTATCAGCCTCTTTTCCCAGTCATTCATGTCATTGTCCAGTGGGCCCATGAACAAAGTAGCCATGGTGGCAGAGATGGTGTCTATGCATGAGCTCAACAACATGGACTTCTGCTCACCACAGCTGAACTGGATACTGCTGCTGCTGCTGAGTGCCAAACAAGCCAACAACATGGAGCCACATACATGGCACCCTTCCCTGGGGTGACCAGACAGCAAACTAGTGGCAGGTTGACTACATTGGACCAATTCCTCCATGGAAAGAATATAAAATAGGTCAACCAAAAATTAGACCCCAAAAGGTGCAAATTAGAAGAGACTGATTGCTGACTCTTAATGACTTTCAAAGACTGCTAGGAGACATTTCCTATCTAAGGCCCACTATTGAAATAGAAAACAAATGAACTGAATAATTTGTTCAAAACCTTAGATGGTGACAAGGACTTATATAGTCTAAGAGAATTATCAGCTGAAAGAGAATAAGCTTTGGTGGAAAAGAAATTAGAGAATGCACATGTGGATTGTGTGGATCTGAAGTTTAACTGCCTTCTAGTAATAAGTATTACCCCCTAAGCATTCCCCTACAGGAATTTTAATGCAGAGCGAGGAGAGGATCTGAGAATGGATCTTTTTAACACATAAACAGAGCAAAAAATTAAAAATTATGTGGAAATTGTCTCTGAGTTAATTCTAAAGGGAAAATTGAGACTTCATCAATTAGCAGAAATAGACAAAGCAAAAATTATAGTATTTTTATAATAATGAAATTTACAAATTATGGGCAGAACGTGAATCATGACAAAGAGCTTGTAGCAACTTTTTGAGAGAGATTAACAACAAATATCCCAAAAACAAGAGAATTCAACTTACAAAGAGAACTAATTGCATCCTTCCTCACATTGTAAGGGACACACCACCTACATTTTATACTGATGCAAATAAATCAAGAAAGGCAGGTTACAAATCAGAAAATTTAAGTAGGTGTATCAAAGCCCTTATGGTTCTGTTCAAAAGTCAGAATATATGCCATTCCCATGGTATTAATGGAATTTACAGAACCTCTCAACAATGTAACTAATTTGCAGTATGCAGGAGTTGTTTTGCATATTGAAACTGCTGAGTTTACACCAGATGATGCAGAATTGACTTTATCATTTATTCAGTTACAAGAAATAATCAGGAATAGGAATCTTCCCATACACACAACACACATCTGATCCTATATGGGTCTGCCAGGTCCTCAAGCACAAGGTAATACAGAAATCGACCAATTATTGATTGGAAATGTGATAATGTGCTGGAAGCCTCAGAATTTTTTTAAAAAAAAATCATGTCAATAACAACAGTTTAAAAAAAGAAAACTTTTCCATCATGTGTCAATAAGCCAAGGAAATAATAAGGCAATACCCTACTTGTTCTTTACACAACAAACACCACTACCTATAGGAAGTAACCCGAAGGGTACTCAAAGGAATGAAATCTGGCAGATGGGTGTGTTCCATTCTGTAGCATTTGGAAAACTGAAATATATACACCACACCACTGATACCTATTTAGGTTTTCAATGGTCAGCTGCTTTGAGTTTGGAAAAGGCTGATTTGGCAATCACACATTTGCTAGAAGTTATGGCCATCGTGGGTATACCTATACAAATAAAGACAGACAATGTTCCAGCATATGTATCTAGGAAAATAAAAGTTTTTTGCTTTTTATAATATAAAACATATTACAGGTGTACCACACAATTCTAAAAGGCAGGTAGTTATAGAAGGATCAAATTGAACTCTAAAGTTTATGCTAAATAAACAGAAAGGGGTAATAAGGACTCCCAGAAATAGATTGCATAATGCTTTATTAACTTTGAATTTTCTAAATGCTAATGAGAAAGGGACAACAACTGCACAGAGACATTGGATAACAGTAAAAACTACAGAATTAAGTCAGCTGGTATACTTTAAAGATGTGTTGACCACAGAATAAAAACCAGGATGTGTATTAAGTTGGGGAAGGGGTTTTGCTTTTGTTTCCACAGAAGAAAAGCTGTGGCTACCATCAAAGCTGATAAAGATTAGATTTGAACAAGAGACAGCCCTTCAGAGGAAGAGGTGATAGTTGATCAAACAGCATGGCCATTCAGTATAAACTGGATAGTGCTTTTTATTTGACCAAATATAACTTGCCATAAATTAGGCTCAAAATTAGGGCTGGGTAAAATTTGTTTGCTTGTTTGTTTGTATTTTTTGTTTTTGTTTTTGTTTTTGACTTTCCGAAGAATAAGATCCTAATCCAAAAAAAAAAAAAACCCAAAACCCCTAATCTCTAACCACAACCCTAAACTTAACTCCTAACTCTAACACCTGAACTTTAAACCCTAACACTGCAACAAAACCCCTTTAACCCTAACCCTCTAAACCTATCACTAAACCTAACCCTATAACATTAAAAACCTCCATCACCGGGGCTGGAGAGATGGCTCAGAGGTTAAGAGCATTGCCTGCTCTTCCAAAGGTCCTGAGTTCAATTCCCAGCAACCACATGGTGGCTCACAACCATCTGTAATGAGGCCTGGTGCCCTCTTCTGGACTGAAGAAAGAATACTGTATACATAATAAGCAAATAAATAAATATTTAAAAAAAAAAAGAAAAAAAAAGAAAAAAAACCTCCATCACCGAACCTTCTATTCTTATTCTGGTCCAAAAACCCTAACACTTACCCCTAAAGACTAGTCCCAAACCCCTTAATCCTAATGCTATCCCTAAACCCTAACCCTAAATCCTAACCTGAGTACCCTAACCCAAAACCTGAGAACCCTAACCCTAACTCTAACCCTGAGTACCCTAACATTAAATGAGATTATGTTGCTCTAACCCTGAGTACTCTAACCCTAATACTCTTACCCAATAACCCTCTAATCTTTACCCTAACTCTCTAACCCTAACCCCATAACCCTAACACAACAAAACCCACTAATCCTAACCCCTCGCACTCTAACTCTCTAAACCTCTAACCCTCTAACAATCTAAACTTCTAACAATCTCAGCCTCTAACCCTTACACCTAACCCCTAAACACAAACCTAACCCCCTAAAACTAACTCTAACCATAACCATAATGCCAGCATAACCCTAACCCCTAACCATAACCCTAACCCATCTGTTGGCCTGTCTATTTCCCAAAATTTAGTTAAGCTTGGGACAGGAGTATTGAAAAAGTTGACCCTTTGGTATCAGCCACTTCTCTTCCTTGCTTGTTCATTGTCAAAAAGCATAGACCTGGCCTTTCCAGGCTACTTTGTAATACTCTGTACTGCTTTGGTATCAGTCACTTTTCTTCTTTTCTTGTTCAATGGCACAAACCATAGTCCCAGCCTTTCCAGGCTACTGTGTAATACTCTGCACTGGAGGAATGCTTGTCCCAGCCCCATCTCACCAGTGAAGAGCACTTTTAGAAGACTACAAATGATGGAGAGAAAGATATAAAAACCATTCAGGTACCTTAGCACACCAATTAAAATTAAAACCACAGTCTTGGGCTGGAGAGACGGCTCAGTGATTAACAGCACTGACTGTTCTTCCAGAGATCCTGAGTTCAAGTCCCAGCAACCATACCACATGGTGACTCACAACCACCTGTAATGAATCTGGTGCCCTCTGCTGGTCTGCAAGGACACATGCAGGCAGAACGCTGAATACTTAAAAAGATAAATAAATCTTTAAAACCACAGTCTTAGGTCAGAGGCCCAATTCCAGAGCTTCTAACAGTCAGTTCTTGTCAGAACAAGCCACTCACCAATAAAATAAGAATAATATTGAAAACTTGGGAAAAGATTTTAATCAACATAGCAATGTTGAAAGGTGTCTTAGTGTTTCTATTGTTGTGAAGAGATACTATGACCATGGCAACTCTTACAGAGGAAAAGCATTTAATTGGGGTGGCTTACATTTTCAGAGGATTAGTCAGTTATCATCATGGTGTAGCATGGTGGCATGCTGGCAAGCTGGCAGACATGGTGCTGGAGAAGTAGCAGAGTCTTACATCTTGACTTGCAGGAAACAGGATGTGCTTTGACTCACTGGGCATGGCTTGAGCATGTATGAGACTTCAAAACCCACCTCCACAGTGACACACTTCTTCCAACAAGACCATATCTATTCCAACAAGGTCACACCTCCTAATAGTGTCACTCCCTTTGAAGGTCACTTACTTTCAAATCTCCATAAAAGGATAAACATTTTAGCATATCTTCAAGATAGAAGAAAAATGGGACAGGGGACAAAGGGTATGTATAATTAAGCAATCTTTATTCATACATGATCTGGTTGGTCATTATGTCAGTTCTGTTGAGTTTTAACCCTGCTCCCATTATCCTTATAGGCCCCACGAAGGAGCAATGGCTCTTTTTGTAGGTACAGCTAGGGTGACTTAGAGTCTCATGTACTACAGACTAGCCTCAAATCAAATCAAAGATGGCCTCAATCTTCTTATCTTCATACCTCTACCTCTGGACTTCTAGGATTACAAGCAAGCACCTTGCCTGATTTTTATGCCATATTGGTGTTCAAACCCAGGACTCAGTTCATGCTAGGCAAGCTTTCTACTAATACAAATGGGTGTAATTAAAAAGGAAATTTTATTATGTTGATGAGAGTGTGGTGAAGTTGGAGCCTCATACTGGAACAAATGTAAAAATATTAAACAAAGAATAATCGCCCAGCCCGGAAATACATACTGCAACTTTGGTTACTTTGCATCACACTGAACCATTAAAAGGAAACCCCAGACAATTCAGTCACTAAGGCTGTTTAGGGGAACCTTCAAGGATCTTCATTCCCTACATCTAAAGCAAACTCTCAGCCCTAGAACATTCTTGTTTCTACACAGTGAAGCTAGGGATCAACTTTCCCAAACCCAGACTCTTTCTCTACTTTGACTCTCTCACTTCTTGGTCAGGCCTCCAGGGGCAGCACTGTTAAATGTATGAATCCTATATCTTCTCTAGTATATTGCATGAAGCCTTCTGCTTCAGTAGACCCCTCCTGAACAAAACACTCTTACTAGTTCTAGGAATGACCTGCAGCAGTATAGCATGTCCCCAGTAATCTGACCTTTTTACATGCTTGATATAAAGATTGGATAATGACAACAGTTGTTCTGCACAGTCTATCCAGATTGAGTGCCAGTGAAGGTGTCAATCCCAAGGTTCAGAAGTTCTGGCAAAGACTTCAGGTACCGGCCTAGTTGTCCCTATTACTAGTATTGAGTGTTCACCTTCAGTTCCTGGCCTCAGGGCAAGTGCCTGGCCTTGGCTGAGGGTTTGGCCTGATTTGGAATTAGGGCTATCTGCTCTACTTTTCAGGTTGTGCTGTCTCCTGTGGCAGAAGGTGGTTGTATTCAGCACAAATGTTTACTGCATTCAAAAGCCTGTTTATCATCCTGTTCTTTTAGCTAAGAAAAACGGGGGTCCTTAGGTAACCAGATCCTTGCCCTTCAACTGAGATGGCCTCTGGGATTAGAGACCGTTGGGAACACATTGGAAATGTAGCTAGCGCTCACCTTCATATCCCAACTCTCACCTAACTGCAATGCACGGAAGTGTGGAATGGTGTGAGGTTGTCTTACAGAGAGCAATAGTAAGACCACCAGAGCCCACAAGAGTCTCTGCCCCAGTCTGCAGAAAATGCCAATGCCAAAATCTCTCACCAGTGTCAGACTGGAAACCATAGTCGGTCATACATGCTTCAGTCCCTGATGCTTAGTCCCAAATCTTGGAGAACCCTCACTGACACATCTTGTTTTCCCTATCCCTGGTGAAATCTACAACCTCAATACAATATAATCATGTTGTTTGTTTGTTTGTTTGAGATAGGGTTTCTCCGTGTAGCCCTGGCTGTCAGAATACACTCTGTAAATCAGACTAGCCTCGAACTCAGAGATCTATCTGCCTGTCTCTGCCTCTGGAGTCCTGGGATTAAAGATGCGTGCCACCACTGCTCAACTTATTAGAATTATTTTTTTGAGCTGTGTTTGGTGGCACATGGTTTTAGTCCCAGCACTTGAGACAAAGAGATAGGCGAATCTCTATAAGTTCAAAGCCAGCCTGGTTCACACAGAAGTTTCAAAACAAGCAAATAATTTTAAGATGCAATTTAGGGCTGGAAAGATAGTTCAGTGGGTAGAGGCGCTTGCCACCAAGACTGTATACCTGAGTTTGATCTCTGAGACTCACATGATGGAAGGAGAGATAAGACTCCAAAAATTGTCCTATGGCTTCTGTACTTATGCACACCCACCACACTCCCCTGAAACATACATAAATAAGTGAAATAAATAAATGGTATTTAGAATAACTTTTAAAAGTCTAGAATTAGAATGATGGTCCTGTTCTGGTGTGTTGGCACGCGCCTTTGATCCCAGTACTCAGGAGGCAGAGGCAGGTGGATCTCTGTGTGTTTGAGGCCAGCCTGGTCTGCACAGGGAGTGCCAGCACAGTCGGGACTACATACAGAGACCCTATCTCAAAAGTGTTTAAAAAGTGGGGGATGCTGGGCCTGTGTAATAGTTGAGTCTGGCTTTGTAGAAGACAAGAGAAATATAGCTTACTATGAGTCTCTCAAAGGTCAAGGAGAGGTAAGGGCTGGGGTCCTCTTGCCTCTGAGTGCTTTAGGACATTTCTCTGGGGTTTGTGTTTGAACTTGATTCTTCACCCATGGAATTCATCACCTACATGCCCTCTCTAGACCCTGGAAACCCTAAGGCCAAGTTCCCCAACAGACCAAGTCACGTCCCAGTAAAATTTGCTTGGGAGAAGAGGACATTTGGGGAAGGGGCATAAACCCTGTAGCAGAAGGCAAAATGTAACTAGTCTCTCTGCAAAGGCTATACCTAAGTCATGACCTCTGAAGTCTCAGTATCCTGAGAGGGCAGTGGGCATTGGCTTCAGTATTTATGTGAGCACATTAGTGGGGTGTCCAGCTCATTAATAATTCAAGTGGAAACCAGGAATTACCAGTTAATCATTGAATCCTTCTGTCACAATAAGAAAGGGGAAGGCCTGGTTATAGGGGAGGAGTAGCAGTGTCCTCAGTGAAAAGGACCCATGTACCCACAGCTTCTACAGGGGTCTCTGGCTGAAATGTACATAGGGTATCTGCCTGATACCCACTCAAACAACCTCTCTGCAACCAGAGGTAAAGGGGTTAATCAGCTGTGACAAGGAGGAAGCCTTGGAGAGTAACCCACTGAGGCAGGCAAAGGGCAGCTGTGGGCAGGCAGTGGTCCAGACTTCTCAGATGCACCTGGCACCTCAGCTGAACCAGCAGCAGCCTCAGGGAAAGCTGCCCAGAGGCCTAGGAACAGCTCTGCTCCTGCAACAGCATCCCCTTACACCACTCCTAGCCTTCTTTCTAAGGCTCATCAACCAAGATGACAGCACTGTTGGCTATCAGCTCCACTGGGCACTCAACAGACACACAAGATGCAGCAGAACTGCGCTTGCAAGACTGAATCTGTCTGTCCCTGTGACTAGCCAAGGGATCAGCGTCCTGGCTGCATGGAGCTGGCCTTAAGAAGCTTTACTTTGGTAGAAATGGGACTGGGGTTGGCGAACCACACCTGAGAAACTTTACCATGGGTAGACAAGATCGACTTAGTCATCCAGACCCCAGGAAACTCACAGGCCAGAAACAGATTAGAAGATTTCTCCTTTGTTATTATGTGACCTTGAGCCTGCTGAGTCCCTTGTTGTTCACTGTTGTTTGGGTCTTAGGGGAAGATGGACAAGCTAGCCCCCATGGCCATTGTCCATAGGCAGGTTCCCTAATCGGATAAATGGAAGAGACTCCAGGAACCACAAATATGCACATCCAAAGGTTAAGCATATATGACTTTGGCTAGTATTGATGAGTTAGTGAAACAGACATTATCACACCAATTTGTGAAGAAGCTAAAGAAAAAGAGACACACGTGAAAACGTACTCATGGTTTTTTTTTCTATCTGAGCATAAAAGACACACCTGTTTGTACCTCATCTTCCGCCTCTGGACCTCAGGCCTGGGCATATTTTTGAGATAGCCATGTCTGCTACCTAGTCAGAACCCTGACTCATGACATACTCCTCTGGAATCCTATCAGGGAGGCCAGGTCTATGTCTTCTCTCTCCCCCACTTCCAAAGCCTTGCCAACCACCATATTGAAACTCTTTCTCCTCATCTTCCCTCTCTTGTTTCATTGTCTTCCCTCTGTACAAGTCAGGAGGCTCCCTCTGAGCATCCCTCTTAAAGAGAGAGGTAGCCAGGCAATCATCTGCCCTGGCTCCCTCATCTATCACCCTGAAGTGTTTCATGATAAAATTACTCATTCTCAGTCAGTGATAAATGAAATCAGTCTCAAGGCTACCACACAGAGTGTGAGTGAGAACTCCCCAATCAGTATCTCCAAGATAAGAGAGGGAAATCCAGGTGAAGTGTTTTTGTGTTAATGCACAGTCAGGGTCATATTAATAGATCTGTACATATGTCCTCTTTATGGTCTGCTGGGATGCATGTATGTTTGTGAGGGCTGGGGGTTCAACCCTGGAAGAAAAGTCATATAAGATACATGGATATGGGGGCTGGAGAGATAGCTCAGCAGTTAAGAGCATTGACTGCTCTTCCAGAGGACACAGGTTCAATTCTCAGCATCCACATGGTAATTCCGAAGTGTCTACAAATCCAGTTTCTGGGCAACCTGACACCTTCATACCATTGCACATAAAATAAGATTGAATTAATCATAGAGAAAGGCTTTTTGAAATCTTTTAAAATTAAAAAAAGATATATGGGTATGGTAGTCATGGAGGGGCTAAACAGGGTGAAAAGTGAAAAAGTTGAATAATGCAGAGAGGAGGCTGAATCATCCAGAGAAGAGGGTCAAGCCACAGAGCAAGACTAGCCCTCTAAAAGCCCCAGCTGGTATCCAGGGAGAGAAGAAGGCAACTCTCAAGCACCTAGATGGGTAGCAAAGACCCATGTCTTTGGGTAAACAAGCAGAGGAATCTTTAAAAGTTAACAGGGCCCTTGCATTCCATTTGGAGCCTGTGAACCTAAAGAGTTCTGAGATCAAGAACCCTTGGTGCCCAATAGACCTTGTGTGTCACAGATCCCCTACTTCTGCTTTCAGTCAAGGGATCAGACGAAGTTCGTTGGAGTGCCAACAAGCCTAGAACAAAACTGAGACTGTATTAGGCTAGTGAGAAACATCAGGGCCTGAGAAGGGCTAATCAATCAGTAAGTAGGGGAGATGGAACAGGACCTTTCTTTGATAAGCAGTGACATCTCAGAGGGGACTCCTGTATGCAGCACACAGGTCTGTGTTGATTTCACATTCGAAGACAATGACTGGAAGGCAAGGAACCCAAGGAGCCAAGAAGGACTCCTCGTTACATTGGAGGTGGCTAGAGGCAGCATGTCCCACAGAAGCCTTCAACAAGGACTCCTGATTACATTTATGTAACATGAAGGGGCCGCTTGTTGGGGTTCATGTCCTGCCCAGTTCCCCACAGCTGGCAAGCCCCAAAGAAAATCACACAGAGATCTCCATAAGTTATAAAACTGATTGGCCCATTAACTCAGGCTTCTTGTTAACTCATGTAGCTTATATTAACCCATTATTCTAGTATATGTTAGCCACATGGCTCAGTACCTTTTTCTGCAGGGCAGCTCACTTGCTTCTTCGGTGATCTGGGCAGAACCAGCAGAGGGAGCTTCCTGCTTGCCAGAATATTCCTGTTCTCTTTTCTCTACCTCTACTTCCTGTCTGGTTTTCCCGCCTATACTTCCTGCCTGGCCAATCAGCATTTATTTAAAACATGCTTGACAGAATACAGACAATTATCCCGCATCACATTTAAGGAAAGGACCCTGGTCCAGAGCCAACAGGAGTCTGCTGCTTTCATTTTGAAGCAGTCTCACCCCCAATCATGGTTAGTACGCTTCAGCAAACATGCTCCTTCTGATTCAGCAATAAACCCTCATCAGTCAGCCTGAACGTGCCACGATGAGGCACCACAGACTCTGTCGCTGACAGTGGAGTCCCTCTGACCCACTCCTTGGGTGAGACTTGGGTAAGATTTGCCTAACCAAGAGACAACTAGACAGCTGTTGAGCCAGTGATCTGCTGCACCACACATTCCAGGAAGCATAGAAGCTACCCACGTAGTGTAAGCCGTCACATTCAGAAAAGACTTCCAAGAAGCTCCTTTGTGTCAGGTTGTACTCTTGGTGTACAGTGACATTAGAAAGACCAGTCAGGAAGAACAAGGAGCCCAAGGAGGAACACAAATGTTGAGCCCTGACTCAAAAGTCTCTGGGTTATAGTACCAAAAGAAAGACCCAGAATAGTTTAGAAGGTCTCTCAAGGGGCAAAAGACAGAACTTGGAGCCCCACTACCATTAACAAGCCAAGATCAGAGATGGCAACACTAAAAGACCCAGAGACAATCAAACATAAGGGTAAAAAAGAGTCCTGTCAAGAACTATGCAGCTTCCACAGGCAATCTGTAGGACTTTATCCCACAAAAAGGACAAAGCAAGGCCTTAACACAGTGATGTGGGACTATCACTGTGAACTAGAGTTCAACCTAGATGAAATGCCATTCTGATCTCCCAGCAAGACTTTAAAAGCAAAATACAACAAGATCAAATGGTTTCCAAGTAACTTCTTAATCTACAGAGCAAAGTGAAAATTTATTTTTAAAATAGTAGTACACACTAAACAAAATCCACAGTTCCTATTTCCCAATCAAAACTCAACAGGCAGATGAGGCAACAGGCAAACACAAATCAAAAGGAGAAGGAAAATCAGTCAATGGGAGGTGAACCAGAAACAATAAAAATGGTAAGATTGTAGACACACAAGTTACAAGACTCATTGGCACTGTATTCAAACAGCTAGGTACTTGGTGAGGGCTTGATGGAATGTGACAGGTAGGAACATTCTGAAGCTGAGCTGTGAGAAATGAGAAATCATGTGACCCAGAGGGTATGTGCTGAGCTGTCTATATACCCTGGCATATCTGAGACCTGTACACCTCACCAAACACCGGTTTTGCCTCCTTGGATAGTCAGTCCCATTTTACAGATTGAACTCAGGGTTAGGCTTGAATGTCTTTCCAAAGCCACACAACCAGAAAGTGGAAGACAAACAGCCCTGGGCATATTGACTCCAGGCATCTGTGCCATGCAACACTGGCCACCAGATATCACCATTCTTACAAATGCAAGGCAGTGCTTGGGCAACTCCCAGCACCGGTAATAAAAGACGGAGACAGAGAGGGGTTTAGGTCTAACAACATTCCCTGGTAGGAAGTTAAGGTTATCACTATCCTTCCTTCCTCCATAGCCACTTCTGGCTTTTCAACCTTGTTTGAGCTCCTCCTTCCATAGTTTGAAGGTGGAAACAAAGATTAACCCCAGGCAAGCTGGGAGCCTGCCCTGCCACACTTTTATCATGTCCTAAGGCTAGAGCTCTCTGATCTGTAACATTTGAGTTTAACCTCACCCATCTCAGCCCTTGCAACTCAGAATGCAAACAAAAAGCCTAGGAACAGAACTCTTGAAAGGTATCAGAACCACAAAAGGCTGTTTGAACCTGCTCTTTGTGGGTGACCAAGTCCCTCAAATAGCACCAGTCCCAGGGTGGGCAGTCTCCCCAATGCCCCCAGACCAGAAAGGCGGACAAACATTACCTGCATTAAGTACAGGTGCTCTGAGCCACCACCATGTCGCCTGCCCCTCCCCCAGTGTGAAGTCACATAGCTGGACAACTTGGACAGAGGCGGTGTGTGAGCTTCTCTAATGAGAACATGGTGACAAAAACCTGTCTTTTACAGAACAGGTGTGTGCCTGGGTTTGGGGTTTTACAAATGAAAGGTTTGTTTTCACTTAGCAAGGATTGGAGGTTTAGGGAACAAGCCCCACCCCATAGTAGCCACAGCCTCTAACTCTGGGGTCACAGCCTGGGGCACTAAGGTGTTGGCTGAAGCGACAAAGGACACTATCCTGAGATTCCAGTACTAGCAGTGGCTCAGAGCAGATTCTGAGTAGGACCTCTCCCAACCCCCATCAGACCACGGCAGCATGAGCTATGGCAGCCCAAGCGATAAGAAACTAATAATTTATGTTTCCAGCTCCCACTGCTGGCGCCAAGGGACGGCTGAGCCACAGCCTCCCCTTCACTGGAACAGCCTCAATCCTTTATTGCACAAATTATTAACGACCAGAAAATGAATGACTGTAATCAGATCAGGGCTGCCAGCACTCTTTATTTCATTTATTTGTATAAATCCTGCAGTCAGGGTCTGCCAAAAGCCCAAAGTCCCAGCCTCCTAATGGCTAGGTACCCATGACAGGGCCATCTCTCTACAACCCTCACCTAGTGGTAGAGGGCATAAAAAGTCAAGGGAGCTAACCTGAACCCACAGCAATCTCATTTGAAAATGAATGCTGAGAATCTGAAGGATATTAAAGCCTGATCTCTAAGCTAGAGCCACCTGTAGTGGGGAGGTATGAGACCAAAAGGATGGACTTCCCAGCCCAGAGTGACAGACCACCTCAGCACCACTGTCATCTTCATCTTTAACACAAATGGTTATCATTCTAAACAGGAATAGTCTGGGTCAGCTTCCCTTCCTTTTCATCCTTTTCTGTGCATACCTCTCCAACAGAACCTCACCTGTCCTTCCCAGTGTCTTCCAGCTGGGCCCTCACTCCCTTTGAGCAGGAGTCAGGATCTGAAGATTTCTGTGCAGTATTACAGAGGAAGCCTTCAATGGTCCACTTTCAATCTCATTGACCTCTTGTTATACTATGGTGTGTAAATTTAGATTTGGAGATCTTATGCTCCATCATAAATTGGGCTGGCAGACTTCCGATCGACAAGATAAAGCTGTCTCCTTTGAGGTGAGTGTTTTATTAGTCTTAAACTCAGTGTTGCAGCAGGGGCTTAGGAGGGGAGTGGAACCTCTGCTCTGGAATTCTCCTGCATTGTTAAGGGGCTAAATGGTGCTCAGAATAAAATGGGCATAGGTAGCTCCAGACCGGGCTACTGTATTCAAGGTTAGGATTACCCAAAAAATGTCACCTCAGCATCAGAGAAACTTTACTCCCAAAGAAAGTAGCCATGCCAGGCCTTAGGATGTGAACCCAAGGGAGCCCCATGGGAAACAGTCTTAATTTAAAGCCCATGTACATGTAGACATCTGAGCATGTGCTATGAACATGTATGCCTTTCTGCCCATAGTAAACTGGTGGAAACCAGACCACAGGCTTCTGTGTACATTTTGTGCAGGGCATTCACACACTCATTTCTGAGGCTACTAACAAAAGCTACAGTGCATGAATCCAGAGTTACATAGCACAGACTTTCTTTTCATTCTTATCTAACAGTATCAAGGGATTGCCTATTGTGACCCCTTGGCACAACTCAGGATAAGAGATGAACCCTAGTGACTTGGTTCTGACACCCACATATTCCCCACAGAACACCAAGACATCAGTGCACTCCAAAAGCACCCACTAGGGATTGGTGCCCATTGTCAGTGAGAGCCCACCAGTATCCCTAGATGCTCCCACCATCATGCCAGGTACTATATGTAAGGTAGTATGTTTTATGTCATGTCATGTTACATGTCCTGACTCCATTACTGTTCTGCAATACGTTTTTTTCCACACACTGCTGATCTATATCACGTGACTAAATCTTGCCCCATGACATATGCCACACTGAGGCAAGGGCATGTGACACACAGGGTGAACTTGGCTGTTCTGGAATCTGCCCCTGGGATATTGCACATTGATCATTATATCAGGCTCTCTTGAGCTGGTATTGCCTTCCTGCAAGTAGCTATCAGTTTCTTTCTGCTCGGTGGACATTACTCAGCCAATGTTGTTACCAGACAACTCTAGCTGGTTTTATGTCGTGAGGTTCCATTGCTTTCCCTTATACCAAGTTCTGTTTTCTAGAGACCCAGGAAACAAAACTGCCACACAAACTTACGGCACACGGGAACCCTGAATAGATGAAACTTTGTCAGCATCAAGAGACTTCAGTCAAGCACCTAGAACTTGAGATGCAGAATCTTAGGCCAACCCGATTTTCCCCTAGCCACATTCTTGCATGCCTATGTACCACCTTGTCAAGGCCCTCCAATAAGAGCACCACACACCCCCAGACTAACAATCTAGGTAGTCTCTGATAATGGCAATAATGTCAACCCTGACTATGCTAGAATTTTCTCCTAGGTATGTCTTTTTGATGAAAAGGGTACCTATAACCAAACTCTAATAATATTTTGGAGATAAGAAGATACTTAAAATACCTCCAGGACAAGTGGCAAAAGAAGGGAACAGGTAAGCAATGGAACTACCACAACAATGGGAAGACTGCCATAAGGCAGGGACCAACCCATCCCTATAAGGGCCAGCTATCTCTGTGCTGCTCAAGGGGAAGGGCTGAGCATGCAGGCCAAATGGTAACAGAAAATCCCTGCCAATGACATCAGATCAGAATCTAGGAGTTGTGTTTGGGTCACTGCATGACAGTTTGGAACCTGCTAGAGTGCATCTAGTAAGGCAATACAGCCCACACATCCATAGGAGTGGTACCAGTCTGAACTCAGGCTCATATCCATTCCTTTAGGGAAAAGGGTTAGGGTCAGTAGACATCCCAGCTTCAGAAATGTCTTCCTTTCTCTTGAGAGACATAGCATGGCCTATAGCCAGCTCACAGCAAGCCCCAAGCCAGGCATGTCCCAGCAGGGCAGCTCCTCTGTATCTGACCAGGACCAGAAACAGACACACTCCTGGAGGGTCTGACCCTTTGCAAAACTCTCTGAAGGAGCGCTAGATAATTTACCACTAACCTCTGACCTTGAAAGTTAACTCTACCTAGGAAGTCCTACAGCACTACCAACTAGACACTTGAACCAAATATGCCGTTCTAGCAGAAGAACATATGGAACAGAGTCTATCTGGTACTAGTGACTGCAGGTCCAGTATTTTGTATACAGGTTTTGGTATATCTGTGATTTGTCTGCACTGTTTGTGGTGAAACTGACTGCTTCGTGTGGACACTTGAGGGTGTTCCTATACATTGTGCACCATCATGCATATTCAAGTTCAGGAACTTTAGAATCAGTAGTGTAGATGCAGATTGCAACCCACCTATGCTTACTTTGTGCTTTGAGCATGCATACATTTGCTGGTGGTAAAAGAGCGCTTCCTCACAGCTTTGTGTCCACTGAGGATTGAGCCTACAACTGTAAACCTATAGCTCTATACTCTGGGAGGGAAGAGGACTGCATGGCATGCAGCCCATTACCATAAGCAGGCAGACAGTCTAAGGGATGGACTAAGACTTTGTTCAAAGTACCTCCTCTAATCACATCTGTGGTCTCACACATTTCTCTTCCAAGAGATTCTACCACATCTGGGCTTAGTAAACAGATTATTGATGGAGAAATGAATAAAGGGATTCTAAGAGGAGGCAATCTAAATTGACAGGCAAGCCTTCACGGGACAGAGGGGTCTGCGACCAGACCAAGCCCCTCCTATATATCTCAGGTCACAACCACTAGAGTTATTTATGACTCTCCTCCCCCTCCTGCAGTGGCACTCTAGTCTCAGCCTGAAGCAGAGGGCCCCCAAACAGGGGGCCCAGGAGCAGCGACCAGGCCATGCCAAAGCCAGAGGGTGGAGCCTCCTGGGTGGAGGAGGGGCTGTCGTATAGGTGTAGGCAGCTGGATGATTCTAGTGCAAAAACGATTTCTCTCTAGCTCTGCTCCAGCCTAAGAAGTACAGAGAACGGTGTGGCCAAGGAGTTTCAGCCTAGGATACAGGTATAGCAAGTATAATGTCCCCAAAGAAGAAGCTTGGTCTCTGGACAGTGATCTTCATTTCAGAAAAATAAATAATTGTAATGAGACCTCCTTGCCGAGCCCTGGAATGGCACAATGGACAAAGGGAAGGGTCTTCCAGCCTTGGACCTAAACCAGGGTCTTTCTTTTCAGGAAGAGATCCTAGTACTTCAGGTGTGACCAAACTGGCAAGAAGTTAGATTGGGTATTTTGGGCAACCCTCTGCTCTTCCTGATCTGAGGCCCTTGACTTCTTCTGAATGGTTTCTATGCATAAGTATGATAAGAGATGGTAAGCAGGGCTAGAAGCAATGCACGGGCACACACACACACACACACACACACACAAAGTAGTGGCCTTCTCAGATACAAGTCCGTGCTTCCCAATTCCATAGAAGGTCTTGAAGCCAAAAGCTCTGCACACAGATGCAGATTAACATAAGAAACCCTAGGTTGAGGGAACATCTTTGAAAGCAAGATTGGGGCTATGCTCAGACAGTGAACACATGAGGTCCAATCCTTGACCTTAATCAGAAGCCCAAATGTTCTCTCCATGTGTGCCACAACTACTCACTAACATGATGGCCTCTTCAAGGCAAAGAATTACAGGCAGCACCTATATGCATTAGACATGGAGGCATCATACCTTAGACAAGACACAGGCCATAGAGAGAGAGAGAAGAAGAAGGACTATTGTCTGTCAGGGACATACTAGTGTCCAGGATCTGGGCAAGGTAATGGAGCCAATGTTGGTAAAGAAAGAAGTGGTCACCCACTTCCATCTATTTCCTTAGGCACCAACAGACCATTATATGAAGAATAGTATTATTAAAACAAGTGCAAAGGCTGTGTGGTGGTGGCGCATGCCTTTAATCCCAGACCTCAGGAGGCAGAGGCAGGCAGATCTCTGTGAGTTTGAGGCCAGCCTGGTCCAGACTCCTAGCACATTCCGCATGCAAGCAGAGCATGTGCAGAGCTCACTCTCAAAGTCAACCTGGGAAGGGATAATGAATGAAGTGGGCCCACAGTTGGGGTGGGGGGGAGAAAGAATTCATACCAGCTGGTGCTGGGTCACTAGGGGAGGTGGCAAGAGGCAGATTCCTCACTTCTAGGCCTACCTTGAAGAAGGAAGGTTATTTGTACAGAAAAACTTGTGACCCAGCTCAGCCCCCCCCCCAGGACAAAGTCAGAGAATGCCAGGTGCATTCCAGAAGACTGGGGGGGGGAGGGGGCTGGGATGGGCCACTTTCTAGTGTACCCAACATGTCACACCAACAGATATGCCCCTCTCACAAGCTAATACCAAAGTCACAAAATATCTCAGTTTCTCTTCACTCTGAACTTGATTTCATACAAGCATGAAGGAGGAGGTCAGAAACCAGACACGAAGCTAATCTGCTCCCTCCAAGGTATCAAGGTGTACAGAGATGTGACAGGCCCCTCTCTCCCAGATTTGCAGCTCTTGGGGATAGAAATGTGTTGGTGTGCACGTTTGTTAAGCCCACTGTCACCATCCCCGACTCCCACCCTGATTCTATGAATGCCTCCTTGTTCCATTTCGTGGCTCTGACTCTGCTTGCCCTGGGAGTAGGCATCATAGTATAAACAGCTGTGTCATTCAAAAACTGCTTAACCTGTCTCAGGTTCTCATCCACAAAGTGAGAATATGCAATAAGTGATCCAATGCACCAAATCGGTGAGAAATGGGTACTGAGAGAAAAGTGACAGAGAACTTCTTACTTATGAACAGAACTCAAACACTCCACAGTCCACAACCCAGCCCCTGCAGATACATAGAGGCCATCTGAGGGGAAGGAGAGCAGGCTCACACTCAAGGGGAAATGAGACCATACCAGCTCCATTTCAGCAGAAACCCACTCACCTATCCTGCAGACTACCCTACATTCCTTTAGACCACAGTTGGGGTCTTGCACTGAGCACTCATACCCCAGGGTCTCCTTTCATTTTCCTCACTGTGAAGAAGCCAGGGGCTGTAGCCCTGTCCCACGACCTCCATGTCATCGGAGTCCAGTCGGCCTTCACGCACCCCCCGCCGGAGCCCGCGCCCGCCCGCCGCGCCAGGGCGGTTTAAATGGGCCAAGTTGTGGCGGCGGCTGCGGCGACGGCGGCGGCGACGGAGGCGGCGGCGGCGGCGGCGGCGGCGGCGGGTCTTCCAAGTCCTCCAGCGAACGCAGTGTGCGGCGGGGCAGCTGGGGGGCGGGGAAAGGCGGGGCTGAGGCTAAGAACCCCAGGCTGGACTACGAACAGGGCAGGCGACTCCGCAACTTCTCACTGCCGGGATCAGTCCGGCTCTGGTTAGTGTTGAGAAACGACTGGCTCTGGACGCGAGTGCAGTTAGACTTCTGACGCTCTGCAGAGACCTAGGACCCAGAAGCTGCAGCCCAAGATCTTAGGCAGTTCCAGGAGCACCATGCCTCAGAAGATCGATGCCCAGCTAAACATCCAGACAACTGTCCAGGGAGGCCCGGCGGTCAGCAAGAGGGCTGCATCAGCTGCGAACACTGAGGCACAGTAGCCCGCCGAGTGAGTGCGTAGTCAGGCTCTATCCAGGACTTCCCGACCCAAGACCTAACTCCAACCAAAATAAATCGTGCAGGCAACAAAAAGCCTCCATCTGAGTGCCATGCCAGCAGTGAAAAAGGAGCTCCCGGGCCGCGAGGACCTGGCCCTGGCTCTGGCCACCTTCCACCCGACCCTGGCCACACTGCCGCTGCCACCACTGCCCGCCTACTTGGCGCCTCTGCCCGCTGCAGCAGCACTGCCCCCGGCCGCCTCTCTGCCCGCCTCAGCTTCGGGCTACGAGGCGCTGCTGGCTCCTTCACTCCGCCCCCCGCGTGCTTACCTTAACCTGCACGAGGCCGCGCCTCATCTCTACTTGCCCAGAGATCCGGTGGCCTTCGAGCGCTTCTCAGCTACTGCAGCCGCGGCACCGGATTTCCAGCCGCTGCTAGACAACGGTGAGCCGTGTATCGAGGTGGAGTGCGGCGCCAACCGCGCGCTGCTCTACGTACGCAAACTCTGCCAGGGCAGCAAGGGCCCGTCCATCCGACACCGGGGCGAGTGGCTCACACCCAACGAGTTCCAGTTCGTCAGCGGCCGCGAGACCGCCAAGGACTGGAAGCGCAGCATCCGTCACAAAGGTGCGGTCACGGTGGGGGCTCGAGCCACAGCTTGTCCCTCTTCTGTGCCCCAGGTTCCTCGTTCTGCTACCTGGAACACCTAGCATTAGCCCAGAGGGGGCGCTATGGCTCCAGGGCTGGGGATACCCTTCTCTTTCCACCCCACCCCTCGCCAGCCCCTCCTGTCCACCCACCCACGCACGAGCGACTTAGTGGACACAGCAAAGGTTTCTCAGCCTACCTGATCTCTTCAGCCCAAGTCAAAGGGTTCTGGGTCTGCGAGCCGTGAAGGCAGGGGAAGTTTACGGGAACTCCGGAGAGGCCAGTGGGAGGGGCTCTTCCCCACAGGCGCCCAGCCAGCGGTTCTTGACAGGAGTGGTGGGGTGCACTCGCGACAAGGGTAGGAGTGCGCGTTTAGTGGAGGCTGTGTCAGCAGATGGGGGCAGCGGAACCTAACAACGTTGACGATACTGCTGGCCAAAGCCTGTTTGGACTGTGGGTCCAAGGGCACGATATTGAAGGCTCCTGAGCCGGGTTCAATAAGCGCTAGCGTTGCGCTGGGAGTTAAAAAGTTAGAGACCTGAATGCGTTCTATTAGGCCTATCTCTTCCTGCGAGGAAGGGAATGCAGAAGCAGGCCAGATCCCCTTCTCACCTCTCACCTCATCAGGGTCTCAAGCTACCTAGCCTCTGTCATGAGTTCCCTTGGGACCGGTTTGGAGAGGGTGGAGCTCTAGAGAAGGGCGGGGAGGGGGGAAGTAATCCCTTGGTCAGGCGGGGGCACTTGCTCAGAATTTGAGTTTTAGAGACCCCGCATTTCCCAACCAGCTGCCACAACGGTGAGAGAGAATTTCAGATGAGAAGTTGGGCACGGTGGGTTTAAGAGATCATTGTGAATTTCGTGCACAATTTCATGAATTTTTGCGGGGAAAAGGGAAATCTGGCCTTGCAGCTATGCCCCTGAAAGCATGCTAATGCTATATGCACCTGGCCTCTCCCTCACGTGTTCTGCTTGGTCTCCTGGCAGGGAAAAGCCTGAAGACGCTTATGTCCAAGGGGATCCTGCAAGTGCACCCCCCGATCTGCGATTGTCCAGGCTGTAGAATATCCTCGCCCGTGGTGAGATATGAGATAAGCTGGAGCTTGTTGGGCAGAAGGGCTGGGTTTCTGCTTCAAAAGTGGTGGCTATGCTGTCTGGGAATGAACATCCTAACCTCAACCCTGCTGATGTTCTAGAGGAACCTGAGAAAAGTAAATAGGTCAGTAGGTTCCTTGGCACTCTCTCAGACTGTACCTGGGAAAGAGAAGGAATCCCGGTGCAAATTTCCAGGTTGGATACAGGGTGAGCTGTTGTTTAAGAATTATTTTGCTTTATGTGTGTGTCTGTTTCATGCATGCCTGGTGCCTATGAAGCCGGAGAGGCTCTGGAGCTAGAATTGAGTATGGTATTAAGCTGCCATGTGAATACTTATAACAAAACCCAGGTCCTTTGCAAGAGCAGCAAGTGTTGTGGTGGTTTTGGTTTTGGTTTTGGTTCTGGTTTTGGTTTTTTGAGACAGGTTTTCTCTGTGTAACCACTTTGACTGTTCTGGAACTCACTCTGTAGACCAGGCTGACCTCAAACTCACAGCAAGTGTTCTTAAACACTAACCTCTATTGCTATTCAAATCGTGGGAATGATGCATAGCCTTATTCATGTCATTCTTCTTGGCCTAGATCTGGAGGTCACCAAATCATCTGGCACACCTGGGAGTGATGCTGTTTGTGGGGTTGGGCTCATTCTGAGGCATGACAGTACAGACTTGCTTTGACTGTGATCTGGGATAGTCCCAGGCTTGAGGGTGAGCAATCTGTGTCTCTGGGGTGCTGAGTTGGAATCCTGCCCAGTATATGCCTAAATGTCTGAGTGTCCTGATGGGATAGCCTGGTCAGAGCAGGCTGTATAAGTATCTAGTGAGCTAAAGTTGGGGACTGGTTACAGAATCCCACTAAAGGTAGACAATGTCTTGAGTACTTGAATAACAAGAGAGATTAGGGATCAAGCATGCATGCCCTTATGCAAGAAGGGTTTGATGGATTCATTTGAAAAAAGAGATTACCTCAGGAGTGGGAATAAGAGCACTTGGAGGGAGAGCAATAAGGGTCTTGATGTTGAACTAGATGTTTGTTTCATTTGGGCTAGTGGTGGAGCATCCTTATTTGTTCCTTATGGGTCCTGAGGGGCGTGCTGGGAAACCACAAACTCATGCATTTGGGGCAGATGAACGGAACCACATGCATAGCCTGCCAGATCTAATGCAGGCCAACATACTAGGTTCACAAAACATGTAGGTGAATACAGGCATCATTCCACCAACTGCTAGAACCAGAGGTCAAAGTCTCTCTACTGTCGCACCCTGCAGGTAGCTGGTGGGAGAGGGATCCTCATTAGGTTTATAGAGTTCTATTTTCTCTTTGGATGGGAGGAGTCATGCTGCTTATGAACCAATTCACATTGAGCACCCCCACAAGCCTGGGGAACAAGTAGCCCTGTGTCTCCCTCACTTCAAGTGGGAAATCTGCAGCTCAGAAAGGAATGGGCCTCCTGTTTATCTAGGGCTCCCAATCCCTACCATGGGTGGGGATAACTCAGAGCTGAGGTCAACTTTCCTACTCCTGGTTCCTTCTTAGAAAGACTTCCCCACCTTTCCCACCGTACCCCATAATCAGGACCAGAAGTATGTATCAGTATCACAGATATTTCCGTACTTGAATACAGTGTGCACATAAATCAGAGGCCCTGAACGATGGCACCCCTCCCACTGTATGAGCATGCTAGCTCTTGGTTAGGTTTTCAGATGTTTTCAAATATGTTAAGCTGTAAGGCTGACATTTTCAGTACACAAAGGAAGCTATATTTTTAGTTCTTGGATATTATCAGGATAACCATCTGGGTCCTTTGTACCATTTCTCATGGGTCATTCCCCAGGTACCACCCAAGACCCAACTCTTGGTACTCTTAGGGTGTGGAAGGTGCAAGTAGGTCCCTGGGCCCAGCTATTTGTGTCCTGGGGTTGAGGCTGGCAATAGGCAACTGGCTCTGGCTCCTTTCCAAGTGACAATCTCATGGCCCTTATGTCCCATTTATGTAAGAAAGAAAAAAAAAAACTTGTTTCTGTTATCAAGAGACAAGCAAGCGCTCATAGAAATGATTCCCCAAGCCTGTGGGATGACAGAGGCCTGGGACACAAGCCCTGTAGGTATAGTGTCTGTAGAGTAAATCTCAGGTGTAATAAAGGCTTTACCCCTTCAGCCTAACCTTTACTCTACTGTCCCTAGAACAGTGAAGGACAAAAGTCAAGTAGATCTTAAAGGGGTCCCTAGAAATAACCGTCTTGTCCTGAGGCCAGTCCTCAGACTGTAGTGATTCACACCACTGACTTGGTACTACAGGGTCCTTATCACCTACTCTGGAAAGTAACCAAATGCAGGCCCCAAAAGACCTCTGATGGCATATGCAGCAGAGACTACGGCTCCCAGAGCCCAGAGTGGGACACTGTTCAGACTGCAGAGCACTTGCCTAGCACGCCCAGTATCTCAGAAATGGGGGCTGGGGGTGGAGAGAAAGAAATTAAAAAAAAAAAAAAAAAGACTGTTCATTGATGTTTCTGTTTGACAATGGATAGCAAGAATGGGGCTAAAACTCTGCCCCAGGTTGCATACATATCCCAGCAGATTCCAGTCCCATGAAATGAACTGGGGTTGAGAGGCATTCTCTAGGATGTGGAGCGTGAGACTTACCATGTAAGATGAGCCACCACTGAGGCTGGGCCTACAGAGAATTGGACTGGAGCCTGTGGGTCCCACACTATCATCCTTGTATGCTGGTCTATAGCAATGGGGCTTCTGCACCTTGGTCCAGACTCTGGAGGCTGAAGGCCTGACCTAACCTAACCCTCCTCTTCCCACCTTCTCAGAACCGGGGACGTTTGGCCGACAAAAGAACAGTCACTTTGCCCCCTACACATGCCCTAAAGAAAGAAAGAACCCCCAGTTTCTCAGCCAGTGATGGTGACAGTGATGGAAGTGGCCCAGCTTGTAGGCAGCAGCCAGGCCTGAAGCAGGAGGATGATCCACATGTCCATATCATGAAGAGAAGGTACTGATTCCATAGCCAGGCTAAGAGGCTACTGTGGGGGTGGGAGTGGGACAGCAAAGTCAAGGGTCTGCAAACATTGTATCAGGCACGGGCAGGAACCTTTCTTGACATCTCATCCAGGCACTTCACTTCTCTGCAGGGGTCACTTTTAGGAAATGGGTTGGTGACAGTGAGACCCAGAAACCTGTACCAACCTGGGCTCATGATCCAAGTCTCCTTCAAGTCTCCTTCAGGCTGCTGTGAGGTTCTTCTTGGTGTGATCTCACACTGGCTGAAACAGCCCCAGCAACTAGAAATTTGATTTCAGTAGAATAAGCATCGTGTATCGGAAGCCTCAGGACACGATATTCCCATGCTACTTTAGGTGCCCAAAGTGAAGTGAGGTCAGGACTGTTGTCCTCATCCATTTCTGGTAAATCCAGAAGCGACTCTGACATTTAACTTGACATGGGGCATTGCCTGTTAACCACTGCCCTGACTACTGGTACAGCAGGATGCCAGAATCAGATCCATGTATTTCCTTCTGCCCAGGTATATTCCTGGGGCTGCGCTGACCCTCTGTTTTTCCCTTTTCAGAGTCCACACCCACTGGGATGTGAATATCTCCTTCAGAGAAACATCCTGCAGGTAGGAGTCCAAGTTTGTGAGGCTCTACACACACATCACAGGCAGCAGGGAGTTTTATTGCTGTGCTTCCCCTTGGGTCCTGCTTATAAGTTCTATGCTGCCTGCCTTTTCTCCCTCTCTGCCAATGGACCCGTCTTATTCACTATTCTGACCAATATGAACCAATGTGAGCTGAGTATCCACCAGGTTTTCTATGTCTTTTTGCACAACACGGAAACTGGGTGGCCGGATCCCACCTTAACCAAACACATCCCACATGCCAAGTAGCACAGGCAGAGGTTCTGAGAAGAGAGATTCTAGAGTCTGCGTATATGATGTCCCTGATGGGACTGTTCATTTGTATCCATCTGCTCAAAGATGAGGCTGTATTATTCTGGGAGTTAAGCAGTATATTCTCTGCTTAACTCCCAGAAATGGACCAGGAGATGAGAATGGTGATATTTGAGTGACATCTTGAAGGATGTACGAGAATTCACTGGGGCAAAGGGATTCTGCAAAGTTGTGTTAGAATGAGATACGAGAGGCCAGTTTGGCCAGGTGAGGGCTAAAGATCTGGGCCTTGAATGCTGGACCTCTTGGGTTTTGTCTTCAAGAAAGAAGGCACAGAAAGCTTTTCACCAAGTAAGCATGTTTTGAAAGGATCCTTTTGGAGAAACCCTCACCTATCAGGTCAGGGGTTTTCTTAGGAACATATAGATTCATAATATGAAAGCATGGTGGGGGCTGCAAAGGTGATGTCGCAAGGAGATGAAAATGAAGTCACCATATAAGGAAGCTTGAGTGTTGGGAAGATCCAGTCTCCCAGTTCCTGAGGAGCAAGGAATAGGTCTGTGAACATGCCCCGCTGTAGCTCCTGGCTAGTGGACTCCAGTCTTACCCCAAGGCCTACAGGGCACATATCAGGAAAAGTTCAACAGTGGGATGTGGCCTCAGGAAGAGACTAGCCTCCTGTGGCCAGGGCCCAGACCAGTCACATTTGACTGTCTGTCCTGGCTTCTTTCAGATGTGTTATTATTTGTGTGATTGGCAAAGCCTGCATCCTGGGGTTGCATTGCAATAAAACATCTTTAAACTTATTTCTACCTAATTTTGAAGTTGCCAGCTCAACTGATCATTTGTATGAACCATCATGAACATTGATGACATTTCATGAGCTTTTTACTATACATGCTGCAGGACAGATTTATCAGCAAGACCAGTAGGGAAGCTGGTGCTTATGCCTCTCCTCCAGGAGCAGTTCTTACCTCCTGTGACCCTCCTCACATTCACAAGGCTTTAGTGAGGATGTTCATCACAGTGTCAACAACTGCAGCCTGGTGCCCCTCAAGAAGTCCCTTAGTTCCAAGAGTCAGGAGTCTATCGGAAGGGGGAAGAAGGCCAGGAGTACTGACAGCCTTCAACTTACCTACTGGTGGATCCAGTGTCTAGAAAGGAAGAGCCACAGATGGCCAAGACCAGCTGCCTTGTGCTACCCCCACCTGACCCTTTGTTTTGCCATGTTGGCTTGCCTACTCGTTCTTCTGTCTCTAGTTTCCTGTCTATGAATCCATCTCTGTTGTCACTCTCCACTTGTCTATTCACTCGTTTCCACTAAGCCATCGTCCCTCTGCCTTTGGTCCTCTGACAAACCATGTAGGGGACCACCTGTCTGTTTGGATCAAGCAAGAATTGTGACTTACCCATATGCCTGTGAAGCCTTGAGCAGCATAGCCTCTGGACCCTCAGGGTCCCTAAACTGATAGGGAAGGGAACAAGTTTGGATTTCATGATAACACCAAAGGAACAGGATGGAGACCCCAGAAGGTGTGGTAGGCCAATCTTTTTCTCTTTTTGGCCTCCTCATGATCCTCCCCCCGCAGCATTCTGGCTCTACCACGACCATCCATCTCTTCATCCATGCCTCAACCTCCTGAGATACTCCAGGGCTTGGTCCATAACATGTAGTAGAATGCAGTGGGAAGCAGAGGGTGAGTTGTGGCTTCAAGAACCCCATACATACAAAGCAAGTTCCAGGAAAAAAAATGGAAAAAAAAAACCCCATACCATGATGCTAAGAGTGTAATTAATGCATTTCGGCCATATATGCATGGAATTTTTTCAGATCTGTATAAAATCAGCATAATTTGTTCAGTGAATGACCAAGCTATATGAACAGGTTCTCAGAACTGCATCATCTTTGAGAACACAGAACAAACTACCAAGGCAGAATGAGATGTATGCTAAATTCAAGTCCTGTTCTGACCAGCTATCACTCCATGGAATCATGCTACCCAGTATCTAGTGACTCTGATATTGTCACCAGACTTTTCCAGATACAGGTGCAGGCAGGAGACCTCATTTTCCTTCTGTGAGCCAGGCTGTGTTCACAGAGAACAGACTTTCTGCCCACTCCTTGGAGTCCCTAGAAACTGGTTTACCTCCAAACAAGAAGGAAATCCCCTTGGGAACCAGACTGTAGCTCTTCCAGCCTGTGCCTAGTCAGCCCACAACACCCCCCTCATGCTGAGATAGCAATTCTCTCTGACACCCCCACACTGATGAGGATGCAGGGGATGAGCCTCATGCCAATTAATCCTATAACGTACTTACACCCCCACCTGCCCTCTGGGTCTGCAGTGCTGAGATGGGAAGAACACATCTGGGCCTCTAGGCCGGGGCCCTCTTGGGTGTCTGCTGATGAAACTGATCTGCTTAGGTGCCAGCCCTGGATTAGCCCAGCTACAGTCACCATGGTCAGTGGCTGGGAGCTATTTAATGAGGTTCAGAGTTGATTCCTAGGTCACTTTGTAGAGGCACTGCCAGAATCTGAGGCTGCTCTGTCACAGGTGAGCTATGGAGGGCATGTGCTGAGCACTGGGCACCACTGCTCCTGCCCTGACTTTGGCTTCCTGTGTCTTCCTTCTCTACTGATGCTTACAGAACTCCAGGGTAAGGAATTCCTACTTATATATCCTCTCCTCTATGGGGCTCTGTGGATGAGGGTTCAGCTGACTCAGCAGGAAGGACAAACACAGTTAAATGCTGTTATACCGAGTCAAAAGGTCCTGAGTAGAAGTTCCAGACCTACCCACTGCTAGTGAGTATGAGTCTTGTCAGCTATAAAGCTCTGGTCAGAACTTTAGTTTCCTTATTTAAAAGAACTAGGAACTAGGGAGTATGTGCCATGTTCTTGCTGCCAGAGCTGGCAGTATGTATGACAGCTTACTCTCTCTTCAGGCTGCCCTCCAAGGCAAATCAGGACACACTTTTCTCTGCAAGAAGGATAGCTGAAGGGGTTGTCCTAAACTGCAATTAGGTCTAAGTACCAGGTCCTGACTTCCCTTTGGTCTGCTTAAAGGGCATACACATGTGTGCTGTCAGTGGTCTCAAACAGAAGTGTGCAGCTGGCTTTGCATACTTAGTGCATATTGTCCACAAGTCATGTACCGTCATACCGACAATGTGCCAGATTTCCAACTCATGAAGCAGCTCATAGCTTGGTCTGTCTTGCTCTGCTGCAGCCAGGACAACGACCTCCCCACCCTTATATCCAGCGTACATCAAAGCCACCACCTTGTTATGCCTGAGCATCCAAGCCACTGTGACTTCCAGAGAGGCAACGTGGAGATTGGCCTTGGACCTGCAGGTGAGGAATCCAAGAGATCCCAATGGTAGAGTGGGGCTCTGGGGCCACAGCTATCCTGACTAAAGACTGTCTTCCCCAAGTCTCTAATCAGCAGCTCTAGGCCCTGAGCACTTTGGCTGGCAGCCAGAGGCCAGCAAAGGGGGTGGGTTGTGAGGCTGGCTTTCCCCTGGGGCTACATGTGATGGTAATTGTGTTAATCCCAGACAGTCGGGCAGACATGGCTACAGCAGAGACTACTCCATTATTGCTTTTGGTGGAGTGGGTTTAGAGTGGCCAAGACCCACCAACCTTTCCTCAAAGGGGCAGATACCATGAAAGCCTCTCCTAAGCTCAGAACTGCCCCCTGTAGAATGATTTGTGTGTCAGAAGAATGCTCACTTTTCCTACCCACAGAACATGTACAACCTGAGTTCTGCCTTCCAGGGGTGCTGAACCTGAGCAAGGTGAGCAAAGAATACTAGGGTTCCCAGAACCACCAAGGAAACTGAATACTGGAAGCACAGGAGCTCAGAGAGGCAACTGGCAGAGATCATGGCACTCCTAAGAAAAGCACGCCATAAGGCTACAGTGAGGGCATACCTGAGATTCAGGGGCTTTGAGGGACCTTTCTCTCCTGGGCTCCTAGGAAAGTTCTGGTGTGGCTGCGGTGCTTGGAAAGGCTGGGTGGGTGGGTGTGGTCCACCACAGTGGACGTCTTTATCAAAGCCCCATGTGCTTGAATGGCTTTGTGGGCTAGTAGGAGGCTGCTTCTGGAACAGCTGGGGACCTGATGGAGGCCCAGCCGGATGGAAACAGTTGAGCAAGCGCCTTATAAAATCTAATTGCCCCATTGATTGGGTAAAGTCAAAGAAGTCTATAATGATTGTGATGTTCTGAGCTCACATGGAGAGAGACCTCCTTGGGTATATAAGTGTGTGTGTGTGTGTGTGTGTGTGTGTGTGCACATGCACACACTTCCTCCCAGCCAGGGCCATCATAATACTTGTTGTGGTGTCTGTGTACTGCATATATACATCTCTCTGTGATATTTACTCACCTGTCTGGCCACTCTTCCTTTTGCACTGTATGCAGGGGTTCATAGTGGCACAACTATGTTACTATGTATTGCTTCACTTATGCATTCTCTCAGGGTCTTGTCCCTATTTCCTAGGGGCTTTCTTTCTGTCTCTGTAGGGGTTCACTCTTCCACTGCCTCCTGGACAAGAGAGGACTATAGGGCTTGCAGGAAGTTATGTGGCTTTGTGCATCTTCCCATAGTTAGCAGCACCCTGGTGTGCTGAGAGTGAATATGACTTCATTAAGTCTGCCATAGGACTGGGTCTTATTTGAGGTGCTTTTACTCCATGATCATCTCCATCAGGTTATTATCCAAACTTCAGGAATAGAAAGACACACACACACACACACACACACACACACACACACACACACCTCTCTCTCTCGGCTTGCAGGTAGCCATTGTTAAAGAGACAGAGGTCTGTGATAAGAGCCCTTGCCTGACCCTTAAGGGGATGTGTGGGTTGGGATAAGAAAAACACGTACAGAGGGAGTGAGACCAGGCCACACAGACCTAAGTGACCCTCCTCCCTGCCTAGATCAGCTGCTGCCCCTCCTGCCCACTGGTCTCTGATACACTATTGGTGGCCCCAAGTGCAGCCAGATACCCTTCATCTGTCTGCTGGATCCATCTGTCTTGAGAGATTATGGATGGAACTCTTGTCCAAACAATGGGTGCTGTCCCTCTCTTTGAGGGAGAGCCTGAGATGGCCAGCTAGACCAGTGGCAGTGAGGTAGTTGAGATCAATAAGCTATTAGCACCATTCTGTCAGCCATAATGTAATGATTGATTGGCATTTTTGCTGCCACACTTCTCCAGTTTGATAAAAAAAAATGGCAGATTTAGGAAAATTTTAAAAGTGGAATTCAGCTCTGGTGATAATGGTGGAGATTTGGGGAAGGGTGGGCACACGTGGAAACAGCACTTGCTGGGCATCATGGAGATTTTGGATAACCCAAGGAATTGTTCCTCCATACTCCTCTAGCTAGTGAGGATAAGGAGGGCAAAGACAGCAGATTTAACCTGAAATCAAGATGTCATGGGCTGTTCAGCAAATACCCTAGCCTTAGGGCAGGAGCTCAGGAGGAACCTGGGCAGTAGTGTTTAGAATGGTCTGGAATTGGGTCAACTAATGCCTGAGGTTTGGCAAGTTGGGTATGATCTCTGGATCCTACAGGGGATACTGGAAGCCGAGGCTGGGCCTAGCCTAATGGAGACATAGCACATATAGGCCATGTACTATGTGGGGTAAGTTGTTCAGGAGTTCCCTCAAGAGCCTAGAGCCTGGATGAGTAGGTGGCACATACTGCCAAGGAGAGACAACAGCTTCCTTTCTGTGTCATAAGTGTAGTGGAGAGGTTACTAGAGAAAGAAATGGAATTTCTGGTGGCAGGGCTGGGAAGACCCAGAATAAAGTAGATTTGAAGCATGACTTCTGTACTTGCCTCCCCCTATCCAAGGCGGCAAAGGCAGGCCACTCAGTTCCCCCAAGGTGGGGCTGAAGAACAACATGAACTTACAGGAGACTGCCTGGTAAAATATTGGTGTGAACTTCTCGTTACTTCTGGGCAAGCATCAAGACGGCTTTGTGTCTCTGCTATGCTCCCCATCTACCCGTCATGGTGTCCTCTGGCCTGGGATACCAGGTTGGGCAAGGTCTTACCTGTCAGGGAGAACATGGTGGTAGTTGGGGTTCCAAGCTGAGCTAAGGTAGAGGTGGCTTTCCCTCCAAGTCATGAGGCACTGGGTGGGGCTCACTCCATCCTCTACAGGTGAACTGTTGGGCAAGAGACTGGGCTGTTCCTCCTACATTACTAGTGACTGTTCTTCAGAGAAGAAGGTGCGAAGCAAGTCCCCCCAAGGTGAGAGCCTAACTCCGGAAAAGGAGGCAGTCATAGAAAGGGGAGGGAGCAATGAGTTCCTGCGTCCTGAAGGGTTTGCCAGACCTTGGGTAGAAACCAAGAGAGGAGGCCTTGATGAAGACGCACTCACCATGTGCTCCTTCCAATAGAGACTCTGCTGCTTCCAGAGCTGGAGTCTACAATGGCCCCTGAGGACCACTATCATCGGCTCATGTCAGCCCTGAGTGAGGCTGGCCCCTTTGAGGAAACTCAACGTCTCTACCACCTGGGTATCCCCAGTCATGGTATGTGCCACCACCCCGCTCAGCATTCCCATCCCTGAGTGAGAGAGGAAGGCACAGGTAAGGGAGGGACATAGTTGAGATGTGGGTTCTGTGGCAAATGCTAGGTTCTCCTCCACTCCGAGTAGTCAGTGTAATACCATGAATCTGTGGTCAAACTGTCACAAGGTTGTTGTTGTTGTGGGGCAGGCATGGCAGGAAAGAGGGAGTTGTGTCACAGGTGGGACACTAGTGCCTCAGGTTGCTTGAAAGAAGCCAAGCCTGAGGCACTACTCCTGCTACCTGGGAATAGTAAGACACCCTATTCAGCTGCAACACTGGAGAATCTTTTCTGGCAGAAGTGGCTGGGGGCTCAGGGAAAGGAGCAGAATTTCCGATTCTTACAGAAGGTACTGTCCCCCAGGGCAACTCAGGCACCAAGAACCTGAATAATTCACTAAATGTTAATAATTTAAAAATCCTTCTTTTTAATTGCTTTCCCAGCTCTGCTGCAGGCCTGTGCAGGAGAGGGTGTACAGGCAAGCTGGTTGTCAATCACCACTGTACTGAGGATGGCTGGGGCGTGGATGGGGGGGGGGACTTATTGGGCTCTGGAGCTGGCTTCAGGCCCTGTCTAGACCAACCTCCCCTTTTTAGGTAATTTATAAATAGGTAGCAGTGGAGCAGCAGAGTAGAGCTTGAACTAAGGGGACTAAATGGGCTAGGAGTGCCTCCACATTTAATAGTTGTCTACTATCGTGGCCATGTGTACTATGTATTGCTTAATGCAAGGTGACAAGTTCTTCCCACCTATTCTTGCCTATCTATAAAGGAGTCACCTAGGCAGCCTTCTGTTTGAGGTCCCCTCCCAACTTTAGTCCCACTGACCTTTGCACAGCCCATCTTTGTGATCACCGAGCTATCTAGCTTGGAGCTACTCTCTCCCAGATCACTTTGATTGCTGACCTACTCAGACCCATTTCCAAGTTCACTGCCCAGCTGAACCATATAGGTCCTAGAGCAAACTGTCTCCCTGCTGACCCTCCTCCAGCCCCAGTGACACAAAACAGAGCTCAAGACATATGAAAGTCTCCTCCTCCCGTTGTTCTTGGCTTCACTGGGTCAAAGCCCCGTAACCAAGGGGAAATCCTAGGGGGGCTTAGCATCTGAGTTACTGTTGTTACCTCCCTTCCTAGATCTGCTAAGGGTTCGGCAAGAAGTGGCAGCTGCAACTTTGAGGAGCCCTAGTAGCTTGGAAGTACACCTGCCCTCATCTGCAACAGGTCATCGTCGGAAGCAAGGCCTATTTCAGCACCGGGAGGGAACAGTTCCAGCTACTGCCCCATCCTTCTCTGAAAGGTACTAAGGTGGTGGTGTTTCAGCAAGGCCCCATAGTCTCTAGGCTTGTTACTTGAGAAGGCCAAGGCCACATCCTGGACCTTATCACATATGTGTAGGTACAGCAAGGACTGTGTTCAAGGTCCAGTGCAGGAGACTCCTAACACCAGCTGTTGTGAGCAAGAAAATACTTCTGGGGAAAAATATGCAGAAAGGACCATTCCAGTTTCCTTGTTGAGCAATTGGGGACCAGCCTAGTGAAGGTGCCCTAAGATATAGTGGTGATGTGTTGAGGAAGGCAAAGAGTAAGCCACTTATTATCTGGAATTTGAAGAGTTGAGTGCAGAGGGGGCTGGGGTTACAACTCTAGACACATCAGAGCTGTTCAAAGTACATACTGCCTCCACAGCGGACTAGTGGAACCAAGGAGAGCTCTGGGCAGGAGCCCCGGGTTTCCTAAACACTCCCCATTCCACCCCACTGGCCACAGACCGCAGCATCTGCGGCTGCCTTCCGTCTCAGGACTGTGGCTAATTACCCCATCGTGTGCCCCTCCCCGCCTGCGCAGGACGGCTCAGGATGAGAGGTGCTCCCCCACCCAGTAATTACCGCTGCAGCCGCCTCCGCCCACAGGGTCAGCGCCTCTGCGCCGCCGGGGAGATTAATTGGCGCCGCCAGCTTGGACGGGGGGCAGTGCACGACCTGAAGCCAAAACCAGGGACTCAACGACCGCCCGTGGGGTCGGCAATTAGAGGCGGCGGCAGGGGGTGCACCCGGAGGCGGTTACAGGAAAGGGGGAGGGATGCACAGACGGAACTGGGCATGTGTTCACTGTTCTGCTGTCCACAGGGAGCTGTCACAGCCACCCCCTTTGCTGTCACCCCAGAATGCTTCCCACATCGCCCTGGGCTCCCATCTCCGACCACCATTTTTTGGGGTACCCACAGCTCTGTGTCAGACCCCAGGTGAGAAACAGGCGGGTATTATGCCCTTTGTGTCGTTGTAGGGCCCTCTTTAGGTGCAGAGGGTCCAGCAAGAATGACCTGTTCTTTTCTCCCAGGTTACAGCTTCCTGCCCTCTACCCAGACTGAGATTTTAGCTCGGCAGCAGGAGCTTCTACGGAAACAGAGCTTAGCTCGGTAAGAACCTTGAAGACCAGTGAGAGTCATTTTAAGCATGCCCATGCTGACTCCTGCTGTCTGCCCTTTCGGTCCAGGCTGGAGATGTCGGAGTTGCTTAGGCAGAAAGAACTGGGCAGCACTCACCGCCCACAACTACTGGCGCCAGAGGTGGCCTTGCATATCCCTGAGGGTCCAGATGAGATCCAGCGACGTGGCTCCATGCTGGTTTTGAAACACAGCTCAGCACCACTACTGGCCCTGCCACCCCAGGGACCCCCAGGCCCAGGACCCCCTACCCCACCCAAGGACTCTGCCCAAAACCAGCCTCAAAAGGGGAGTCTTGGTGCTGCCTCAGCCCAGCCCAGTGAACCTAAGGAGAGGACAGGGGCTGGCCTCTGGGCTCAAGATGTCTCTGAGGAGCCATCCAAGGATTCAGATGGAGAGGACCCTGAGATAGCAGCTGCCAGAGGCCCGGCCTCTACTCCCAGCCAAGCCCCAGCAGGAGGGACCAGAGCAGAAGGAAAGAGGCTTCTCTCAGGGTCAACAATGCCCCCTCCACTGCCCCTGGGATTCCCCTGTGGGGCACTTAGCCCCTACTTCCACACAGGTGGGCAACCCTAGCCACCCACTAATGGGGGTGCAATGGGGAGAAAAATCCTTTGTCACTGAACCAAGAGCTTTAAAAAATTAAGAGAAAGGTCAGCCCATGGGGGGATGCAAGGAAAAAGCCCAAGCTCTAGTAACACCCTTTCCATCTCCAGGCACCATGGGGGGACTCTACAATGATGAAACCACAGCCCCCGAGGATGTCAACAAATGGACTGTAGACGATGTCTGCAACTTCGTGGGGGGCCTGTCTGGCTGTGGCGAGTATGCCAGGGTGAGGGGAGCAACAGGTCCCTGGAACTAGGCCAGGAGGCCCTGTCCCGAGCAATGTCCCATAACCAACATGAAAGAACCAATCCTTTTGCTGAGTCATTTTCCATGTAAGACATACAACTCTATTCTGTGGGCTTATCTTGTCCCCAGGTATTCAGAGAACAAGGAATAGATGGAGAGACTTTGCCTCTACTGACAGAAGAACACCTTCTGAACACTATGGGACTGAAGCTAGGGCCTGCCCTCAAGATCAGAGCACAAGTAAGTGTTCTTTCTCATCAATCTAGAGAGGGTGTAAGTGTTCTTTGTGACTGGAGATGGTCTCCCAGTCCCCTTTATCTGGCAGGTGTTGACCTAGCTTCATCTCTTTGTAGGTAGCCAAGCGCCTGGGCAGTGTCTTCTATATGGCCAGCTTCCCTGTGGCCCTTCCGTTGCAGTCAACAAGCCTGCAAGCCCCTGAGCTCAGCCCAGGACAGCAACTACTGTCCCCAGCAACCACCACATCTCCATATGAGGGGGCCCACCTGCCCACAGGCCGAGCCTCACCCAAGCAGGAGAATGGGTCAGGGACCATAGCTCTGCTCCCAGGGGCCCCAGATCATTCTCAGCTTCTCTAATGATCTAGCAGGCAACCATTATACACTCCCTGATACTCATCAAATTGCCCATCCCCCAGGGTATTTTTCCTTTTGGTTTTAGATGCAAAAAAAAAAAAAAACACCAAGAATATTTTAAAAGGAAAACATGTGGCTTAAGAAGAAAAGTAATGAATTTACAAGCCCTTCTAGGAGTAACTGTAGAGGTCTGCAGACAAACCAAAGACAGATAAAGTGGAGAGGCCATGGAGCCTCCCTCCCCCCTCTGAACCGGGACTACTCTGCAGGTCAGGGTCAGCCTCCTGCTGGGGCAACAGAAGGTTATGCAGAACCAGTTCCCTTTCAGGGTCTAAATGACTTAGTACACTTGTTCTGTTGTGCTGTAACAATAAAGCCCTGTCTACTACCCTCTTGCTGCACAATTGTTGGCCTCAAGCCTCCAAGACTTGTCAGGAGGCCCTCAGTCCTCTTCCGAGAGCTGAAGATCCTCCAGCTCATCCTGTGGTCCCTGAGCCAGCTGCCACAGTTCACTTGGGTCCACCCGTGTGTCTGGGTCTCCATCTATAGAGAAAGAAGAAACTATGTACATTCTGCTATATCATGAAGAAGCCAGCCTTAGTGATTACTTATTCATTACTAATTAAATTAATTAAATTTAGCAGTGTGCTATAGCTTGCTGTCAGAGTCTTTTGTATAGAATAATTGGTACCCCAGGGAGGGGCACAGACCTGGATCAGAGCGGTCTTCTCACGTTTCACTTCCAGACAGACTTTAGGGACAGTCTATTTCACAACAGAAACAACTTACCCTCTGAATTGCTGGTACCCACTTCCTCATCATCTTCCTCCTGGTCTTCCTCTTTCACTCCTTGGTGAGCTCTCAGGAGCCCGGGTATTCCTGTAGATAAAGAACCATGTGCACACACACAATAGACACCCACTAGGGCCACAGGTCTCAGCAGCAGCAAGAGGACCACTAGCCCTTTCTGTCACCCATATGGAGGCCGAATGAATCCCCAGCTCAAACAGAAGAAAGGCACCAATGAGTGGTATAAGAAACAGGTGCGGATAGCAGGACAGTGGTATTGCATGCCTCAAATCCCAGCACTTGGGAGACAGAGACAGGCAGATCTCTGTGAGTTCGATGCCAGTCTGGTTTACAGCGCGAGTTCAAGGACAGATAAGACTACACAGAGAAACCCTGACTCAAATTATAGATAGATAGATAGATAGATAGATAGATAGATAGATAGATAGATAGATAGATAGATATGAAAGAAAGAAAAAGAAAGGAAAAAGAAAAAGGTATGAAGGCTAGAGAGACAGCTCATTGGTTTAAAAACCTGGGTTTGACTCCCAGCACCCACATGGTGGCTCACAACTGTCTCTAACTCCAGTCTCAGAGGATCCAACACTCTCTTCTGACCTCCGTGGGCAACAGGCACACATGTATATACAGATATGCATGTAAGCAAAACACACATAGACATAAAAATTTAAAACCAAATAAAAAAACAAAACAAAGAAACCAAACTGTGCCCGCCAGCCAGCCATGAAATACCTCCACTGACACACAGCTCTTAAGGACTCCCACCGTAGGCCTTACCTCTCTGAGAGAAGTCTGTGCTGTCCTCTCCCTCAGAACTGTCCAACTCAAACAGGTCTTTTAATTCCTTCCTATCTTCATCCTTCCTGTCTTCTACTTTCCGCCTCTTGATCTCTGGGAAGTTCAGGTCTTCTAGCTTCAAGAAGCAGAAACAGAAAAACAGATTGGAGTAGGGAGAAGCCCAGAGAACGGAGGAGAGCTTAACTCACACCAGCCCCACCTCGGGTGCCACCCACAGCCGCACACGGGGCTAGATGCCCTGGAGGTAAACAGCAGCTTTACAGGCTGCACTCAAACTCACTGTCCCAAACTTCACTCCTTCAGCCCAGATCCCTTTACAAGTAACCTGCGTGGCCACTTTCTGCTAGGCCACCTCCCCAGATCCCAGCCATACCCGTTCTTTGCCACTGATCTCCAGCTGGATCTCTCGGTCCCTCAGCTTCCTCCAATGGCTGTAGTACCTGGTGAGAGGGGTCCCCTCTTCGCGGGCCTGCTTCTCCCAAGCATCCTAAGGATTGGGTAAATTCAAGGCCATGCTCATCCTGGAAAATCCTCAAACATCTACCACACCCTAACTGGTGACCTCAGGCAGTCCAGATGCCAAGTCCCAACCCACCACTGCCAGCTGGTCAGAAACACTGAAGGTCACTCTCTGGCGAAGGCTTCGGATATGTTCTGCGTTCTCTTGCACCTTCTCCAGCAGCTGGCGCACCTGCCGGCAGTAGTTAGCTACTTTGCAGTCCCGGAGAAAAGATTTCAGCTGCAGAAAGGAAGGGTGATGTACAGCTCCAGTGACAGGACTATTCCCCACCCCACAGGGGGTCCAGACAGTGAAAAGCCATGTGGCAATCACAAGGAGACTTGAGGGCCTACTATCAATCTTCTAAATAGGTCTCACAGGCGCGAGGCCTTGCTCCTTCACTCATGGGCTCTTGCAGCAGCCTGAGAGGTAAGCAGCTGAAGAGCTGTGAGAAGACACAAAACCATAAACTGTTTTGCTAATTGCTGAACCCGACCATATACCTACGACCTTTGGCACAAAAGTAAAGGTATCCTGACTACCTGACATCACCAGCCAAGACAACATGGGGGAGGCCACTGCCACATTATACAACCAACAGTAACCAAGCACATGTATACAGTTGTATATGTAACTTCTGCCTTCACATATATCCCCATGTCTATATGAGCCGGAACCAGGTATAGCTCAGGTATGAGCAGCACACCCACCCCAACAAGCCCATGAGTAATAGAGCTAATTCCCTGCCAGCAACAGCTCCCTCCTATGAGATATGCCTAAGAAGGGAAATAGCTGAGCAGAGAGCAAACAAGACTTTCATGAGGGGCACAGAAAGAGCTGAAAAGAGGGAGAACTACATTTTACACCTAGACTACCTAGGAAAGAGAATGGGCACCAGACCAACCCAGGTTTTAGACTTCCACAGGTAGCCCTGGACCACGATAGGCTCCAGGCAGTCTGGGGGGAGGGCCTATAAATTCTTGAGATCCTGGTTAAGTTACCCACTTTGTCAGTGGCTGATAATCCTTCACAAACAAGTTAACTCCACAGTGCCGAGAGAGAAACTCTTCAAACTACCAAGCCAAATGACCATTTTCCCCCTGCAATGACCCCGATGGATCTGGCTGCATGATTTTGTTTCTGGTCTTGTAGAACTAGAACAAGAAATCATCCCCTTTGTTCTTCTATACAAGGGAAGACAAAACTACTAAGAGATTGTCCAATTTAGCCACAAAGAGGATGCCAAGGCCAGGGAAGGGGGAGTCAGGTGTTGAGCACATACCTGTAGGACAGTGGGCAGCACCAACTCTGGGAAGGCAATGCAATGGGCCTGGCTGTGCAGATATTCCAGGATAAGATCATATAGCTGTTCCAGAAGGCCATCCTGAGGGGGCAGGCCCAATCTCATCAGATGGTGAAACCCAGAAGTTCATTATCTTATATTTCACCCTGCTCAATCTCTAAGACGGGAGCTATAAAACAGTACTCAAAGACTTCCCAAGACACACCCAGATTCACAGGGCCTAGGATTACAGAGCCATTGATTCATGACTGCAGAAAGCCCTCAATCCCCATACTTGAAAGGTAAATCTCTGTGAGTCCAAGGCCAGCCTAACCTATATAGTAAGTTCCAGGAAGACCAGGACTACATAAGAGAGAGATCCTGTCTCAAAAGAAACCACAAATGCTGCACAATGGTAACCCCTTCCTTATACTTCAGTAGCTTCTAAAGTCCTTGTGAGCCAACTAAAAGAAAGCCTCAGACCCAGAAGTCCTTAAGTCAGCCTCACCCGGTATGCTTTCTCCTGCAGGTTGGTACTGGACAGTTTCAAGATCACAGAGAAGTTGATGGGCTTGGAGCTCATGCGACCTGGACGCCTATTGAAGTCCACCTGCTGGAAAATCTACCCACAGGGTGTCAGCCCAACACAATGAAATCCCTCAAGACAAGGCTGTACAACTAAAGACAGCCTCAAAGCCCACAGATGCCTCCAGACCCTGTCCACTTTCCAGAGCCCTGAGCCTCTTGACAGGCAACCATAGGACTCCTATGTATACTGAACCACCTTTGGAGATAGTGGGTATACTGGCCTGGGCCTGAAGTAGCTGCATGCCAGGCACTGTGGGTACAACTAACAACAAAGAGATACAGAGAGAGACAGGTCTCAGGGGAGGGACTCTGTATCCCATACCTCACTAGTCTTTGTAGGCTATATACTTTGACCTTCCCAAGAAAAGACGGTAGAGGGAACCTAGCATGGCCTCTTGAGCCAAAGATACCTCCCCAGTTACTAAGGAAACCCCACACACAGAGCAGGTAAATCAAGAGGGCACAAGGTATATGAAAAAACATAGAGGGAAAGTTCTAAAGCCCCTGACAAGAGAACTCGTACAGCAGAATATGCTGCTGGCAACTGAATCAGCTACGCATGACAACTGGGGGTGGGGAATGCTAGTTCTCTAATCTGAGCAAAAGGGGCTAACTATATATAGGGCTGGTCTCGATACCCCCTTTTATCCTACCCATAAGTTAAAGAATGGACAGTGATACCCTGAGGGCAGAGAGCTTAATTTCAACCTTTGTGGTTCACTTTCTCAGGAAACCTGCATCTAGTGTGAAGAGCCCAAAGCCAGGTATAGTGAACCAAAGTAGAAGTCAGAATGAGGGCTATCCAGGAAAACAAGAAAGGCATCATATAAAGTCTAAGACTCTGATAGACTAAATGCAGGAGATCTGCAATGACTGCCAAGACAAAGGGGCCACAAGTCGAAATCTGTACTGGCACAACTGGCAGACACAGAGAAGAAACATTTGTGAATCCAACCCAAGTTGTGCCTAGCACAGTCACCTCGAGAACGAAGGGCAGAACAGGGATAAAGGTGCCGACGGTCTGGGACAGCAGCGTCAGGGCACGCACACAATGCATGCGCAATGGATAAAAACGGGCAGTGGGCAACAACCTGAAACAAGAAAGCAGGATCCTAGTCAGGTAGCCAGCCCCAAACACCAGCATTAGCTGCCCACTGCTTCTGATCGCTCCCTAATCACAAGCTCCAAATACAGGAGGGTCACAGTCACCCTCCAGGGTAAGTACTCAGGGTAGTATCCATAAGGATAGTAATTTAATAGTCACCAAACACAACAAAATGCTTGGACTTGGGTACTGCCCCACTGCTCAGCTAAGGGACTGAGAGACATCATCCAGCTTTAACTTAATTTCATTCACACCTGCCTCCGTTTCTTCTCCACCCTCTGCTTGAGTTTCTTTTCTTGTACCACCTTCCCCTTCCTAGCCTAGTCTTCAGTGTCAGAAGAAAACTCAAGAGGACACAGAAGCCCCCTCCTGGCCAGAGCAGTATACAGCATAGATCTGAATGCACAGGAGCCCAAGCAGGCCTGGGAATACATGGGTGTTGCATTGTGGGCAGCAAACCTACTTACCTAAGTGGAGGCTGACTGCAAAGTCTATCTGCCTAAAATCTACAACCAATTCATCTTCTCAGACCCTTCCATGGAAATTACCAAAACCCACTGGGCGGTGGTGGGTGTACCTTTAATCCCAGTACTCAGGAGGCAGAGGCCGGCAGATCTCTGTGAGTTCAAGGCCAGCCTGGGCTATAAGTGTAATTCCAGGATAGGCTCCAAAGTTACAGAGAAACCCTGTCTCGAAAAACCAAAAAACGAAAAAAGAAAAAGGAGGAGGAGAAGGAGAAGAAACCACCAAAACCCAGACACAAAGGCTCTAATATTTAAGGTCTGCCCGCCCAAAAAAATTTTTTGTACAATGTGGCTCACTGAAGCTGACAGATTAGAAACCTCTACCCTATACCAAGAGCACTGCCAATACCCTCAGGAACTTATTGCCCCCAACCCCCAGGACAATCTAACACAGACCTGCCCTTTAACTCACTTGATGCAGCCAATGATGATCTGTGAGAGAGGGTAGATCAGGGGCTGTAGAACCTCGTTGGAACCAAGGGTACTCAGGACTCGGCACCATAAATAGAGGCAGTGCACATACTGCCAGTTGTACACAGACTGGTATGTCTCCTGGTGAAAATGGAGTCCAACTTTAAGGCCCATTCTTCCCTGCCAGAATCACCCAAAGCATCTCCCCAGATGAGATGAGCTATTTCCCCCATAGAAGGTGGCATCCAGCATACCCCAGGGGGCTACTAGTTTGGAAGGGTCTGACTATGTACCTTCTTGCCTGTGGTCATGGCATTACGCAAGTGAACTGCAAGCTGGCGAATGTAAAGAAAGGCGTGTTGATAGGAGACGCTGGGGTCCAGGGCAAGCAGTTCGGTCAGTGTCCGCTGCATGAAGCTTATGAGGGGCAGAGTACTGGGAGAGGTGAACTTGCAGTTTCTCACATACATGATGTACATTTGCTGACAGACAAACCAAAGACAAGACACACCTGAGCAACCACTGCTCCATTCCAAGCCACCTGCCAAAGGACTTTCCACCTAGGACTTTCCACCAGAACTGCTATCCCAAACAGCCTGACCACTTAGCTGCAGACCCCTTTCCTGTATGGGCCCTAGCACTCCCAGACTCTAATGTTTCTCAGCCTACACACTTCCATCCACCAGCCTCAGGCATATAAACTAAGATATTCAGAAGAGAGGAAGGTGTGTAAGAGAGAAGTAAGCTGAGGAATAGGCAAGGACAGGACTAAAGACCTAGGAAATAGAGGATATGTTCTGCTTTATGCTAAGTCTGTACACTGGGGACTCCAGAGGATCTCCATGTGCAGGAGGGCCACCCTGGTCTTTGAGCTGGACAGCAGGTTTGATTCTGGTCAGATCTAATCCTATTTTCTAGCTACAACTATCTCATCTCTGGGGGAAAAAAGTCCCCCTGTCCCCCTGCCTCTCCCAATGCCCCTAGTTAGTATATCAGAGTCCATGCGGAACCCAAAAGACCTTCAATTCCTGTTCCCATCACCACTCTATTTTCTTAGTAAGAAAGCTGTGATCTATGTGCCTATCAGCCCAGAGTTTGGTGTCAGTTTCAAAAAGACTATCTGCCAGGCACTCGGGCTTATTCCCAACACAAACCTTAATGAACAGATAGAAGACCCACACTACCTTCAGGATGGGACCAAGGAAGGATTCCTTCTTGTGCCGGCAAACTCTAATGAGTACCAGGAAGGCCAGGACCCGCAGAGATTCTTCACCTGTGCTCCACAGAACCACCATCCTCTGAAAAAGAGATGTACCATTGCCTTTCCTGGCCTAGGACCTTCCATGGCTAGCTGGCATGCCTCAGTGGAGCCTAGTCTCACATTATAAGGTATGCTGCCTTGACCCCTGGTGAGGTATAGAGAAAACAGCAGGAACAAGTATAGGCATAAATGCTGTCTCTCTTCTAACCAAAGTAGAACAAGAAAGGCAGCCATACGCACCCCCTAGCTATAACACAGCAGGATGGGCTAACACACCTTGAGTAACATTCGGCACTGCTTAGGGAAAGTCAGGTAGTAAGGAACCAAGCTGCTGACATGCTGCAGGACAGCTGCAGACACTGTGGCTTCAGTCAAACAGGCTACCAGCTGAAAAAGCAGAAGCAAACTGTGAGGCCCAAACTCCTTCAAATCTGGAGGAAAAGAGAGCACCCAACTACCAGGCATGACCAAGCTCGGAGGATTCTGTTCTTTTTCCCCTCGGTTTTTTGAGACAGAGTTTCTCTGTGTAGCATTGCTCTGTGACCAGGCTGGCCTCAAACTCACAAAGATCCACCTGTCTCTGCCTCCCAAGTGCTAGAATTAAAAAAATACACCACCACCACCACCCGGCTCCTCCTGGGATTCTTTACCCACCAGAACAGTACCTGTACAACTGCGCTCAGGTATGTTTTGACATCCACACGGAGCTTCCCCCAGAGTGGGCTACTAGATGGCAGCAGCATCCTGCAGGGACCACACCCACCCCATTCCTGCAATTAGACACAAGTATGCCCAGGTACAAGGGCATATAACCTGGTCCCGTACACAAAAGTTGAGATGCTCCTTACAGCTGGTAGATGCAGAGACTTACCAGGACCTTTCTGAGCACAGCCCAAACAGACACCTGCAAGCAACACCCGCCCCTTGAAAAGGCCGCCAGCTTGGCCAGAGTTCACCCCCTCACCTGCTGCTATCCTTTGGTGCTTTTCCAAACAGCAGCTTCTGAAGGCAACCAAAGAGGTCTCTAATGCAGAAAGTAACCAGAGCGTTGAACACTGAAAGGAACCAAAGTGTCATTCACCCATCTAACGAACAAAGGTGTCACAATAGAGCCCAAGAGTGCCCTGGCCCCAGCTCACCAGCACTATCTGTGACCTGGAACCTGCAAATCTCAGTAGCTTCCTGCTCTCCTTGGGTGGTGGCTACAGCTGCTCGGAATGCCTGCACAACTTCATGGAACAGCTTGGGAGTAAGGTGGTGCTGAAGGGGCAAGAGATGGAGATCACTAGGAGAGCAGTACACAGTACCTAGCTCCAGTTGAAAAGGTGTTCCTAACCGACAATCTCAGGCTAAGACCACTGGGCCACGAGCCAACAACAAAAAGTAATTGAAATATAACCCCCTTGAATAAGCAGTCTGTCTCCTGTATTACAGATCTGCTCAAGAAAGTATATGGGAATTCTCCCTTTTCACTCCCGTCCCTAGAGAAACCAACATGAGAGCAAGCATGATAGCTCATATTTATACCAGCACTGGAAAACCAAAGGCATGAAGATTACTGCAAGTTTAAGGGCCAAATTGCTCTACATAGAGTTCAAAGTCAGCCACCAGGGTTACAAAGAGACATCTTAGCCAGGTGGCGGTGGCGGCGGCGCACACCTTTAATTCCACCCAGCACTCGGGAGGCAGAGGCAGGCGGATCTCTCTGTGAGTTCAAGGCCAGCCTGGTCTACAAGAGCTAGTTCCAGGACAGGCACTAGAACTACAGCAAAACGCTGTCTCAAGGAAGAAAAAAAAAAGAGAGCGATATCTTGTTGAAAAAAACCCAAAAGCTCTAAATTAAATGTGAAATTATTGAAAGGACACTGACTTCATTTCCTATTTCCCAGTGAACGAATTCAAATTTATATGGTGATATTTGGAAGTAGAATCTTTGGAAAGCAATCAAGATTACATGAAATGATGAGCTTCAGGACTCTACAATGGCATTAGTAGGCTTTTAAGACAAACACAGGAGACAAGTGTGGTGGTACACACCTTTAATCCCCGTACTCAGGAGACAGAGACAGATCTACAGAGCTCCAGGTCAGCAGAACTACATAATGAGACCCTGTCTCAAAAACCAAAAAAAAAACAACAACAAAAAAGACAGGAGCTGGGAGTGGTGGTGCACGTCTTTAATCCCAGTACTTGGGAGGCAAAGTCAGGTGAGTTCAAACTCTGTGAGTTTGAGGCCAGCCTGGTCTACAAAGTGAGTTCCAGGACAGTCAGGGCTGTTGTTATACAGAGAAACCCTGTCTATAAAAATAAAAGACACAGGGCTCATAATAGCATACTTGCCTAGAATGTACAAGTTCCTAAGCTTGATATCTAACAACCCAAAACACAGAGATCTGAATAAGTATCACAACACGAGGCCTTTACCAAAGACCATCACCATACTCAGACCTGTCAACCTCCAGGAATGTGAGTCAATTAAGTTTCCTTATAAATTACCAAGTCTGGGGCTGGAGAGATGATGGCTTGGCAGTTAAGAGTACTGACTGTTCTTTCAGATGACCAAGGTTCAATTTCCAGCACCCACATGGTAGTTCACAACCACGTGTTATCTATGCATGTAGTCCACCAACACATATACAGGTAAAATATACATAAGTAAATAAAAATTACAACAACAAAAATTGCTCAGTATGTGGTATCCCATTACAACAGAAAATGAAAGGAAACAAACTCTATGCCCACCCCACAATGGCCAGGATCCTAATAGATTGAAAAGAAGAAAGTGGGCAGGACTATGCACTGTAATTAAGGAGACGCAGCTGGAAGACCCTAGCACTCAGAAAGACCTTTACTGTATAGTTCCCAGGAACACATTCTTTTCACCTATACAATGATACCTCAAACGAGGCAAGGACAGAGACTCCTGCCTGTGGAAATCCAGCCACCCAGCTTACATTGCCTCTCACCATGGCCCCCTGCTTCCATCTCTCCACCATAGCAAGGGTCACCGGAATAGGCTCATTCTTCTTCCTTTGCAGTCCTCTGGGGGATGTGTCACTGTCCTCTTCTCCGTCCTCCTCAGTCTCACTTGCTTCCTGTACCAGATACAAGAAGACAGATTTGGAGCAGGGTATAGAAGTCACAGGTGCCCCACCGTCCAGGTCTGCCAGGTTTCACCTCCAGCATGTCTGGCAGGGAGTGGAACCGCTCTTCCTCCTCCTCAGAACTGTCTGAGTCATTGAAATCCAGGAGACTCCGGTCATTCTCCTGCAGGAACTTGTAGAACTCAGGGTCTCTGTCCTTCAGTCGAGAGAGCTGATCTTTGTGTTCAGAAGCACTTCCCTTATGTGGGCTAAGAAAGTGGGTGTCAGTAAGGCCAGTGTAAAACCAAAAGGGAAGGAGTCTTTTGCCTTCCACATAGCCTTGCTTGCTGCCTCAATGAGGCCATATTAGTATGTTCCCTTCACAGAAGACACCAATGACCAAGCAGGAGAATTATCCAAAGATAAATCATCAGGTTCATCTGTCTTCCATACTAACACACACAGCACCTCTGACAGTGTTTCAACACAATCATTTCAAATTCAGCATATAATCAGGGCTCTCCCAGACTAGCCGTGCACCCACTAGGCTCACCCCATTGTTGTAAAACTGTCATTAGCTCTCCTACAGTAACACCTCCAAACCATGTGTGCACTTCCTGGCAACCCACAACAACCCGAGATCCCCTTTTGTACTGTAACAAATTTCATTTCACTGCTCAATCCTGAGCCAGCTGCCCATTTAACCAAGAGATCTTACAGAATCAGGTCCCTTCGCTGTCACTCAGAGCTCATCGCTTGCTACTTTCCTGGGTCTGTTGTTCCGCCACAGCCACACTCTAATTCCTCAAAGGCTGTCCATTTTAAGTCCTTTGCAGTTATCGTTTAAGTTGCCATCATTTAATATCAAGTTCCGTCCCCAACTCTGCATCCCACCCAGAGGCGTTATCTACTCCTGCAAACACGTCCTCCGACATCCGGTTTTCCCTTCCACCCATAGCACGTTTGCTCCAACACATGATAACCACTGGCTTATCGAGTACCAAGTGTTTTTCTTCGTTTAAAGAAAAGAAAGAAAGCCTTCAACACTGTGAGTCAACGCACGTCGGCTTAGAGACGGCTGACCCACAGAACCAAAGATCGCCGTGGGGAGGCCGGGGTGGGGCAGGTTCTTACCTGGACGGGGTGCGCGTGTCCTGTTGCTCCCGGGCAGGGAGGACTCTTCGCCTTTTTGTCTCCCGCGCTGCAACCTCCCTGACGTCCTCCGGCTCCGACTCCGACTCGGACTCAAAGCCAGAGGCCAAGAATTCGTCTACCGTCAGCTCCGCAAGTCGCCTGCGGGTCACATCAAGTCACCACCTCTGCCAGCCGTCCAGCCTCCCTTAGAAACAGAACCCTAGGAGCGAGCGCCTGCCGGGGATCCAGCAACCCCGCTACTCAACTCACCTCTTGGGAGCGCGCGACGTGGCCATGTTGTTCAAAGCAGCGTGCGTCTCACTTCCGGGCCCAGAATGCCGCGCGCCGCCACACTTCCCCTCGCGAGCCCCGCCCGTCTTACCGTGCTGGTGGCTTTAGGGTTCTCGTGCGATACTGCTGACGTCCCCAGGCGGGAGGCTGCCTTCGTCCTCTTGGCGCAGCAGGTGTGCTAAACAGCGACTTCCGCACAAATCTTGGGGTGCCGGCTGACCCGCACTCACAGCTCAATTCCTTCCATAAAACGCAGTAACAATGGTTCCCACTCGGGAAACATAAAGCTGGAAATTCGGAAAGCCCTGCCTTCAGCTCATCTGTACTGTGTGCAGTGCCTCTGACAGCAGGGCTTACAAACAGTGCTTACACATCAATAACAAAAGAAACAGCTCACCCGAGCTATTGGGAGCTCACTGGTTCCGGACCAACAGCTGGAGAACCTGTATAGAGCTGAATTAGGCCCTCTAAATGTGGATGACAGTCGTGCACCTTGGGCAGTTTGTGGGGCCACTGGCAGTGGGACCACTATTTATCCCGAGCGCATGAACTGACTTTTTGGAGCCCATTTCCTATGGAGGGATACTTTGCTCAGCCTAGATACAGGAGGGAGAGAGCCTCGGTGAAATGTGATAGACTTTGTTAACTGCCCATGGGAGGCCTCACCCTCTCTGAAGAGTGGATGGGGGCAGGAAGCAGGAGGAGGGGAGAGGGGAGGAAATGGGGATTATTATGTAAACAAATTTTTTAAAAATTATTTTTAAAAAAGAAGTGGCTTTAGTGAGATTAAAAACAAAGCGGGCATAAAAGGCAACACAGACACAGTCAGCTCATCAGAAATCAGAAGAGGGGGCTGGAGAGATGGCTCAGCAATTAAGAGCCATTGCTATTTTTGCAGAGGACCCAGGTTCAATTTCCAGCACCCACGTGGTGGCTCACAACTACTTACAACTCCACTTTAAAGAAACCTGATGAAGTCCTCTTCTGGCCTCCATGAATACTGTATAGGAATGATGCACTTAAAATCACAGTCTCTCCCTCCCACCCACCCCATCGATACACACACACACACACGAATACACGAATAAATATTTGTTTTTTTTAGACAGGGTTTCTCTGTGTGTCCCAGACCCCACTCCCAATTTTTTTTTTTTAATTTTAATCCAGGAGATGGCCGGACAATGGTGGTGCGCGCCTTTAATCTCAGTGCTCAGGAGGCAAAGGCAGGGGAATCTCTGAATTCGAGGCCAACCTGGTCTACAGAGCGATTTCTAGGACCGCAGGAGCTACACAAATAGACTGTCTCGAATAAATAAACAAACAAATCAGGGGCTGGAGAGATGGCTCGGATTTAAGAGCGCTAGACCGCTCTTTAAGAGGACCCAGGTCCAATTCCCAGCATCCACAGGGTGGTTCACAACTGTCTATGACTGAGTACAAGATCTGATGCTCTCTTCTGGTCTCCGTAGGCATTGCACGCACATAGTTTATATAATATACAAACAAGCAAAACACCCATACACATGAAATAAATTATTTTTTTAAGTCAGAGGACACCTAATTTCTAGGCGAGCCTGAGTGTGACAAGAAAAAATGCTGTATCCATCTCGATGGATAACACAACACCTAGCAGACCCTGGCAGACCCCATTCATCTAACGCTGAATAAACATGTATGTGTAGGAACGCTGAGCCATGAGGGAGGTTACCTTTCCGCACGCTTGTGAAAGGGAGGCCAGAGCTTAAGACTCGAGGGCTTGAATTCAGCGCGACCCCAGTGCGATGGAACTTTTGTCAGTCACAGCAATATCGAACAAGTGAGTGCTGGGATACCGGGACTTGAAGCTAACTCAGGCGCCAAACGCTGGTTGGAAGCTCCTTAGAGTGGGTCTCCCTAGCGGAGGGAGGTTGGCTGCGCTACACCGACAACTACGGGGGGGGGGGGGGGGGGGGGGGAGGTCCTGCAACCTTGCTTGAAGCAGGGCGGGCGGCGCCGAGAAACAGGGGCTGCGGAGCCGGGCGGGCGCCAGAGTGGACGCTGCGGCCAAGCAGTCTTCCTGCGGTCCGAATCAGTCACACTGCGTTCAGTGGTCCGCCGCGGGTTTGGCTGCTGAAGTTATGCAGCCCCGTGGGGAGCGGCCTGCTGGCAGGACGCAGAGCCCAGAGCACAGCAGCCCGGGGCCCGGGCCCGAGGCGCCCCCGCCGCCCCAGCCGCCGGCGTGAGTGGGGTGGAGGGTTGGAGGGAGGGATGGCGACCGGCAAGCAGATCTGCAGAATGGGGCAGAAGGGGCTGCTCCCAGGGCCGGGTGAGGTCAACCTGGTGAGTGGGATCCGGGGATTCACTTCAGAGGGACAGCGTTGGCCAACTACTCTTCCAGCGCCTACTGCGCTCACCATGAGTGCTGAGGACATGCTCCCTGGGAAATGCCTGCTTCTCCTGGGGAACTAGAAGAGGAGCATGGAGCCCTGGGAGAGGTAGTGAGAAGAGGAAGAGGGGCAAGCGCCAGTTGGGAGCAGGCTTATGTTTAGAAAAGTATCTACTCTGGCTCTAGGGAGGTTCCTTGACAGGAGAGAGAACTTGAGCCCTGGAAGGTGTCAGTGAGTGACAGGATGGTCCTTGATGGACTATTGGTCCCCGGTGACTGGACTGCTGGGGATAGACTGCAGCTACCTTGGCTGTGCCCCAAGATCTCAAGGGTGGGTGAGTGGCTCCTTCCAGTGTTTAAACACTGACCTAGCCCTGCGGCCTGCAGCCCTGAGGCAGAGCGAGCTCGGCCCAGGCAGGCCCGGCCTGCAGCCCCCATGGAAGGTGCGATGCAGCTCCTGAGCCGAGAGGGTCACAGTGTGGCACACAACTCGAAGCGGCACTACCATGACGCTTTTGTGGCTATGAGCCGCATGCGGCAGCGTGGCCTCTTGTGTGACATCGTCCTGCATGTGGCAGCCAAGGAGATTCGTGCTCATAAGGTGGTGTTGGCCTCCTGCAGTCCCTACTTCCACGCTATGTTCACAAGCAAGTACCACATACCTCAGTCTGGGCAGCCTTAGGGGGCTCTCTGCACATCTCCCAGGGCAGGTTGCCTGACCCACTGTCCTCACAGATGAAATGAGTGAGAGCCGCCAGACACATGTGACGCTGCATGACATTGACCCGCAGGCCTTAGACCAACTGGTGCAGTTTGCATACACAGCTGAGATCGTGGTGGGCGAGGGCAATGTACAGGTGAGGCATGCCACTCCCACACCCATACACTTCTGGGGTTTCCAGCCCTAGATCTGTGTAGCCTGGCCTCCCCATGCCTCTCCTCAATCTCCAGTTACTCTGTGCTCCTCTGGCCCCTCCTGCCTGACCCATCTTCGTGCCCCAGACTCTGCTCCCAGCTGCCAGCCTTCTACAGTTGAATGGTGTTCGAGATGCCTGCTGCAAGTTCCTCCTGAGCCAGCTTGACCCTTCCAACTGCTTGGGCATCCGAGGATTTGCAGACACACATTCATGCAGTGACCTGCTCAAGGCAGCGCACAGGTACGTGCTGCAGCACTTCGTGGATGTGGCCAAGACTGAGGAGTTCATGCTGTTGCCACTGAAGCAGGTAACCACTGAAGCAGGTAACATGCCAGTTTGGGCCCAGCCCATACCCTACATTGCCCCAGCCCAGACCCTAGCAGCCAGTGTTCTGCAAGCCTCATTCTCAAGTTTCTGGTGGAAGTTTCACCCTATGATCCATTCCCTGCCCTTCTCCCCACAACCCTCTCACCATCTTCTGACTCCACCTAATTATTTGCCTTAGATTCCTGTTTTTATCACACTCCAGGACCATGATTCCCCAGTCTCTGATTCCACATACCTAGTCTACTCAGGGCCTAGGACACCCCTCACCCTTCTACCCATCACCACCACTACTGGAACCAAATATCTATGAATCTTGATTCTGCTTGGTCCTCTGGTCTAAGAACATTAAGTGTGTGTGTTGTGCGCCTACATGCACATGCCCTCTGTCTGATACTCTCGGACACCTTCATGGTTTTCTGGGCCCTCCCTTACCCAGATGTCAGGTCTGAGGACCTTTCACCCCTAGGTCCTGGAATTGGTCTCTAGTGATAGCCTGAACGTGCCCTCAGAGGAAGATGTCTATCGTGCAGTCCTGAGCTGGGTCAAACATGATGTAGACACTCGGAGGCAGCATGTACCAAGGGTGAGGCCAGGTCCTGAAGCTCCCATGGTGTCTAGGAGGGAATGCAGGTGGCTAAGGTGTAATCGTATTTCCTTAGCATCTTCCATTCAGGGGCTCCTTTGGGGTGATAATAGGCACCTGTCTCAAGAACTAATCATACAAGTGCTATAGGCACCTGAGTGGGTCTTAGCCCTGGGACAAGTATTCCCTAGGGTCTTGCCTTACCTGGCACCTCCTGCCCTAGCTGATGAAGTGTGTACGGCTGCCTCTGCTGAGCCGAGACTTCCTATTGGGCCACGTCGATGCTGAAAGCCTTGTGAGGCATCATCCTGACTGCAAGGATCTGCTCATTGAGGCTCTTAAGTTCCACCTGCTGCCTGAGCAGAGGGGTATTCTGGGTACTAGCCGCACAAGACCCCGTCGCTGTGAGGGTGCTGGTCCTGTGCTCTTTGCCGTTGGTATGCTGATCCCCTTCTCCTTCCCATTCTTGCCCTAGGTCATCTACCCCAATTCAGAATACAAACAAAATCCATTACACTTATGACCTGTGTGTGTCAAAGACCCTGTTGTATGGGGGTGCACCAGTGTGACCCAGTCCCCCTCTCTTCCCACCCCCAGAACCTTCATGGCTTTGCACTTGGGTTGCACTAGAGCCCCCTGCCCTGCCTTTCTGAGCCCCTTTACTTACTCTGCCACCCACCTTCCAGGTGGTGGGAGCCTGTTTGCCATCCATGGAGACTGCGAAGCGTATGACACTCGAACTGACCGCTGGCACGTGGTGGCCTCCATGTCCACACGGCGGGCCCGTGTAGGAGTCGCCGCTATTGGGAACCGACTGTATGCTGTGGGCGGGTAAGCATAGAGGCTGGACGTGGGTCAAGGGTTTGTCACATACCTGCCAGGCCATCCTTGATCAGTAGTGGGTTCTTCTCCTAGCTATGATGGAACCTCAGACCTGGCGACAGTGGAGTCCTATGACCCTGTGACAAACACCTGGCAGCCCGAGGTGTCCATGGGCACAAGGCGAAGCTGCCTGGGTGTAGCTGCCCTGCATGGGCTTCTGTATGCAGCCGGCGGCTATGATGGGGCTTCCTGCCTCAACAGGTAGTAGTTTGGGTTAGGGCCCCAGTGGCCTTGAAGGGTTGGCTCAGCAGCAGCAAATGAGGCTGACTTCACTGAAGTCACATCTGGCCAAGAGAATGAGGTCCTGCCTAATCTAGGCTACCTGGTCTCCAAGGCCTCTTCACCTCAGACCACAGCATCAGTGGGGCCTTGGTATCATTCCACTCCTTTGACTCTCTGTGTCCGTCCCTTCAAGTCCAAGCAGCCAGTAGCCTGTGCCCACCCAGCACACCTTGCTCTCCATTCATAGTCCATGATGCCCAGCACAGGATTTCAACCACAGCCTGGGGGGTGGGGGATGGCAGGGGGACAGGTCCTGGGAAAGGGTCACTTTGCTGTAGTTGAACATAGCATCATTCTGGTGCCCACAGTGCTGAACGGTATGACCCACTGACAGGAACGTGGACATCCATTGCTGCCATGAGCACGCGGAGACGATATGTGCGTGTGGCCACACTTGGTGGGTGACAGGACCTGCTTCCTGCGGTACCCACTTTCCTGCCTACCCCTTCCCACTCACCCCCAAAGCCCCTACACCCTGCAGGAGCTCCGTGGGTCTATTGCCTTCCCACAGATGGGAACCTGTACGCCGTGGGTGGTTATGACAGCTCATCACACCTGGCCACCGTGGAGAAGTACGAGCCCCAGGTGCATAACGCACCCCTATCACAGTTTCCTCCTCTCAAATGCTGGGTGGCGAGGGGTGTAATCCCATCTTCTGGTCACCTGTGCCATCCAAGGGTTCTACTTTCTATACCCTAACTCTCAGATACCCAGCCAAGGGTAGAGTCTGTGTTGTGGCAGGGGTGGGTGCTTTGTTGGGTCTGCCTCCAGCCTGTCCCTTTGTCTCTACAGGTGAATTCATGGACACCTGTGGCCTCCATGCTGAGCCGGCGCAGCTCTGCAGGAGTAGCAGTGCTGGAGGGTGCCCTGTATGTGGCAGGGGGCAACGATGGCACAAGCTGCCTCAACTCAGTGGAGAGATATAGCACCAAGGCTGGTGCCTGGGAGAGTGTGGCACCCATGAATATCCGCAGGTGTATAAGGCCAGGGGTGGGTGGTGAGTGGTTCTGCCACTACATCTGGTTTACTCCAGGAGCCTTGCTCCAGGGGTGGTGTACACAGCACCTCAGCAGTGCAGCTTGGGTTCCTCCTGGGCACCCGGTGCTCCTTTCCTAGTCCTGTCCCCGTGGTTCCTCCTTTTGCACCCCACTCATTTGGCTTGTCTCTCGACCTACCTTTTGGGCTTACTCTTGCCTACCCAACCCCCAGGAGCACACATGACCTGGTGGCCATGGACGGATGGCTCTACGCTGTAGGGGGCAATGATGGCAGCTCCAGCCTCAACTCCATAGAGAAGTACAACCCAAGGACCAACAAGTGGGTGGCAGCATCCTGCATGTTCACAAGACGCAGCAGTGTGGGTGTGGCAGTGCTGGAGCTGCTCAACTTCCCACCACCGTCCTCACCCACGCTGTCTGTGTCCTCCACCAGCCTCTGACACACGACAGACTGCACAGAGGTCCTGCCGCCTCCCACATGCCTTAAACCCTATGGGGTGGCCCTTCCACCTCTGTCTCCTCCACCAAGTGTTAGGGCAGATCACATACCCCACCAGGGATTTCCTGTTTCTCCTGTCTTGGTTTCTGTATTCACTCGTCATTGTTCATTTATTTGTGTGTGCTGTTTGTTTACTCACTAATTTATTGATTCACTATTTATTGATGGATGAGAAGTGCTGCAGCTACCAGTTCACACAATTACTCTCAAGTGTCAGCTCTCCTGCATGTAGGGGACCAAGAAGCCCTTTGGAGCATCCTCTTTCCTGGCTCCCTTCGTGAAGCAGCAGGGAACGCTGCGGGTGGACACTCACTGAAGGAGGATGGACAGCACAGCTGGGCTTTACAAACAGTAGGGGGCAGAGCAACTGTCCCAACAGAAGAGGCCAGGGCTTTCTAAGAAGATGCAGCCCCTAGCCGACGCTTTGCACATAGCACTTATCTGTCTCTACCAGGCACTGCTCCTGAAGGGCACAAAGCAGACATCTTTCCCGTGTCTTGTGTATACAGTGTGATGTCTTTTCTGGATTTTCTGTGGAACTGGGCACACAACATGCACTTATATCCCACACAGCAATATGAGCCAACTTGAACAATAAACATGTTTTTTGGGCTCCATGGGCCTGAGACTGAATGTCCATCTCTGGCCCCTTTTGTATCCTCTGCTTGCGGGCCTGCAACACACCTTTGGCTTTTGTCTGGACAGCAAGACAAAGGTCTATAGGCAAGTGTGCGACTAGACTCAGAAGCTACATTAATTTCTGAGGCTGCACAATGGCACTTTTTCATCCAAATGGAGCAGAGACAGGTGTCTCTGTTGACAAATAGAGACAGTCTGTTTACCATAGTTCTGAGGCTCCTATGCTCTAGGGCTATGGGGTGCATGAGAAAGATGGACCCCTTACTTTATCATATCTCTCTTGAGAACCTGGGAGGCATGTGGCCTCTTTCCTACATTTGGTTAAGCTTTGAGAACCCTGACTTGGGTCTGAGTGGGGGTTGGCCCAGGCAGGAGAGAACCTGGGGAAGGGTTCTGGCCTCCCTTTATATGGAGTAGCTGAAAGTGAGCACACTCCCCCTACAGTCACCAGTGACTCAGACCAGCTGGGATTCATGTGGAAACAGGATGTATATGCCCTGGCAGGGGCGGGGCAACTGGGTGGAAGGATCCCTGTGCTCATAGAACTCCATCATCCAGGCACTTACTGTCTGAACCAGGTAGACAGCGTGTATACAGACCAGGCCCTCCTAGCCAGGCCTATACAGACTGCTGAGGTTAGGGTCCTAGACCAGTCAGGAAATGACTGCCTCACACCAATCCGCCTACCTAGGACCTAGAAAACCTGGGCCCTCACTGGAAGGTTTCCTTCAGAAAGGGCCCAACCCGGGCCCAGAGAGAAGACTCCTCCTGCCCCAGGGTAGGGGCAAGACGTCTTATGGTCACGCCCACTGGCGGGAGGTGTTAGCAGACGGGACCGAGGACTCAGACCTGTCTACCTTCGCAGCCCAAGCTAGCAGCTGCCATCCATGGGGAACAGCCACTGCGTCCCTCAGACTCCCAGGAGGCTACGAGCCTCCTTTTCCAGAAAGCCCTCGCTCAAGGGAAACAGGTGAGAGGTGTGGCCTGGCCTCAAGGGAACAGGGTCTCCCTGGACTTGCTACCTGCGCCAAGCCTTGAGCCTCCGGTTTCCCTTGTTCCCAGAGAGGACAGCTCCAGGAAGCTGGCCGGCCTGTTTGGCACCGAGGCTAGGCCTGATGGGGACACCGCGGCTAACAAGATCTTCCACTACATCCCCGGGACGGTGAGCGGAGGGGCGTGTCTGGCAGGAGCGGTATGGCACTGGGCCTGAAGTCTGAGTACAATTTTGTGCTTCTCCTGTATGATTGTGTGTGTCACAGTGTGAGTGATAATGTGAGAATCGCATCTTCCAGCAACTCAGGGTCCTCCCTGGCCAGTTTGAAGGGATTCAGATACAAAACAAGATGAGGAAGTTGACACTGCCCCTCCCTGGGAAGCTCACCCAAAAGTCTAGGTTGAGAGTGAAACCAAGACAGGCACTGAGTCAGTGGGGAGCAGGCAGAGCCTGCCCGGTCTGTTGTACATCCAGGGGCACAGTGGCCACCCTCAACCTTCCCTATCCCAACCTGGGTCTTGGTGGGCCCAACAATTGTGTGGGGGTTCCTAGTAAATATCACACTTCAGGCTTGAGTTCCCAAGGGTTACCCACCCCTAGCTGTTTCTGGTTATCTGCAGCCTATAGCTACCATGTCGCCATATAGGCAGGCACCCATCCCCATACAGCAGTGAACCAGCTACCGATAGACCTCCTGTCATAAGACGTCAGAGGGCTAGCCATTCTGTGGGTCTACTTAGAAAAGATACCTTTCCCCTCCCCTTTTCCAAACTCTCTGGCAATACTTGGGAGGAGCCTGGGCTGCAGGTCTGACAGGAACACCTCCTCCTGTGCTGGTCTTGGAGAACCACACCCACCCAGTGAGCCAGGCTCTATGTGCAGTCTCTACCAGGGCTGGGGCAAGTCTCCCATCCTGTATTCGTGGGTGCTGCGACTGATGTAAACTCCCAAAGCAAACCTTTCTCACAGGCTCCCAGGAAGCTAGAAAAATTGTATCTCAGCCCTCCTGGTCCCTGAGGTCCCAGAGCTCTCTGCAAGCATGTGTCACCTTTAGAAACCTTGCTGCCTCAAAGAGATAGAGAGGAAGATGGAGCCTGAAGTGACCAAGGGTGGCATCCCTCCTTGGCCACATCGAAGACCCTGACTCCCTCTAGTCAGACCCTCTAGGACAGAATTCTGGAATGGAATCCCAAACCTATTAGGTAGTTGACCCTAGCCAGGACACAATAGCTGGAAAGGAGGTGGTAGAAGGGGAAGAGGTCCTGGCCAGGCATGTAACTACTCCTTTTGTACACTACCTAGGCTATGGACTCTAGGTAGATTCTGCACCTGAGCTAGAGCTGGTCCTGCCACAGCGCCAAGCTAAGCCCTCCTGGAGGCAGAGTTCCAAGGCACCAGAACCAGCTTCATAGCCCTTCCTATCCATGGCCTGTTTCTCAGTTTCCACAGTGGGTGTAGGTGCAGGAGGCCCCACCCAGAGTCAGTGAGGATGGAAGCTGTTTGTGTCTGTTCACATTCCTAGGCCGGCACTGGAGGTAGTTCAGCTTGGCCAGTGTGAAGCAGCCCATGCAGGTGATCCTGGGCAGCTCCCAAAAGCAACAGAAGCCCTCTCCTAAGTCTCTCTCCCTGCCTCCCAGCACGTCCCAGGTCATCTCCTAGGCTTTGTGGAATTAGCAGTAAACAGAATACAACGCTACACCTGCCCTCACCTTTTTCCATTCCTATGTCAAAGTCAAACAAGAGAAGATACAGTAAGCCAGACTAAGTCGGGCGGTAGTGGTGCACACCTTTAATCCAGCACTTGGGAGGCAGAGGCAGGCGGATCTCTATGAGTTCGAGGCCAGCTTGATCTACAAAGTGAGTTCAGGACAGGATCCAAAGCTATGCAGAGAAACCCTGTCTCAAAAAACAAACCAAAAAAGAAAGAAAAAGAGAGAGAGGAAGGAAGGAAGGGAGGGAGGGAGGGAGGGAGGGAGGGAGGGAGGAAGGAAGGAAGGAAGGAAGGAAGGAAGGAAGGAAGGAAGGAAGAAAAGAAGGGAAAAACAATAAGATAGACTAAATAAGTACTAAATGAAAAACCCAAGGCTGAAATTTTAGGGCATCGAGAAATAAGGTAAAACCTGAGCAAAGCCCTGCTGAAGGGGGTGGAATGAGGAGTTAAGGTTGAGTAGTCACAGCAGAGATTACACATGCAAAGGTGAGACACACATGTGCCTTATGTAATGGAAAAATGAAGGAAAGGACTGGTCCCCAAATTCAATCCTCAGACCATTGTCAATGCTTTGCCCTCTACTGTGAGATAGGTACTGTGTACATAGTAAGCTGGGGCATCAGCAAAGACTCACAAAAGCTGACTAGTATCTCTTTCCAGTTCCAAGTTTACAGACATCATGTTGACAACTCAATTTGGGCAGTATTGGGAATAATTACAGCAAAGAAATTAGCAAATATTACAAGCTAGAACTTTTGATTGTTTGTTTGTTTGTTTTCATAGACCAGGTAAAATAAAACATTGCCAGTTGTCACTGGACATTTGAGAAGGCTTTAAGCATTATCTCATCCTTATAATATACCTCAAACTCTGACAAATCTGGGGGTGTTGAATGACCAAAGTCAAATTGCATAGCATAGAAGGTAATGAAGATAAGGACTGAACCCACTATGTACCAACCTCAGTCTGTACCACAGAGCAGATAGCTCTGACTGTGGGGAATCATATGTATACATATGGTGTGTACATATTCCACTTTTCATGTGAAGAGGCTTAGGTGTGTAGGGGGTATGCATGTATGTGAATGTTTTGATGAATGGATTCTGTGACTATGCATGGACAGATCAGAACTGTATGCAGCAGCCATGTTTATATTGCCTGGGGATCTGGCCCCATCTGGTCCCTCTCCTAAGCCCTGCTCCTCCAGGACATCCCGGGCCTGGAAAATCAGCCAGAAAATCTGGAACAGCCATTCCTGAGTGTTTTCAAAAAGGGGTGGCGGAGGACACCCGTGAGGAACCTAGGCAAGGTTGTGCACTATTCCAAGGTTCAGCTGCGGTTTCAGCACAGCCAGGTAAGAGCCACAGCAGGTTGGAGAATGCTTGGGGACCAACTTCCATACTACCCCAGGGCTATCCCCCCACCCTCTGAGACTAGTGGCCCTGCTCTCCCCTAGGACATCAGCGACTGCTATCTAGAGCTGTTCCCCTCCCACCTGTACTTCCAAGCCCATGGTTCTGAAGGACTTACATTCCAGGTGAGTGGTATAGACAGAGGGAGGTGCTGACTCTGTTCCTTAGGAGTCCCTGCAGTCTCTCCTATACTGTCCTCTGGCAGGGGCTGCTACCACTGACAGAACTGAGCATCTGCAGGATTGATGGGTCCAGAGAGCATGCCTTCCAGATTACAGGTGTGTGGGGAGTGCTGGCCTGGCCACCACTGGACCGGGACCCCTTGGAGAGGAGACTTTCCTGTGAGCTTCTAGGAGCTCTAAGCTTTGCCCCAGCCCACTTGACTCTTCTGCCCCCAGGCCCACTGCCTGCCCCGCTCCTTGTCCTCTGCCACAGTGAAGCTGAGCTCAGCCACTGGCTTTACCATCTGGAGAAGCAAATGGCTCTCTTGGGGGGTCTGCAACGCTGCCACTCAAGCCCCCCACAGGTCAGTAGCAGGAAACTGTAAGCCCGTCCCCTGCTCAGACTCTCTGCCCTGCCTGTGACTTACTCCTTCCTCTTTCCCAGAGTTCCCTAGGGGATGAACTCCCCTGGACACGGCTATGGAGAGTATCCGGGTGTGAATCCATGGGCAGCGCAATCTGTGCCTCAAGGGTCAAGCTGCAGCATCTACCCTCTCAGGTGGGTGGGAAAAGACATGCAGTGCAATGAGACAGGGAAGGATACAGGAGCAGAGAAGGCTGGATTCTAGGTGCCCAACCCCACTCTAGCCTTTGGCCCTTTACAGGAGCAGTGGGACCGGATTCTGGTACTATACCCAGCATCTCTGGCCATCTTCTCTGAGGACCCAGATGGACTTACCTTTAAGGTTGGCCCTCTCCTTTCACCTGTCCCGAAAGGTGCCCTTTGTGGGGTGGGAGTGAAGACTCAGAAACCTGTATTTCAGGGCTTGTTGGGACAGAGCACAGTGCTCCACCCATCTGGCCCCACTGCCCTGGTCAATCTGGTCTCTACTCTGGCACAGAAGAGGAGTCTCCACCCTCTACAACCCTTCTCATCCTGGAGGGGCATCACTAACTGGAGTGGGTGGAATGGAACATGCTACTTCTTGGAATCCCTGGTGCATGCTTCCCCTTGTCTCTGAGCACCTTTGTGCATTGTGGTGTGTGTGTGTGTGTGTGTGTGTGTGTGTGTGTGTGTGCATGCGCGTGCGCGTTAGGGACCAAAGCATGATGCATGATACTGGTGTGTATTCACAGTCACTTAAAAATACATCAAGGGGACTTCACTGGCTGACATAGGCTGGTGAAGAACCAACAGGAAGTAAAGTGGAGATGTCCCAGAACAAACAAAGCTGCCTAGCCTTTCTCAGAGTGGCTTCCTCAGTGTTAGGTGGCCTGAGTTTCCAGTCCAGCTCTGGAGGGCAGGATGGAAGGATAGGGTCAGGAAGAGGCTGAGATGACACAGATAAATACCTAGTCCTCATGCCACAGGGGGAGCTTCCGCTAAGTGCCATCCACATCAACCTAGAAGAGAAGGAAAAGGAGATCCGCTCCTTTCTCATCGAAGGTAGGGTCCTACCCAGAATCTTAACCCACTGCCCGACTGGGCTTCTAGTAGGGGTGAGTATGGTAGATGCCTCAACTCTTTGCTGGGGTCTCTGTGGAGTAAGGTCCTGCCAGACCTTAGCTCACATGTCTGTGTGCTAGGTCGCCTCATCAACACCATCCGCGTGGTATGTGCCAGTTACGAGGATTACAGTCAATGGCTGCTGTGCCTCCGGACTGTCTCTCACAGGGATGGGGCCCACCTGCTGTCTGGCCCAGAGAATTTCCCAGGACTACATGGACCAACAAAGGTGAGGGGTCAGTGAGGTCCCTATAACTCAGGTGGTACAAACTAGGGAGCAGAAGGGTAGGTCCAAGCAGGGATAGATAAGGAGACAGATCCAGCCACTCATCTTACCTCTGCTGCTTAGGCTGTGAGTAGAGGCCGAGGTTCACTCTCTTTCAATGGACGAACCAGCTGGAAATTAGAGTGTCCAGTGCTCCCCACCAGCCAATCCCTCCCTGAATCTTCAATGCCAACCACTATAGGCTTCCCTGCCCAGCCTGTACCTGTAAGTACCTAAAGGATTGACATGGGATGGGGGTAAGAAAACACAGGTCGGAGGCTGGAGAGATGGCTCAGAGGTTAAGAGCACTGACTGCTCTTCCAGAGGTCCTGAGTTCAATTCCCAGCAACCACATGGTGGCTCACAACCATCTATAATGAGATCAGGTGCCCTCTTCTGGCATGCAGGCAGACATGGAAGAATGTTGTATACGTAATAAATAAGTAAATCTTAAAAAAAGAAAAAAAAAAAAAAGAAAACACAGGTCCCACTGTCCCTCAGTGACCCTGGGCCATAGTTCGGCAGGGAGGGCACTTGAACTGGAGGGACCTTCATACAGCTCATAGAAGAGTATGTGGGAAAGAACCCTGGAGATCTTTCTGGATGGTTCTTGGTATCCACAGAACCAGACCAACTCTAACTGTGTCAGCACTGGTCGAAAGAAGACAGAGCTGAGGCACAGTGGGAGTAGCCAGTCACCCAGGGGCTCAGCTGTCCCACTGCCCCTGCACCTGGACCTAACTAAGGTGAGCCCACCGCATACCCTGACCTCAGACCACCATCCCTTCTGCTTCTACTTCCTTGCTTGCCTAGATGGGACACACAGAGACCTCATGTTCTGAAGACAGAGGTTCTTGCTGCGTCTAACTGAGGGAACCCATGTATCTCCTTCTTGTAGGTGAGTGTGCTGGACTTAGACAACAGCTCAGAGGCTCAGGACCACTCTTCAGATATCCCACACTCCCCGCTGTATGCTGATCCCTACACACCACCAGCTACATCTCACCGCAAGATTACGGACCTCCAAGGCCTAGATGAGGTCAGTGCCCTACTAGGTGGATATGCTACAGTGAGATCAGGAGATGTCAGAAGCCTGAAGTCTATGAAGGGAGAGTGTTTCTGGGCATGGGATCCCTGGGCTTCACAGTGGTCCCAGACCAGGGCTTCAGGAAACCCACATTTTCCCAGCAGTTCTTCTGTGCGATGCAGACATCACCTGGACCTGAGCTATCAAGCCCGTTCCCCTCAGTCTCCGTGTCTGTGCCTGTCTCTGACTCCTCCAGCTCTCCTAGGCCTCTGGGCTCCCATTTGCTCTCCAAGAAAGGTGCCCTGCAATCCAGAGCTTCCCAGAAACACCGGGGTTCCATCAAGAACAGAGGGCCACGGCCTTCAGACCTTCCTCAGCTTGTAAGTCACCTCCTCCACTCTGGTGTGGAGGCCTCGGGATCAGGGGATGTTGGGTAGAGGGTTCTAGAACTCCAAGGAGAAAAGCAAAATATGGGACAGGGAGAAACCAGGGACAGAGACAGTGTGGTAGGACAGGAAGCTAGAAAGTAAGAGAAGAAAGTGGCAAGGGTCTGGCCGATCAAAGAGGTTGATCAGTGCGGGCTTTAAGGCTTGTGTTTTGGGGCTCCCAGGTCACCCCTGCCAGAGAAAGTACACCGAGTTCCCTGCCACCTCCCCCAGGTGAGTGAGGGTCTTCTCTCCTTCAGGGAAGGGGTGCTACTTCCTAAAGGCTGATCCCTGACTTGTCTCTGACATCCCTACTAGATGAAGAGGCTCCCACCTGGAACAAGACTTCCTCTCCCTCCCCCCAGAAGTGGCCACAACTCAGGAAGACTCCAGTGGAGATGGGACTCATCCAGTGGATCTAATGAGCCCCAGGTGGGCTACTTCTTGGAAACATAACCAGCCATCACCAACCTGGACAAGGGTATGCAGCCATACCAGTCCTGTGACCTACATTAAATCCACCAGGGCCTCACCCTAACAGGTTGAGTCTCTAGAACTCTGAGGATAGAAGCACCTCTCACCAGGTTCTAACTCATCAGCTTTAGCAGCTAAAGCAACTAAGAGAACAAACCAGTGAGGGACATCAGTGAGATCCTGGATATCCCCAGGCTTATATCTTTAGGGAAGAATGAAAGTACTAGGAACAGGTCTTAGAACTGGGGCACTGCATGAGTGTGAAATTCAAAGCACTAGAAAAGTCAGGTTATCAAACTCAGCATGTGACGTCAGAGGACACGAGGGCCAGAGGTCAGGAGGGTGACAGCTATCACAAGAAGCAGAGGAGTATCAGAAGACCTAGTACTGCTGGGTGCGTAGGGTAAGGCTGGTCAGAAAGATTAACACCATAAACAAGAAAAAGACTTTATTGGTTCTGTGTCCCTGCGTTTCCCTCTGAGCAGCCAGAGTACTCCACCATCCTAAAGACCTTCAGGTGCTGTCTTTACTGTACCACCTCAGTCCCTTCACCTACATTCCCACTCTACAACTTCACTCAGCCTTGGCGTCATTCAAGCTCCCTATAGTATCAGAAGACAATCCTTCCATAGGATACTATCAGATTCTATGTATATCCTATCCAGGGCTCTTGGAGAAGATCCAGCCCTGCCTCACAGATCCCATATTGCAAAGGTCTCAGAAACCATCCCCAGAGGTATCCCCCTAGAACAGTGGTTCTCCACCTGTGGGTTGCAACCCTATTGGAAACCCTCTAGCTCCAAAAATATTTACATTATGATTCATAACAGTAGCAAAATTACAGGTATGAAGTCACAACAAAAATAATTTTATGGTTGGGGGTCACCGCAGCATGAGGAACTGTATTAAAGGGTTACAGCATTAGGAAAGTCAAGAACCACTGTCCGAGAACCTATTCATCGACTCAGGCCAGGCCTAGGCAAGCTGTGGCTGCGGTGCCTCAGGGATCAGGGCCTTGGAGGACCTTGCCAGCCAAGCCTGCCTTTCAATAGGGCAGAGTTCTTGGACTGCTTCACTCTAGCTTTGAAATCTCTTAATAACCTCTTGGCCCAGATCCAGAGGGGCCTTTCTGATTTTACACTTATTGTAGAGTCCCCTTCTGCTGCCCACCCCTTATTTATGACTGGACAGAAGATAGGGTGCCCAATTAAATTGGATTTCAGATAACCACAAATAATTTCTTCACAAGTACACCTCAAGAACTTCATGTAAATTCAAATATAGCTATGTGCCCTGTGGTTTTTACTTGCAAATCTGGTGCCCTATTACCCAAATCCTGGCTCAGCCCACAATTCTGAACCTCTGCCCTCTCAGGTTTGGAAAACGGCCTTGGCCTTAGCCACTGGCTGGACCCTTAGGTTGAATCCAAATCAGTCAGCACCAAGGACACTGGCTCCTTCCTAGATGCCAAAGAAGACAGGGTTCAAAGGTGGAGAGAAGAACAACATCTTGTCCTTGTCACCTGAGTTCATCCCAGTGCCGCACACCTCACCAGGCCAGCCTGGCTCCTAGCAGCTTGGGCTTGAGTTGGAACTGGGTCTTGGTCTGCCATTATGCCCTCTCCCAACCTGGCGGCGGAAGTAGCGGATAGCAGAAACGGTGCCAATGTTGGCCAGCAAGACTGTAAGAGAGACACAAGATATCCTGAGTGCCAGCTCTGGCTTCTCACTACCTTCTGCCTACATAACCTAGCCTTCAAAGGACAGTATGTTGGAAGTAGGTTAGCAATGACAAAACCAAGGTCAAAGAGAGCCTGAACCTCCCAAGTACTCTTATTCCTGCTGGCCCAGCAGATATGGTAAACAACTATAGCCCCTAGGTCTTCTAGACATCATACCCCCTGTCCCGAGAACCTCCAAACCTGTTTTCCAAGCATCTGGAGCGTGTAGATCAGAGGTTCTCACAGCCCAAGTGGCAAAGGCAACAAACACTAGGCACATGTCATTCTGGCTGAATGTAAAGGAAGTAAGGGGATTCCGTAGCTCTCCTAGGAAAGAAAAGGACATTAGATGCTCCTCTCTGAGATATGTGTGACATAAAATACCATCTGTCCTAGAGAAATACATTGAGTCAAATCTTCCACATGACTTCTCTTCTTTAAGACACTGGATACTATGTATCATAGTTGAGTCAGAACAATTTGGGTGTTTTGCCTTTAGGGTCTTCTGTTTTCTGGTTTGTGAAATAGTTTCCAGAGGGGAAAGGAGATATTTTTCCACAGTGCCTCAATACAGCCTGGCCTGAGTGGGAATGTGCCCCTATTACCTGCCCCCATAGAACCTGGAGGAAGGTTCCTGACAACACCTAGAATTGGACTTAGGACAGTGTTCAGTGTCAAAACCAAGCTGTCCCATCTGGACTGTGTCCTGGGGTATCTTAGGAACTTAACCTTGCCTCATGCAGATCCAAGAGCATACATACAAACACACACAGACAGGTGATCAGGATCATTCCTGCTTCTCTCCCATATCCTCTTGGCCTAATTCCCTAGACAGTATGCTTCCAGGACCTGAATCAACACCTACCTGCCTCTCTGATCGCCAAGCTAAGATGTTCTTCTGTAGCTGGAACAGGCATGGAATATGCCTCAGGCCCTACTTCCCTGAAGAGCTCTGAGGTCGGCAGCTGGACACGGGTGGCCGGTGGTTGACTGTTCCCAAATCCTTCCTCTGTAAAGAAGTGTTCATAGACCTCAGGGATGGAGATAGGCACTAAATCTCCAGGGGGAGCAGGTGCCACAGCCTCTGCCCTTGGGGGTGGGGCTGGGGAGCGTCCCCTCTGACAACTTGACCTTTGGGTTCTACTGTCCTGAAAAAAGAACTCGCATGAGTCAGGCCACTGGACGTCATCCAGGGCTTGGCTGGCTGCTGCCTCATCCTCTACATCTTCATCTTCCTCTTCAATAGTATCACAGAAGAAGAACTCATAGGCCTCAGGGAGAGTCACTGCATAGCAGCTTCCAGGCTCAGGTTCTGCTGAGACAGAGGATGGAGGAGGAGGCAGGTGCTTGAGGATCCGAGGTTGGGAAAGTCGGGGCCCAACAGCCACAGCATCCCAGGCTGCAGACCCCCCACGGCTCCCTGCTGCTGTCCTAGGAGCTGAGGGCCAATCTGGGGTTAAGAAGGGTGTGCCTGTAGGCTCAACTGATCCTGATTCTTCGTGGGTAGGTGCAGCCATGGAGAATCGTACTTTCTTCTTCTTGGGGGCTTGGGCAGGACCTAGACGAGGCTCCCCTGAGGAATATTCCAAGGACCCTGCTGAGAGCTGCCCTACTGGCTTCTCAGAGTATCCTCCAGAAGGCACAGTCACATCTGTATCCACCAAGGCAGCTTCAGCCTGGGAAATAGAGGACAAGGAAGGCATAGCGGGTACAGACACACTCTCTTCAGACTCGGTCTTTGAAACAGAATGAGGCAGATCTGGACAGACTACTGGGGCAGGCACAGAGGGATAAACTTCTGCCTTGATCTCTGAGCCTTCTGTGGATAGGTCCTCACGCAGTCCAGGTACGCAAGCAGGGGCAGACTCAGTTTTGTCCGGTTGAAAGATGGAGGCAGGGGTACACAAAGCCATGTCAGGATCAGAGGCAGGTGTAGACTGTTTTGTATTGGGTTGACATTTGGAGGCAAGTGTGGACAAAGACCTGTCAGATGTGGAGACAGGTGTAGACAAAACTATGTCAGATTGAGGTTTGGAGGCAGGTTTAGACAAAGCCGTGCAGGGTTGAGGCTTGCAGGCATGTGTAGAGAGAGACGCATTTGGAGAGGTGATGGAGACATCTGGCTGAGGTTTGGATGTCATGTGTAGCTCAGCGCTGGGTGTCTTTCTGGTCTGGTCTGTATCTTGTTCAGTTATTAGAACAGGTGTAGATGGGTCCAAGCCTGACTCTTGTCTGGCCATCTGTTCAGGGATGCTAGAGCCAAGTTCAGAAGCACCTGCAGGGTCTGACTGTGGCTTATCCTGCTGGTCTTTTGCCATTAATGTCCCAGACACAAGAACCTCCTTGGGCCTGGTCTCCGTAAGTTGTGGGGAGCTCATCTGAGCAGCAGGAGAGCCCAGAGATCCAGAGCACTTGACCCCCTTGGCGCCCACAGCACGCCTCTTCTTACGACCAGGGTTCCGCAGTGGAGCTTCAAGGTTGTCTGGGGGACTCTGAGGGATGGCACTGTGGCCAGGGGACTCCGGACTATGAGAGGGCTCACCAGGAGATCTGGGAGCAGGGCCCTGCAAAAGCCTCTGCATCTTGTCCCTGGAAATTGTTGACCCAGGGAAGGACGAAGCCTGGCCAGGACAGACGCTGTCTGAGCTGAGGAGCAGTAGAGCTTCTGACTGTGTGGACGTGCTGCCTGCCTGATGACTGGCTTCTAGAGCCAGGACAGGCTCACACTGAGACCTGCTGACCAGCTGCCGAGTAGCTACGTCCTCCAGTTCACAGCCCTGTTGTCCCCTCCCCTGGGGAGCCAGCTGCCCAGTGAAGAGGGGTGGGGGCCCAGGGGGGCTGCTTCCGCTGCTGTCCCCTTGGTCAATGTCACTGGACAAGAGCTCGTCACCAGAGGCCAGGCCAGCCTGCAAGAGGCCACACTCATCAGCAGTGGCAGAAAACTCAGCCCACTCTCGATCACTGAGCTGGACACTATACTGGAAGTTGTCCATTGCACATCAGCAGAAGTGCTGGAGTGACAGCAAGACTTTGGGCCAGGCAGGGTCTTCACAAATCCAGGTCCCATGAACTAAGTAGTACACACTGCTACCACCTTGCCTGACCTCGTAGTACCTGCCCCCGCCCTGGTAGTCCATTTCCGTCTGGAGGAACCACAAGACAGACTCCGCTTCTTCCAGATTCTTCTAATTCATTCTTCGAGTTAGAAATCTACTTCAGTTTCCCCTATTTTCAATTTAACTCCAAATAACTTTACCATGACACATTGTCACAGTCCTAAAATGAAATATTATTTTATTATATATTATTATATTATATATTTAATATATATTAGTGAAATAAACTAAAGACCAGCATTAGTCGCGTTTGAATAGTGTTCCCCCACATCTCTGAGATCTTTCAATGGGATTGATTTCCCTTCTCAACTTCTGTCACAGTGGTCTGCATCAAAGACCATCCATCAGAGATCTGTTCCCTCCAAGGGTCATTTCTAGCCTCCCCAGCCACCACTATTGGCAGCTAACCATAGAAGAGGATCTATAGTATCTGTAAGTGACTAGCCTTCTGGATGATGACCTTCCACCAGCCTTGGCTGGAACAGGTTTTCTGAGTCTACCAAGGTCATGTTGGTACTGGTCAGAACCTGCTCAAAAGTTTGTAAAAGGAGCCTAGGCCAGAGGTCACATACTTATGTGAGCTCTCCTGAGCCCCAGCAATCTGCTCTGGCAGTCCTCGGGGTCTGTACTCCCATCTAGTTCTGCCTGACTATCCAAAGCCCCATTTTGCCATATCTCAATGAACCAAGATAACCAGACCTAGCCAAGGCCTCCAGCCTCTGCCCCCTAAAGGGGCTACTCTTGGGGCCTTGGTCAGCTATATGTAGAATGAGGAGAGTGGGAGGTCACTATGACTGAAACAATCCTAAGTGAGAAAAAACACTGGGGGCTTCCTAACTTCCAGCCCTTCTCCCCTCTCTTGTCCCTGGAGAAGCCATGGCAAAGCTTTCCTGCCACTAGGACCCCTAGACAGAACCAAGGCGCTAAGTGTATCCTACCTGATTCTCAGCAGCCAGCTGGGGCAGTGGAAGTATGATCTAGAGGCCTGTCCCCAGGCAGCATGGTGCTAGGCTTCTTAATGCAAGCTCCGCCCCTTCTGCTAAAAATATCCTGTCCCTGGGATCACTTATGACTCGTGCCAGTCTCAGAGCCAAGCCACAAATAGATGGCATTTGAGGGGCCTCCAACAATATGAAGGACATTTTCCTGGTGTAGGGCCTGCACTGGGGGCTGGCATCTGCTAAGATCACATCAGATTCCAACCAGAGATGACTGACTGCCTTATGATCAGCATACTACAGGTCTCCCTTCCCAAGAAGATCTGTGCCTCCAGCTCATTGTGAAACTCAGTTCCACCCCACCTACAACCTAAATGTCTCTAACACAACCTTGCAGACAATATTGCCAACTTAGATCTGACATCCTAGGCTCCTAAGCATTGCTAAACCTGCCAGTAAAACTAGAGGAAAATGGTGTATTCATTGTTCTTGTGAAGGGCTCCCCAGATTGGCAAGGCATTGATCAGGGTCAAGGGAACAAAGTTTAGTCAGTGGAGAGAAAAAAGGATATTTGACCGGGCAGTGGGGGCACACGCCTTTAATCCCAGCACTAGGGAGGCAGAGGCAGGCGAATCTCTGTGAGTTCAAGGCCTACCTGGTCTACAGAGCTAGCTCCAGGACAGCCAGGGCTACACAGAGAAACCTTGTCTCAAAAAAACGAAACAAAACAAAACAAAAAAACCAGGTGGAGCAACCAGCCTCCCCTTGCTAGGCCCCGATCACCTTTCTGTAAGCCTGTCCGTTCTAAAACAGGCACTAGAAGACCCTTCTTTCTGAAGGACATGAGACACAGGGAGGGTAACTTCTACATAGCTAACACATAACAGCAAAGCTATCATCAAATTTGCAATTTGTTTTTTGAGACAGGGTTTCTTTGTATAGCCTTGGCTGTCCAACAGCTAACTCTGTAGACCAGACTGGCCTCAAACTCACAGAGATTCGTCTGCCTCTGCCTCCTGAGTGCTGGGATTAAAGGCTTAAATTTGCAATTCTTTTAAGTCAGCTTCCAAATCTCTAGGGTGACAAGCATGTGCTACTATCCTCTTAAAAAAATTTATTGTTCAGGGGCTGGAGAGATGGCTCAGCAGTTAAGAGCACTGCCTGCTCTTCCAGAAGTCCTGAGTTCAATTCCCAGCAACCACATAGTACCTCACAACCATCTGTAATGAGGTCTGGTGTCCTCTTCTGGCCTACAAGCATACATAGAGACAGAACACTGTATATATAATAAATAAATCTAAAAAAATTATTGTTCTAAACTGGGCATTGTGGCGCACACCTTTAATTCCAGCACTCTGGAGGCAGAAGCAGGCAAATCTCTGTGAGTTCGAGCTATCCTGGTCTACAAAGTAAGTTCCAGGACAGCCAGAGCTGTTACACAGAGAAACTCTGTCTTGAAAATAAAATAATAATAATTATTATTATTTAAATAAAATATTGCGGGCTGGAGAGATGGCTCAGAGGTTAAGAGCACTGGCTGCACTTCCAAAGGTCCTGAGTTCAATTCCCAGCAACCACATGGTGGCTCACAACTATCTGTAATGAAATATGCTGCCCTCTTCTGGCCTGCAGGGACATATGCAGGCAGACCACTGTATACTTAATAAATAAATAAATCTTAAAAAAAATATTGCCCTAGACGAGGTTGTGCACACCAGCAATCCCACTAGGCAGATAGAAACAGAAAGATCAGGAGTTCAAGGACATCCTCAATTATGTACCAACTTCTAGGTCAATTTGGGCTACTTTGCCTGCTTCAAAACTCATGGAAATATGTTTGCTTTACTTTCCCCAGACACTTGGTATTGGTGGGTCACAGCACACTGCTTTGTTCCCACCTGGGACTAGGACACCCAGCATCGTATCCTGCAAAGATTACCTCATAGTAGTTTAGGAGATGCACAGATCTGGGTCTGTGCCCAGAGAGATGGCAGTCAAGCATTACATGGACTTCCTGAGATAAGACAACGCTGGAGAACAAGGATCACTAAAAGGTGAGTGTGGATAGTAGGACTAGGGCAGAAAAGGGTCTTAGAGTGGGGCCAAGAAAACAGGCTTTGAGTAACAAGCGTCACTTGACTTGGCTCAACCTTCAGAAAAAGCCCATTCTTCCACTCGCACCTAACTGCAAACCTTCTTGGTGAGAGGGTGGGAACAGATATTTGTCGAAGGGAAAGGAACTGTAACTCATCTCATGCTAGGCAGGAAGATAACATGTTCATTACACAACTGTCTTGTAGAGGCTGCACTTATATATAGTGACTCAGTAGGCACAAGAGGTTAGTTGGCAAAAGGAAGGAGGGCCTTCAGGGTCTTTGTCCAGGAAGAAAAAGCTTCCTGCAGAAGACGGAACAGAAAAGGACAAAGCTTTGCCTGAAATGCCCCTGTGGGCCACAAGAGGGCACCAAAATTCTACTGTAAACCAGACAGAAGGTTCCAGCTGGCCTGTCTGGGGGGTCCCTGGTATGTTTCCCACTCTCCCTCCCGAGACAGAATAGAGTAGGTTAGGGGTTTCTCAGGAGTTTTCTAAAAGGTTTTTATGAGGCTATGCAGCTTCTTTCAAGACATTGACTAGAAGACAGGTCTCAAAAGTAAGGGCTGGGTGGGCCAGCAAGATGGCTCAAGAGGTATTCATTGCCAAGATTTACAACCTGAGTTTGATTCCTGGGAAATACATACATGCTCAAAAGAAAGAATCAACTCCTTTCTGTAAGTTATTGTCTTCTTGCCTACACACAGACACACACACACATACACACACACACACACGCACACATGCGCGTGCTCAAATAAAGAGATAAGTAAATAAATAAATGTAGTTTTGATTTTTTTTTAAGATTTATTTTTGTATGCATGCTCCCACAGAGGCCAGAAGAGGTCACTGGCTCCTTAGAGCTGGAGTTACAGGCCTGCCCACATGTGTTCTGCTCAGGTCCTCTGGAGAAGTACTAAGTCATTTCTCCAGTCTCTGCTTTTGTTATTGTTTTGGTTTCTCTTGATTTTTTTGTTTTGTTTGTTTGTTTGCTTTCAGACAGGGTCTCTCTATGCAGTCCAACCTGTCCTTGCCATTTAGACCAGGTTGGCCTTGAAACCAGAGATTTGTTCATGTCTGCCCACAAAGTGCTAAGACTAAAAGTATCAGATTGACTTCAAGACCCTGTATAGGCAAGGGCATCTGCCTTTCTTTTTAAAATAGGTTTACATGACTGTGTTTAATCCCAGCACTCAGGAGTCAGAGACAGGTGGATCTCTATGATTTTTGAGGTCAGTTTGGTCTACATAGCCAGTTTCAGGCCAGCCAAGGCTGTACATAATGAGATCCTGTATCAAAAAAAATTTTTTTAATTAAGTTTTTAAAAATTACATTACATAATAAGTTAAATAAAATAGTCTTACTAAGATTAACACAGGATAAACTTCAAATGTTTAAAGTATATACTACTAGATTTTTACACAGGTTTTCAGCTAAAATGTCAATCTCCCAGACAGCCAATAGCTTGTCACCCAGAGCTGATTTCTGCCCTAGTGATTCTTCCCTCCCCTTCCCTCCCCTCAAGTCACCATTGCCAATTTTCTGTCATTATGAAGTGGGTCACCTTGTCCAGAATTTTATGTAAATATAATCATATGTTGAGGTCATCTTTCTGGAATAAGCACTCTGGCATCAATGAAAGTAGAAGAGAGATGTATCCACCAGTAGACTGAAGCCATGCTAGCTCCTGGAAAGTCTCGTATCAGTTTGCATTCATTCTTATTTTATACTCTAAACCTATAGCACAGAGCAAACAAGTAGGCAAAATTTCATTTTGTTTCATTTTTTGGTTGTTTGTTGTTGTTGTTTTGAGACAGGATTATGTAGCTTTGGAGCCTGTCCTAGAACTTCCTCTGTAAACCCAGCTGGCCTCAAACTCAGACCTGCCTCTGCCTCCCAAGTACTGGAATTAAAGGCATGAGCCACCATAGCTTGGCCAGCCACAAGCAAGATTTTACAGAAGCATAATGACGGCAGGTTGCTAAAGGCACAACAATCTATTGCTCGACTATTTCTTCAAGTCATTCTGTTCCAAGTCTCAAGTGAAGTCATTCTTGGCAAATAGGCAGTACAAGCAGTGCTTTAAGTAAATCACTAGATAAATCAGTAAGTTGGTAGTGGATAACTGGTCTTTTATACCTTATTCTACTTCATATACAGTATATATGTGTTTGTACTGTGTGAAAGAGTAGATTTTTGTTTGTTTTCAGGTTCATTCATACTACTATATTTATCAAAGTTGTTTTTGAGACAGGGTCTCACATTGTGGACAACAATAGCCTCAAACTCAGGGGAATCTTGCTGCCTTGGACTCTTGAGTTCTGAGATCACAAACGTGAATCCCTACAGTTGGTTTACATTTATCATGTTTAAAAATTGGGGGCCAGGGGGCTGGAGAGATGGCTCAGAGGTTAAGAGCACTGGCTGCTCTTCCAGAGGTCCTGAGTTCAATTCCCAGCAACCACATGGTGGCTCACAGCCATCTGTAATGAGATCTGGTGCCCTCTTCTGGCCTGCAGGCAGGCATGGAGGCAGAATGTTGTATACATAATAAATAAATCTTTAAAAAAAATTGTGGGACAGGTATAATGGCCCAGCACTCAGAAGGCAGAGACAGACAGATATCTGTGATTTTTGAGATCTGTCTTGATCTACCTAACAAGTTCCAGGCCAGTCAGGGGTATACAGTGACCCATGTCTCAAAAAAAAGTAAATGAAATTCTATAGCCCTTTTTTTTTAAAGTTTATTTTTATTTATTATGTATACAATTTTCTGTCTGTGTGTATGTCTGCAGGCCAGAAGAGGGCACCAGACCTCATTACAGATGGTTGTGAGCCACCATGTGCTTGCCGGGAATTGAACTCAGGACCTTTGGAAGAGCAGGCAATGCTCTTAACCACTGAGCCATCTCTCCAGCCCTATAGTTCCTTTTTTATTATTATTTTATGTTCATTGATGTTTTGCCTGCATTTGTGCCTGTGTGAGAATGTCAGAAGCCTTGGAACTGGAGTTACAGACTGATGTGAGCTGACATGTGGGTACTGAACCCAGATTCTCTGGAAGAGCAGCAGAGCTCTTAATCACTGAACCATCTCTCGAGCCCTAAATTCTATGGTTTCTAAAGAGAGGGTCTCAGGCTGTAGAAGTGTAAGCTGAATAAAACCTTTCCTCCCGAACTTGTGTTTGGTCATGGTGTTTTGTCACAGCAATAGAAACCCTAACTAAGACAACCATGCCCAGCAGTTTTTATGCTTATTTATTTTGTATGTATGTGTGGGCATGTACATGCCAGTGCATGCATGTGAATGGAGGTCAGAGGACAACTCATGGGAATTAGTTCCCTCCGACCATTTGGATGCCAGGGATGAAACTCAGGTCATCAGGCTTGGGAGCAATCATCCTTACCCACTGAGCTAACAAACTGGCTGTTGTGTGACAAAACTTTTCCTGGGAAGATAGGACATACTTCTACTCACCCCAGACAGGGAACCCATGACAGACCAAAGTACGGATACCACCAAAGTCCACCTTGGTGAATCAATGAGTTTTATTGAGATCACTTACAGGAATATGGGTGAGGGGTTACTTACAGGAGCAGAAATGACTCAAAGATAGTTAGCTGCATCCCCAAAGCCCTCCCCCAGCATGAATGACAGCTCACAAAGCTAAGCACCTGGAGTATACTGCACACCTGGCAGACAGCTCAACAATTTGGAGACTGTCCTTTCCAGGTGCCTCAGATGGCCTAAACCTCTTCCAAACAGCTTGGCTGACTTCTGCTTCTTCTCAGAGTCATTGCAGTTTGGTTTATCTGGTTCTTCTCAGCAACTGGTTTGGTCTGAGAGACTTCTTTGCAGCTTGGCTCTGCTACCTCTAAGGGGGACTCAACTTTGCTTACTCTGGCCTAGTAAATCTGGTCAGTTTCAGTGACTTTCTAAAGCTATTTTGTGTAGACTGAGACTGTGCCTTTGTCTCCTGGCCACCCAGACCCTAAAAATCTCACAGAAACTATATTAATTGCAACATTGTTTGGCCAATGACTGAGGCATATTCCTGGCTAGCTCTTACATCTTAAATTAACACATGTCTATTAATCTATGCATCACCATGAAGCTGTGGCTTACTGGTAACATTCTGGCACCTTTCTCCTTCAGCAGCTACATGGCATCTTTTTTACTCCACCTATTCTCTCTATATATCTTTTTGGATTTTCTGCCTGATTTTACTCTGCTAAGCCATTGGCCAAACAGCTTTATTCATCAACCAATAAAAGAAACACATACACAGGACATTACACATCAATTTTGAGTTGTTTGCCTTCCTGTTTAAAAAGCTTCCCTGAACAACCAAGGATGTTTCAGTCTAGAAGGAAACAAGGAAATATTACACAAAGTGGCCCACTCTTATATGTTTCACTACCTTTCGGTAATGTCATAGTCAGAGGGATAAAGCCAACACAAGTAAAAGAGACTACAGAACCCATTTCATACCTAAACGATAGCATTACATGTATTTTGCATTTTTTCCTAATCTGTAGTTTATCTTTTCATTGTTTAAAACATCTTTTGGAAAGCAGCTTGCTTATTTATTTATTTATTTATTTATTTGAGTCAAGATCCGCTGTGTAGTCAAAGCCTCAGAGCTGAGTGCCTCCTGCAACAGCCTCCTAAGGCCTAGGATTACAAGTGTGTGCCATGAAATACAAGTGTTGTAGTGCACACCTTTCTTAGAGCTTGGGAGGTAGCGGCAGGAAGTGAAGGGGACTCCCACACAGCAAGGACTCCCTTTCAGACCCCAGATAAGGCACAAACCACACCAAAACACCTGTTTTCACAGAGAGATCCTTTATTAAGCAGGAAAGAAAAGTTAAAGTGCCTGCTTTCTGACTCAGGCAGAAAATCAGCAGCAAATGACCTTGCAGGTATAATTTTCAAGAGGAGAAGAAGGGAAGGTCTCTGTTAGAATGGGCTAAGATGTGGTGGTAAAGGAGATAGGGGATGAGGGAGAAGGGGAAAGGGATAAGGGAAAGGGGACAGGGATATTTGTCCCGGAGGGACACAGGACTGCCTCTGGAAAGAGGGGAGACAGACGTGGCCCATAGGCAGATGTAGGTTTATAAAGGTAAAGGGGGAAATCCCAAGTTAGGATGAGGTGTTTAATTTTAACTGGGCATATTAATTAGGTGAGCCAAAGGGAGCTTCCGATTGATAGATTTTAGTAGTCCGCCTAAGGAGGAAGAGGTGGTCAAATAAGGAAGTAGACCATTTGGCTGGCTTTAGGGATACTAATCTAACCATTTTTAAGAAGGAATGGAGGAGAAGGATATAGCCTGCCTGAGTCACATGCTCTAGTAGGCGACTATCCCGAAAAGTCAGAGCTACATAGTGAGACTCTGTCTCAAGAAGAAGGGCAACATAAACAAAAAATATGAAATGTGTGCCACCACCCATAGCTGTAGCTCTTCTTTCTTCTTTCTTTCTTTCTTTCTTTCTTTCTTTCTTTCTTTTCTCTTTCTTTCTTTCTTCCTTTCTTTCTTTCTTTCTTTCTTCTTTCTTTCTTTCTTCCTTTCTTTCGGTTTGGTTTTGGTTTTGGAGACAATTTCACTACATAGCTCAGGCTACCCTGGAACTCAGTAAGTAGACTAGATTTACAGAGATCCACCTGCCTCCACCCACCGAGTGCTAGAATTAAAGGCATGTCCTAACACACCCAGCTAAAACTCCTTTTGGGGGGTGGGGTGGACAGGGCCTCTCTACGTAGTCCTGGCTGTCCTGGAGCTCACTATGTAGACCAGGCTGGCCTCAGACCTGCAGAGATTTTCCTGCCTCTGCCACCTCAATTGCTGGGATCAAAGGAGTATACCACCAGATCTGGTTAAAACTCCTTTTGTGTTTGTTTATCTGTTTGTTTGTTTTGGTATGGTTTTTTGTTTGGAGGGGATTTTTTGTTTGTTTGTTGTTGCTGTTTTTTGTTGTTGTTGTTTTGTTTTGTTTTTGTTGCTGCAGTTTTTGGTTTTTCGAGATAGGGTTTTTCTGTGGCTTTGGAGCCTGTCCTGGAACTAGCTCTTGTAGACCAGGCTGGCCTCGAACTCACAGAAATCCGCCTACCTCTGCCTCCCAAGTGCTGGGATTAAAGATGTATGCCACCACCGCCCGGCTGAAACTCCTTCTTTTAATGAAACCAGTATATCCACTCTCCTATTCTAAAAATGGTGGACAGTAAGCTTCCTGTTGACTCAGGTGTGTACTTCATCTTGTGAGTGCTTAGCGAGATGTCATGAGGACGAAGCGTAGGACTTCAAGCATCCAGTTGTCACCCTCCTACCTGATACTCAAACATCAGTCCCTCTGCTAACAGCAACCCAGAAAGTGCATCTGAACCTCCAGCTGGGTGTTAAAGTCAGTGTGGATGCCACAGACATCTCTGTGGTAACTATAGATGCAGAGAGTGTTAGCCCTCTATCATTAGTGGCCCCTTCATCTGTATTCTCCTATTATCCCAGATCCAGCCACTCTGACTTCTTCCACATCCCACAACCTCTGGGTGATCTTAGGCCTGTAATCCAGCCTCAAGGACTATATTGGTGTTTACAACTTTTGCTCTTTACATTTTCTGAATGAATTATATTGAAATTATCTTCATTGCTACATAACAAAAACCAAGTCACTAAAAATGGAAAACATTTAGGATCTCACAGTTCCTGATGGGAACTATCAAGGAGTGGCTCAGCTGATAGTTTTGTTGCTGGTTTTGTTGTTTGTTTGTTTTCGGAAACAGTGTTTCTCTTTAACTGCCCTGGAACTCACTTTGTAGACCAGGCTGGCCTGGAACTCACTTTGTAGACCAGGCTGGCCTGGAACTCACAGAGATCCGCCTGCCTCTGTCTCCCGAGCAGCCTTGAGTTTAAAGGCCCAGCCTAGCTCAGTTCTTACTCAAAGTCTTTCAGGACAGGAAGACTTGGTATGGTTTCAGCTTGTATTTATTGTCATTGATATTGATGGGAGGCCTCTAGTCTGTTATGTTTTCTGTAAAAAGATTCTCCAATCAAAGGAGTAGGTCACCCCTTTGTTGCTGTGAGGTATCTACCAGAGAGAACTACTAAAATACACGTTCAAGACAATAGAGAGTCTTTATTAGCTGGCCGGCAACTACACTTAGTATTCAGGACCCCAGTGCACGCCCAACTTCCTTCCTTCTTTCCTTCCTTCCTTCCTTCCTTCCTGCCTGCCTGCCTTCCTTTCCTCTCTCTCTCTCTCTCTCTCTCTCTTTTTGGACCTCACTCCGTACACCAGGCTGCCCTTGAACTCACAAAGATTTGTTTGCTTTTGCCTTTTGAGTGCTGGGACTGAAAGCACACCTGGCCCCAAATCTTTCTCAGATTGAGCTTTTAAGCATAAAAAAAACATATCCTGGGTTAACATACCTCAGTTAGTCAGAAGCAGAACTACGGAAGCCAAAAGCCGAGTTTAGTAGATTTAGAGACTTTAGCGGTTTCCCAAAAGCTATGGACTTTGATGGGTGAGGTCTTTGTTTTCATCTGTGACAGGTAGTAATGCCTACATGCTGGCTTTCATGGCCTGAATGGTACTCTCATCACGGCATCAGTTGTGCTAAGATCTAGAGACCCCTTACTACCATGCTCAACATCAGCTGATCCCTTTGGCAAGGGTATCCTGAACAAACTATAGAGGACAAGAAGTAGGGCAGGAAGGCCAGGGTCTGGTTAGGAGAATTACCGCTCTTTCCAGAATTCTGTTCTTCTGAAAGGGGGCTAATAAGAACAGTATGACCTCCTAGGGCCCTCTCAGGTGATACTTCTCCCTCTAGCCACACAGAAAGTACTCCCCCACAAGGACTGATCTTACCAGGCCCTCACTTCCTCCTCCCCTGTATACTTTTCCAAACTGAGCAGTTCCCTACCTCTCACACAGACCTCTCTTTTCTCCCATTACAGGGTTTCTCTGTGTAGCCCTGGCTGCCCTGGAACTCGCTCTATCGACCATGCTGGTCTCGAATCAGAATCTGTCTACTTCTACCTCCCGAGTACTGGGGTTAAAGACGGGCACCACTATCGCCCAACTTGCACAAGCTTTTCTGCCAAGAATATGTTCCATTTAGTTCCTTAGTACCATTGTCCCCCTTCGTTCAAGTCTAAAGGGTATAACACCTGTTCTATATGGTACCTGCTGTTCAGGATCACTGGCTCCAGCCCCTGGAAATTCAGGAAGATGGAAAGCAGTGGGGCAAACAGGGGTGACAAGTCTAGCAAAGACTTACAGATTTCTCCCAGGTGTGCAGTTCAGCACAAGAAGATCCAGAGATAGCCTCTTGGAGGAGCTGACAGATCAGCCTGTGGTAGAGTTCCTTGCCTTACTTCATGGTAGCCTAGACGCAGCTTCCATATGGCTCACAAGATACTCTGCAGGCTGAATTTGTGATGGGGCCATCCCCTTACACAAGGAAGTCATAGCACTCAGCAGCAACTCTGAAGGTGGAAGAGACATAAGCAGTAGAAAGCTGAATTTGTGAAGTGAGGTGAGTTTCCAGTGAATTCTCTAGATTCGGTGCCTGGTCTCAGCAGCATTCAGAAGCCAGTGATTGAGACAATGCACAAAGGAAACCAATCCTCTTCCACTGAGTGTGCAGTATGTTCTTGACACCTGAGTCTAGGAACGAGGCGACCTTAACAGTGTGTCAAGCCAGGGATCCCTACCTGTGTTGCAGGAAGGGGAACTTAAGCTGGGAGAGGGGGAACTCAACCTGGCTGGAAGCCTGTATCTTTGTGCTTAACCATGAAAATAAAATGGAATACAAATGGCCAAAATTGTGGTTTCAAGGCAGATGAGGTCAGCCCTCTCCCAAGGGCAGCACAGCTTAACACAGATCACCTTCCAGGGTCTATTTTTCTTTCTTTCTTTCTTTCTTTTTTTTTTTTAAAAAAAAAAAGACAGGTCTCACTGTGTATCTCTGGCTGACCTGGAACTCATTGATCTGAAACTCACTATGTACACCAGGCTAACCTCAAAATCACACGGATCCACCTGCCTCTACCTCCCAAGTGTGGATTAAAGGCTTGTGCCACCATGTCCAGTAGCACCAGGGCGAAGGAGATGGCCCAGTGAGGAACAGTACTTGTTCTGCGAGCAAGGAAAACTGAGTTCAAAACCCTAACAACCATATAAAAAACCATACATCACTGAACTGCCTAGAACCCCAGCCCAGGGATGGGGGACAGAGATTAACATTCTGAGAGTTTGCAGGTCAGCCAGCCTAGCAAAGATGACTATCTTTCAGTCCAGTAAGAGATCCTGTCTTAAGGCAATAATCTAGAGAACCATAGAAGACATCCAATGTCATTCTCTGTCTTCTGCATGTGTGTCCATGGATACATACTAGCATACTCACATGCATAGCGCACACACACACACACACACACACACACACACACACACACTTCTTTTGTTTGTTTTCGAGACAGGGTTTCTCTGTGCATCTTTGACTGTCCTGGAACTCATTCTGTAGCCCAGGCTGGCCTCGAACTCAAAGAGATCCGCCTGCCTCTGCCTTTTGAGTGCTGGGAATAAAGACGTGCGTCACCACAACTGGCTCACACACTTTTCTTTAATTAGCAAAAAATCCTCTCCCCAGTTACCTTCCCTCACTGAGACACATTCTGCAAAGGTTGGTGACTGTCATCTTCCTGGATGCCCCTCTTGGGGCACCTATTATATCTGAGGGGGGTTGCATACTCTATCATCAAACAAGGCAAGGCCAACCCTGGAGTACCTGGGTACATCCATAATTACCCAAACTGGATGAAAGGCAGTCTTGCAGTTAGTGGGGCTTGAGAAATGAACTGGGTCAGGGCTGCAGGAGCTGTGATACGAGTGAACCACACAGCTCACAAGATGAAACAAAACAAAACCACAACATGACTCTGTAAATATTCTTTGGTACAGTGTAAGCACCAAGCCTGAAGTCCCTGTCACTCCATGATCAATCCTGGCCCGGAGGATCTGTTCTGCGAGCAACAGGAGGTTACTGGAGTCAGCTCTAGTCAATGTTTCCACAAGTACACCAAAGTAAGCAACACCGTGAGGGCCCACCGAGTGACAGGAGCATGTGGCTCAACCCGTCTGCACCTGAGTGCCAGCTGGTGCCACAGGCCAGGTGGCCAAGTAAGTGGGGGCACACGCCAGCTGGGACACCCTCACAGCCCGGTGAGGAAACAATTCATCTTGGAGAAGCACTCTTTGAAAACAGCCCAGTACTTGCCCAGGATCTCAGGATGGGCGGAGCACCGCTGCTACAGGGTCAAAAGCAGGAATCGGTTCCTGCAGTGGCGATCCTACACATCCCTCACTTACACACCTCTCACCTCCCACCTGTCACTGGGCCATGTAGGTTCTGCAGATGTCTCTGTCAGCCGTCTCTAGTTTTGTGTGCTGGGAGCTCTGGAGCAGGAACGCAGGATGGGTGACAAGCCAGAGGTATCCTACACTCTAGATCTTAGGATCTGAGGGCCACAATAAGCCTAGAGAACTGGACCCCCTTCTAGTGCTTCATCCCAGCCCGGCTCACGTCTTTCCCATGCGTGTTCAGGATGATTGTCTGGAGCAGAACCAGGCTCGCGTTGATGCGCACTAGTCGCCACTTCTCCATGACCAGCTTGGAGGATTATTAGGTGGAGCAGCGGCTAAGTCCGGTGTTTAGTTGTCCCTCGCTCAACCTTGCGGTTTTAGGATGCGCTGTCCGACTCGTCTTGGATCCAGCTAGGGCTGGCCAGAGCTCCGGCGAGGGGTGAAGCAAGCGTTCGGCTTCCCTGGAATGTCCACCAGCATAATGCACCAGGCGGCCTAGTGAGCGCAGAGCTGGTGCACTCCTACAAACTTGAACCTGGAGCCTGTGCATTGAGGGCTTTAAAAAGGCAGTGGAGCGGCGGGGCCTGTGAATTCTACTTGGTTTCAGTTCCCACACTCCTCTCAGCCAATAGGAGGGCCGGTCTCTGGCCCGGCCTGTGGCCGGCCTCGCTGGCTGGTACGTGCAGCAGCCAACCCCTCAACCACCTCCCCACCCCTCCCCCTCTCCCGCCTGACCAGTGACAAAGGTGAACCGGACGCCAAAGTCCACTACAGCAAGGGAAGAGCACCAAAAGGAGCCCTCTGGTTAGAGGGCACAGTAAGTGTGAGCCGGGTGGAGGCTCCTGGCTTACTTCCCTTGATAGAGGAAGCACCCGGTGGATAAGGGATGCAGTTCATGATCGCCTCATAGGAAATCTAGAAGGAAATTTCTCCAAAGGCTAGAAGACAAATTCTCAGGACTGTGAAGCCTGAACCCATTGTGTCTCCTCGCGGTCCCACCCAAGGCTCCAATAGTTTCAAGTTGGCCCCTTGTCTGCTCAGCTGCAATGCTCATGTGCAATGCAGTTCCAACAAGGATTCTGAAACACAGACACTTAGGAACAAACTTGGGTAGATAAACCAACACCAGCCACTGAGACTAGAGGGAGGTCAGCTGGTCCCTGTCAACTATCTGATAGGTGACATCAGTTTGTATGGCAGGGCAAGGGGAAGGACAACTTTGTGTAATGTAAAGATAAAGATATCAGTGGTGACACAGACCAGGATGATGTCATGGAGTTAATGATATATTCTATATTCTAGACTAGCCCACCGCTAACTAAATCCAGCACAGAACTCAAAAAAAAAAAAATGAGGGCAAACTGGGCATAGTTGCTCATGCCTTTAATCCCAGCCACTCAGGAGACAGAGGCAAGCAGATCTCTGTAAGTCCGAGGCCAGACTGGCCTATAGAGTGAGTTCTGGGACAGCCAGAGCTACATTGTGAAACCCCTGTCTCAAAACACCCACTCGAAAAAAATTACAGCAAATTTAAAATCTTTCTATTTTTTTTCCAAAGGAGAATGAGAAAACAGGGCAATTATTATTTTCACGGTTGCTATTATTTTCATTCTGAATTACACTGCAGAACATACATACATCACACACCTCAGGTTCCGAATCACAGCCTAGCCTGGCAGCTGCCTGCATGTATTCATTCAATGGCGGTGGCCTGAGACCATAGTGGACGTCAGACACCCTACTTCCCTTTCAAATCTGTCTTAGTAAGTCACAGAAAATAAGCGACTAGTTTGCTGTGTTAGAGAAAATGCCCTCTATTGGGTGGTTCCAAAGCCTTCACAATTGGTTCTTCAGAGGGAAGGAAGTTTTCAAGAGGCCAGGAAGAGGGAATGGCACTCCCAGAGCATTCTAGAAAGGGAGCACAGTGAAGAAGTGAGGGGGTATTCTAGGGATTGCAGGATGGGGGCTTCTGGCCCCAGGATGGGTCTGGGGAACCTTGAGGTGCTTTTCTGGATAATAGAGTAAGCCAGCGGTGCTGAAAAAGTATTTATTCACCTGGTGTGTGGGGGCTGGAAGGTGGCTTCTCACCAATGACTGTTTCAGAATCCCTGAAAAGGATCATATGAGATACCTTTTCCAGAAGCTGCCTTTTCCTCTGGGGCCAATCCTAGTCTGGTCCTAGTTTATACCTAAAAGAAGCCTGCTTCTCAGTACAGAAGCCCTTTTATGACCCCAGTGCTAAACTATACCTCGAAAGCCACTCCTTCCAGGACTGGAGATGGGTGGAGAACAGATGTCAAACACGCCACACACACACACACACACACACCCATACACCCATGCCTTGGGGTTGACAGCAAGGCTGGGCTGTCACATTCTGAGCTGTGGGTTTATGCCGAGCCTTAGGAAGCGGTCTATATGGAATCCCCTGACCTCTGCCTTGCAGAGAGACTAGACAAGCAGGGAACAAAGAGGGAACCCCATTCTCTCCCTGGTTGCCCTACTGATGGTTAAGTTTAAGTTGTGACATGGGTTGTCTTTGTTTGTATCGTCACTGGAAGGAAAAATAAGATTCTACTCCTTTAAAAATGTTTGCTGTTGGGCTGGGGAGATGGCTATGTGGAAAGTGACTGAAGAAGTCACAACATTAATCTCTGACCTCCATGTGTATGAGCACATGTGTTCATACATACATGTAAAATAAATACATAAACAAAATTTATATATCCGATTCTTTCTTCTAGACTCTAAGGGCACCTACACTCACATATACACATACACATACAATCCCCCATCCCATAGCCACATAGTTAAAAATAAACCTTAAAAAAAAATCTGAGGACTAAGTATATAACTCAGTTGTTAGAGTACTTACTTAGCACGCATGAAGCTTTGGGTTCCATCCCCAAAAACTGGCACAGAAAATGCACAACTGTAATCTCAGAGTTTGCGCAGGAAAGACAGGAGGATCAGTTTAAGGCCAGTTTCATAGTATCAATGTCTCTTTATGTACATAATAAGGCCTTAATAAACTCTTCTAGGATAGAAATGTTTCCCTACTTGCTGGGTGGTGGTGGCTGTGGCACACACCTTTAATCCCAGCACTCAGGAGGCAGATCTCTGTGAGTTCGAGACCAGCCTGGTCTACAGAGCAAGTTCCAGGACAGCCAGGGCAACACAAAGAAACCCTGTCCTGAAAATAACAACAACAAGAATAACAAAATGCCTTCTATGAACAACCCCTGCCCCCGCCTGACACACTCTGATAAACATTGTCCTAAACTAATAACCAATAGTTGTTGTCTTTGGGTAGCTCTGATTGCCACTACTTTGTGCAGTTTCTGAATTAACTATCGTGTCATTTTCCAAGATAACAAATGTCCAAGCTGACAAATGAAAAATAAGTTTTCTATCATCAGTTCCTGTTACAACTTCTACATGCCTTGTAAAGGACCTGAAATGCTGGATATTTAGGGAGTTTCAAAATACACAGGCTTCTTTATGGCCTTGGCCCTTGAGAGCCAGTCCCTTTCATTCCCAGCCACGGTTTTCATTCAGTTTTGTTTTGCCCACTCATTCAAGGTATGCCTTGAGAAACGGAAACCGAAACAGAAAGCTTCTCTGACTTCTGGAGACTCCGCCTCTTGACACCCACAGCTCACACACTTAAAAGAGCTGACCCAGCCTCTGGCTGTGCCAGGGAGCAGCCAGAAGCTGAGACAAGCATCAGTTCCTGCAAGGGGTCCTAGTGCTAAAGCCTACAGCCATGGTGAGTCAATTTGGGACAGAGGCAGGTGGGCTCGATTTTTGTTGACTTTCCTCCATTCCTTGATAGGATCTTCCAGAGGCAAAATAGTTACAATTTGAGCCATAGTTGCTCAAAGATCACTACTTGGAGGGACTAGATCCCTTAGAGCTCGACCCAGAAGGGTATCTTGGTGGGTGAACTGAAACGTGATGGCTGTGGGAGGCTGGTCCTTCAGATGGGGGTGGGCTATGGGAACTGGTCCTGTGACGAGTGCTTCGAATTTAGTAACTCCCGATACTGGTGCCAGATGAGACTGTAAACCAGTGGTTCTCAACCTGTGGGTTGAGGGTTGAGACCCCATTGGGGTCAAATGACCCTTTCAGAGGGGTTGCATATAAGATATCCTGCATATCAGATATTTATAGTATGATTCATAACAGTAGCAAAATTAGTTATGAAGTAGCAATGAAAATAATTTTATGGTTGGGGATTACCACAACATGACAAACTATTTAAAAGGGTAGCAGCATCAGGAAGGTTGAGAACCACTGCTAAACCCGTGTGATTCCTGCAGACCTGGAGCCTGAAGGTGAAGATGCTGAGTGATGAGTTCCTGGTGTCCCTGACTAACTCCACGACTGTGTCGGAACTGAAGAGGCTGATTGCCCAGAAGACTCATGTGCCAGCTTTCCAGCAGCGCCTGGCCAAACAAAGTGGCGAGATGCTACAAGACAGCGGTACTCTCATCAGCCAGGGCCTGGTCCCTGGCAGCACAGTCGTGCTGATTGTACAGAACTGCAACAACCCTCTGAGCATCCTGGTGAGGAATGACAGGGGCCGCAGCACCATTTATGAGGTCTGGCTGACACAGACTGTAGCAGAGCTTAAGAGGAAGGTGTCCCAGCAGGAGCAGGTCCAGGAAGACCAGTTCTGGCTGAGCTTTGAGGGAAGACCCATGGAGGACAAAGAGCCACTGGGGGAGTATGGCCTAAAGCCCCAGTGCACAGTGCTCATGAATTTGCGCCTGCGGGGAGGGGTATGCTATGCCTAAGGCCTCTATCCAGAGCCAATGTTGGCAATAAAAAGTGATCCAATGTAAAGTTCTGCCTCCTGTTTGCTTGTCCTCCCTCAGAAACGCCCATCTGTTGCCTTTTACAACCCTGCTGAGGTCAAGTAAAAGAACCCAGGTCCATCCATTGTGACAAGGCTTTGGGTTGCCAAGTTAAGGGACAAGGATTTTACAGTTAAAGCCTACTGAGAGAATTCCCTTTCCAAACCCTTTGGGTAATTCACTTCTAGAGAAAGACACTTTTTCTGGGACCCAGTTCTGAGGCTCAGCCGCTCAACAACTGGTCCCCATCTCTGTATGTGGCCCAGGGACAGGTTGGGGTAGGTCCTACCAGGAACTGGATGAGGCCCCTGATGGGACTAGTCACTCCTCAGGTTCTTTGGAAATAGTGAGGGAATGTTCTTGGATCTGTCTGAGTAGGCTGCAAAGGAGGAGGGTGTATTCTTCTGTGGGGGTTCCTAGTCCCCCCTGCACTAGTCCACAGAAGGACAGGACAGGGCTTCATTGTCACTTCCGTCAGTTGCTGTTTAGGGCAGCAACTGCTGGTTAGTAAATACTCATCGGGGCTATAAAGAGGCCATTACTGGGAGGTTAGGGGGCACCTGGAATTGGGGGCTCACATGCCCACAAAGGAAATCATACCTCACATAGGAGGCACACAATTTGGAAACGTTTCATCCCCTTCCTGCCTGATATTTCTATTTATTTATTTATTATGTATACAATATCCTTTCTGCACATATGCCTGAAGGCCAGAAGATGGCACTAGACCTCACTACAGATGGCTGTGAGCCACCATGTGGTTTCTGGGAATTGAACTCAGGACCTTTGGAAAAGCAGGCAATGCTCTTAACCACTGAGCCATCTCTCCAGCCCCCTGCCTGATATTTCTCTCTTGTCTTTTCCTACTCTACCTACTTACTCAGGCTTTGAGGCAGCCTAAGGCACAGCAAGTCAGGACAAGTATCTCTATGGCCCTAGGAGCCTAACACTTCGAACCTTCAGACCTTTACAGAAAATTTAAGTGGAGACTCAGAAGCTCCCACTTCTGGTTGGAGTGTTTGTGCATATCTGGATCAGGTGACCCCAGATCTAGCAATGCTGTTGTCCACTGTGTAGATGTGACCTCAAATCTTCACTGACCACCATCTTCTTTGAAGACTGCCAGGGTCCTGGTGGTAGAGTCTTTCTCAGAAGGAAGAGCTTCTGCCACCCACACTTCAGTCCGGCTTCTGGTTCAAAGGCCTATGTCTCAGGCACAGTAGTCCCAGTCTTGTGAAGACAAAGCAGTCTTCTTTTTCCTTCAACCTTCTGTAGATCCGGCACTAGCTTGGCTCCTCTGGGCCTCAGTTTATACTGTATACCTACCTAGCCAGGCCAAGTTGGAGAAGAGCTGGTACCCGGGGATGGGTGGGGGGCGTGGTGGTGAGGGAGGCGGGGCCGTGGTAGGCTCCGCAGCAAGACAAGAGAAGGTAGCCACTGGTCGACAAGGGGCCACTGCCCTACCCAGCCAAGGCTGGTAGGCGGGTCTGAGCGCAATTCAGACCAGTCACCGCGGACCGGCCACCGGCAGGGGGCGTAGCCTTACTGGGCCGCCTTAAAGCCTATAGAAGGCCCCATACTGCTGCGGGAGCTCTGAGCCATCCTGCTGTTTGACCGACCCAAGGGGAACCGGAGGTCCAGCTCCGGTAGCCTTTCCTATCCAGAGAGTTCTGCCGCTCCCGGCGCGCCCCTTGGAAGTCCCGGCACGTCGCTCCTAGATTATACATTAACCTGATTTCAGCTGCATTTCCTGGTGGAAGGACAGTTTGGGCGGATGGGGGGAGGGGCGCCCGGCGCCCCACCTTCCCCTCCCCCAAGGGCGGCCCACCACCCACCCAGCCGGGGCCCCCGCCTCATCTCGGCGCCGCAGTCTCCGGGCTTTGTTCGCTGCCCGCGCGGGTCGTAGGGAGCACAGGCGGTCTGAGCTCCCAGGGGGAGGGGCGGTGCTGCTCAATTCCCGCCCCTGGCCCGCCCCCACGCCGTCCGCCCTCCCACCTCCTCCGCCTAGTTGCGGTCCAGTTCTGTCCTGCCCCCTGAACGGTCCAGCCCGCGCGCTCTCCCGGCAGCCTTCCGCCGTTCTAGGCTGCGCCATGGCCAGCCTGCGGCTGTGTTGCCCGGCCCCGTTGCTCCCACTGCTGTTGCTCATGGTGGTGGCCGAGCGCACCCTGCCCGGCGCCAGCGGGACGTGCCCGGAGCGCGCCTTGGAGCGGCGCGAGGAGGAGGCGAATGTGGTGCTCACCGGCACTGTGGAGGAGATCCTCAACGTGGACCCGGTGCAGCACACGTACTCGTGCAAGGTGGGCCCCGGCAAGACCCCACGAGACCCCAGCCCTCTGGAATCCCAGCCGGGGGCCCCTTTCCCCGTAGTTCCCAGTCCCGAGGCCCGCCCTTCGCGTGCCGGCCGCCCTGCTGGGACCCCGGCCCCAAGCCGTGGAAACGAGACCGGAACGCTCCTGTAGCCCCAGCTGGAGCTCCCTTGGCTACAGCCAAGTCTGCGGGTGGGGCTCCAGGTCCCGGAAAACTCTGCAGCTCAGGGCGAAAGTTACTGCGGGGCCGTTTTGGTTCTTCTCATGGTGCCCAGGCCCCAGTTGCAGTAGTGGCTGCCCCCCCATCCTTGTCCAAAGCCCCTCTTGTTGGAAACAAGTGTAACACCCTCGCTAAAGGAAAGATAGAGGGTTTGGGGAGGTGTGAGTTGGGGACAGACTGTGATGAGGCCTCCACGACGAAGAGAAGGGGTGGTCCTCGGAGAGGAAGGGGTGCGTCGTCTAATCCACAAGTCCGAGGAGTCTGCGTAAGGTGCTGCAGTGGCTGGGTTTCGTGGAGCAAGAGCAGAGAGATGGGTTATGACTGAGTCTCCCATGCACAAGGAGCAGGGGCAGGTGCTCCGTTTCTCGGAAGACCTGGGTTTCCCTACTATACACTAGAAGAGTCAGCTCTGATTCCACTAAAGCTGGATTTGAGAGCACCTTGGAATAGGTATGATGGGTACCCTCAGAACACCCGTTGCTGGTTCTCCTAGCTCCTCAAATCACTTCACTAGAAATAGGATCGTTCTTGCTCTTTGGGGATGGGAAGGACGGTGACTTCTTTCAGAGTAGCGTGTGTTCATGGGCTCCCCCGGCTGGGCCCCCTCCTCTCACTGCCAAGGCACTTTGCCAAGTCCCTGCAGGATTTTCCCGACTTCCTCCCCGCTGCTCCTGGGTGTGGCTGGGGTGGGGGAGGTGTGAAAACTGAGCTCCCCCCCATTTGAATTATCTCCCTCAATAGTTTACTGCGGGGCTTGAGGGGGGGCGGTGGCAGGTAAATGAGGTTCTTCAAGTCCTGTAGGTGCTGCGGTCCTAAGGTGCCTAGCAGTAGTCAGGCAGGTGGACAAGCTGTCCATTGTCTTTTTGCTCCCTCCATTCCAGGAGCCTAAACCCCCTCAGAACCTGAAGAAGGGACCCCTCCCTAGAATTCCAGTCCAGAAAGTGTCTGGGCTCCTGGACTTGTCCTATGGTGCTGCCGGCTACATACATCCTCCAGCCATGTCTATCAGAGGGGGTGCCCTCAGGGCCCCAAAGAAGAAGGTGGAGGGTGGGGCCGACTTGCATTGCCCAAACTTGACTTTGTGGTTCAGAGCTGCCTTGGCTGTACAGACTCAGGCAGACCGTGGAGCAAAGAAGTGGGCCTTTACTTCCTGGGGGAGGTGTCAGCCCACACACAGGGTTGTGAAGATCCCAGCTGGGATCTTACTCTTAAGTAGGTCCTTCCATCTGAAGTGTCTAGCCCTGAGTGGTAGTGAGCTAGGGGGTCTAGAATGTTGGTACTGCGTGCCAGACAAGCTCTGACTGAGATGGACCCTTGTAGTTGGACTTGGGCCGGCTAGATCTGGGGTGGAAATATAGGTTAGGTGGTATACCTTCTTAAGTGTCCCATGTCCAGTAGGTGTGTGCTTCCCTGCAGCCTTTGCTGAGGGGCTGACTCACAGAACTTTGAACATCTCTGCCCAAGGCTGGAGTCCACTGTGGACAATGGTTTGAGAAAGTGAGACCAGAAGAGGGGAAAGGGTTCAGGTGTCCAGTATGGCAACCTGTTCCTATAGGGCCAATACCTTTACCTCCCATGTCCATTCAGGTTCGAGTGTGGCGGTACTTGAAAGGCAAAGATGTGGTGGCCCAGGAGAGTCTGCTAGATGGTGGCAACAAGGTGGTGATTGGTGGCTTCGGAGACCCCCTTATCTGTGACAACCAGGTATCCACTGGGGACACTAGAATCTTTTTTGTGAACCCAGCACCACCCTACCTGTGGCCAGCCCACAAGAATGAACTGATGCTCAACTCCAGCCTTATGCGGATCACTTTGAGGAACCTGGAAGAGGTGGAGTTCTGTGTAGAAGGTGCGTGCAGATGAGGGTGTATCTTTAAGAGCCAGTGGCTTGCTGATGGTGACAGAAATTTTATGGGATTTTGGGGGGGCACACACTACAGAGGACAGCTTGCCATGGGCAGGAGAGTAACCATTCTGCTGCCTAGCTTTGATGATGCAATATTATTACTCCTGGCTACATCTCTAGCTACACAGATTAGACACCCTAACTTCTGATATTAGCTGTCTTTGTTTGATCTTGGAACCATAAGCAAGCTGCTGCCCTGCAAAGAGACAGGTATCTCTGTTCTCTCACTTTTTCCTCAACACTCTACCTTTCCCTTTGAAAGGCCCTTTGCTATGAAACAAACTGGGACCTACCTGTCTTATCCTTACAGGACTCCAAACTTCTGTCTTGATCCATACATTTGGGTAAACCCCTGTGACTAGCACAGGGGCTTGGAAGGTGAGGGGCTGGCCTGTGTGTTCCAGAGACCCACAGTTTGTGGAAGAACAACTCTGTGGAGTTAGGCTACCATCTTTTAGAAGGTGACTAGAATCACCATCCAGGTCTCCCCTCTCTCCTTCTCAGGACAGCCCCAGTTGGTGACTGAGACCCTTGAGGGGAAATGTGTTAAAAAAAAAACAAAACTTTTTTCTCATTGCTACCACATCCTGTCTGTTCCCCCATGGCTGCCTGGAAAGGGATGTAAGGCTGGGGACAGAAACTTCCTTCTCTCAAAGCAGTGGCAAGGGTCATGACTTCTGGTCCTCTGATGTGATGTGATTTGCCAGCCCTGAAGACTTATTGCCTGTCTTTCTGCTTTGATACTGTTTGGGCTCTTGAGAGGTGTCTCTAGAATCCTGTCTCCTTGCTGGCCTTGGGTGTAAGAGGAGCAGGGCCAGAATTGAAAACCTTTAGCCTCTCAGTCAGGTATGGCCAGCTCCTGGGCTCTTGCTGTGGGAACCCTATCTAGACAAGAACCAGAGATTCAAGCATTACTGTGGAAGTTTGTGTTTTTGGAAAATGGGGGGCAGGAAAAGCAGGGGGAGGATTTATATGTGAGGCCAAAGGTAGATATGTCAACTTTGGGTTGAGTAGGGGGCTGAGAAGGATCAAGATCAAGAGGGTGAATCATTAATAGCTGGGTGGATCTAGTAGTCTGAGGGTCCATGACTCAGTAACTGAGGACTTCCCTGAGTTTAGAGATAGGGAGAGACAGAACAAGGTTTAGCATCTCACCAAAGCCAGCTATGCCCATGCTGCACTCTGGTTTGTTGCTGGCAGAGCCCAATTTAGAGCAGGACAGCTAGGAAGAAGAATCGTGGAAAGAAGGCCTCTCTTCCTGTGCACTTGTATATGCCTGACACTTAGGGATGCTTAGTTCCCAAGACTCAAAGACCAGAATTTTACCAAAGGAGAGCCCAGGAGTAGCTGTGTGTGTGTGTGTGTGTGTGTGTGTGTGTGTGTGTGTGTGTGTAGGGGGCAGGGAGGGGGGCAGATATGGGATTGGTAGAGCTAAGGAAGCTGAAGGTGTGTGGAAGGTAGGGTGGGGCAGAGCAAGGTGCTTGGACACCACAGAAAGAAGCTTGAAATGGTGTCTTAAATCTGTTTTGGAAGCAGACCAGAGTGCAATAGGATAAATTGGGTGCTATGACAATGTCAGAACTCCCAAACAGCCATCAGGGCTCAGGGTCTAGGATGAAAATGAGACAGCTTCTTGCCCACTCCTCCAAAACTGGGTCCATTTCCTGATCTGTAGGTGATGAGGCTTTTGAGCCTCATCCTAGGTTCTCTACTTGGAAACAAGCCTGTCCCTCCAATCTGACTTCCCAGTCTGCCTGCAGGTCCCCTACACCTGCACCACCCCGCACTGGGAACTGGGTGAAATCTGGGCCACTTCTGACTTCCTGTTCACTCTTGGAACACCCCCCCAGCCAGCCAGCACCTCCCCCACCCCCCAGAAAGGCTCCTCTGGTCCTCCGCCTGGGAAGCCACATTCCTGGCATAACTGGGGCAGGTATGTGCCCCTCCCTTTGCATCACCTTTGGGCAAGCGTGGCTGCTGCTCCTTCTGGGAAGGGACCTCTCACTCTGACAAAGCTAAGGGTGCTGAGCATAGACATACCACTGTCCTCACACTGTCTCTAGAGAAGGTTGTTTGGCACCTCCCAGAGGCCTCCAGGAGAGACAAAAGCCTGGCTGGGGACCTACACTTCCCTATTAAAAGCCAGGAGCAGAGAAAGACAGTATTGTCTGTTCTAGCCAAAGCCTGGCACAAGTACAGGGCAGGGGGCCCTGGTTGAGTGAGCCTGGCACCTGACCAGCCTGGCCCTTCTCAATTCTGAAACTGGGGTCTTGGTGACTCCCTTGTCCTGGGCCGGCCAGATTGGTCCTGCCCGCGTTGTCTCTGTTATCCAGGGTTTTCAGGAAGGTAGAGTAGAGGAGCTCTAGGTCCCAAGGTAGTGGATCGGAGCAGCCCGACCACCTAAGGCTGGCTGCTGGGCCTGGGTTGCCTAGGATATTGCGAAGGTCCCTAGACTGCTGGGAGGACTGCCCTCCCGGCTAGGCTTAGACTCCCATTGCCACTTTTTTCCCCTCACCTCCCCCACATTCCTTTTGCTGAGGGGGGGTGGCCCTCCCTTTGGGCTCCAGGTTCTCTACCACTCCACAGCCCCACCCACAATTCTTTGAGGGCCCCTCCCCCAGGCATGTCCAGGCTGGAGGCTGCTAGAGCTAGAGGCTACTTGCTGCTACCCCAACTGCTTTTTGCCCAAAGAGAAGGGCCTGCCCAGGTAGTTCCGGAAGGGCCTTCTCTCTTCCATGTCAGGGAGGTCTAGTGAGAAGCTGGTGGCAGGAATGAACTTGTCTCATCTTTGGGCTCACTGAGGGAGCCTAGTTGGGGTGGACTTGCTTGCTGGAATCAGTGGGTGACAATCAGGGACACTATTGGCTCTGTGGAGATGGCCTCCCTTTAGGCAGGCAATAGACAAGATGAGGCTGATGGAATTTACTCTTGGCTTTTTCCAGACTCATCCCTACCCAGACAAGATGCCCCCCCCCATCTCTCTCCCTGTCAGTTAGAAACAGGGAGGGGTGTTTTGAAACCACTTCTGTTACATGAATCTTTCTGGATAAAGCAAATTCTGTTCCTACCTGCTTGAGCCCCTTATAGCAATCCTGTGGGCATGGGACCAGAGGAATTGAGAGACTGGACACTGACCCAGGTCTAAGGCTACCCTCACCCCAGTTCAGGTCTGTGGTTACTCATTAGTTTCCTACAAGGTAAAGTAGGAGCGAATAGGATGGAGGTATTCAAAGAGGAGGTGGAGGATACACTTAGGACCACAGATTCAAGAGGGTCCTGTATCACTGATTGATAAGGACTCTCTATTTCCTATGCCTGGTTGCTTTGCCCAAGAGGCAGAAGTCACATAACAGTAGAAAACAGTTATCTTTTTTCTCCTCCTGTGAGACTCAGGTTAGCTCTTTCCCACAGGGTGGATATAGAATCCTAACCCATTGAAGCCCTGGTAGACTGGCCTAGGGGGCTACCACAACAGCCATCATAGCAATCCTGCCCGTCTGGGACAGCTCCCAGCTGGAAGAGGACTCTCTGGGGTTCAGGAGGAGGCCACTGGAAGCTGGTGCAGGATCCGGGAATCGAGGGATCTCACCCCTCCCATCCTCAGCCGAGGTCCTGAGAATTTCCTCTGAGGAAGACCCCCTGCAGGGGCAATTTACTAAGGAATAGACGTGGCCCCTCCCAGGCCTGGAGGCAAGGAAGACAGGGATGCTCTGTCCTCACCAGATAGGCTGTTTCCAACTGTGTGAACTTTATATACATATGTATGCCTAGGCCGGCAGCTGGGGGGATGGGGTAGTTACACTGTCTTGGTTTTCCTGGGTTTACCTCGAAGTGGTCAGGTCCTGGTTACTGTCCTCAAGTGCATGTGAATCTCAACCTCTGCTTGCTATGGGTTCTGTTGGGTCCAGCTGTGCAGGAGGGCCAGGGTCACCTCTAGGAGTGGCTGATGTGTATTGTAAACATTTAAAATGAGGGTTGGGGGCTGGGTGGTGGTTGCAAACACCTTTAATCCCAGCACTTGGGACTTGGGAGGCAAAGGATCTGGTCTACAAATTGAGTTCCAGGACAGCTAGGACTATTACACAGAGAAATCAACCTTGTCTCGAAAAATTTAAAAAAAAAAAAATGAAGGATGTGTTTGGTGAGCTGCTGTGAGGACAGTACATCAGGGAACTTCGTCATTGACCTCTACAAGCCTGTCAGACCCTGAGGCTGACACAGCCCTCTGACCTCTGTCTGTTGCTAGCCTGAGGAAAGTTTGAGAGTGCCCTTGACCACCGCGTCCTAAGTCCCAGAAAATGTAGGCTAGCATCATGCCTGTGCAGGTGCCTGTACCCTCGGCTGAGGTTTCAGCATATATGGAAGAACAGAGCACGATATTGGTAGAAGGGTTGAGATATCTGTCCCCTACTCTGAAAAGGAAACCATCAGATATAAGGATGTTTTTCATCATTAATTCCATCAGTTCCTTCTTGTACATGTCCAGTCACCATTTTACAACCATTCCCTATAGGGTTCGTGGGGCGTCTGCTTGGTGGCTTCCCAAGAATGAAAGGTGCTGCCACCTGGGAAAGAGTAGATAAGTTGCTGTGAGTGTGAGGAAAGGAGAGTCCCCACTACTCAGCCTGTCCCCTGGCTGAGAGAGCAAGCTAATCCCATTCCTTGCTGGCCTTCCTAACTATCTGCTGATCACAAGCACTTCTCCGATAGGAAAGTTCCTTATTGCTTGTCCCAGCCTCCTTCCTCTCAGATCTGTCTCTGCTTCCTCCTTCCTGCACCTCTAGCCCTCTATCCCCCCCCCTTACTGCCTTTCTTTCTCATCCTAATAATTGGCTGCCCACAGCCTCCATGAAGCCATCCAGAACTAAACCTGCACCTCTGGGCCATAGGACCCCTGCTGTGTCGATCCCCTCTCCTGTCCCTCACTAATCTAACTCAGCACAGCTGGAGTATTGAGCAGGGGGCAAAGTCTCCTGACTCACCGAGCACTGGTCACATGTGGGTGTCACCTAGCTCCTTCCTTTTTCCTCCTGGAGATAGGTAGGGCCTGGCAAAGCTGGGCTTGGGTACACCTAAGGAACAGGAGGGACCTCACTGCCTTTCCACCAATACCTGCTCTGCTGCCTGCTCTTGGTCATTCTGGAAAATTCCCAGGTCCGTGGTGGAATTTCTCAAATCTGAAAGACTGAGGATCTGCGTTAAAGACTCTGACCCAGTGACAGCTTCACTCATCACTTGGTCGATGTGTAGGTTTCACTTCACCCATCTGACTTCATTTGAAACTGCCATGATGTCTTCCAGAGGCCAGACAGACACACCTAGCTTGCTCAGAGAGATAGAGATGAGTTGATTAGTTTGTCTGAACAGACCTAGGTCGAGGAGCCTAGCCAGCCAAGGAATAGAGAAGGAGCAGTCTAGCAGCATCTTGGCTACCCTAAAAGACAGCCCTATTGTATTCCAAATTTTAATTTAATCCAACTACACTGCAGAGCAAGATAACTGTCCAGGTGGGTGGATGGGTGGGTGGGTACAGACAGAGCTGACCTAGGCCTGAAGCTGGCAAGAGAAACTCTGGAGGACCAGGGCCGAGTGCCTCTGTGCTGCTGTGAAGAGCTTATTTGTCTAAGGCTGAGGGGAGGAGAGAAGAGAGAAAAGGCCAAACACCAGAGATCTAGGAAGGTACTGCCCTGCCTCACTGGGCAGCCAGAACTAATTCCATCAAGTACCTCTATTAACCTGAACAATACATGCCTAGAAATCCTCACCACCAAAGAGAGTAGGTGAGCCTCACCCCGGCTGACCAGAGGTCAGAGGGTGGGGCATGTCTGCTTGCTGGGTGAGACCTATGCATTGGGGAATGAATGTGTGCTGAATGTCCAGATAGGCAGCTTTTTCCATGGGCTCCTCTCTGCCGGCCAACTTCTCTTTTCTAACATTTTCTGAGGGAGTTGAAGGCTATCTAGGAAGGGCAAAGGGGTTATCTGCATGAGAATGGGACCAGTGAGCTAACTGTGGCTGGACTCTGTACCCTCTCCAGGCCCCATCCCCCAACCTCCTCTGGTCCTGAGAAGTACCAGAGCATAGGGCCACACCCATTATGCCTGGGAATGAGGGACAAGCTTTGTGCTACACAAAGAATGTCTAGTGTATGTTGACAGGTGGGGGATGCCATTCCTGCATGCATGTTTCAGTGACTGCTGGAAGGCAGGAGTACTTAGTGTCTTGGCTCATATATGTGGTTTCATGTTGGTAGGATGTGAGCCCAGAGGGGTAAGCCTGGATCAGCATCCTGTTCATTCCTGGGCATGAGACTGCTGGTTCAGTCTAGGCTGAATGATTTTGTCTAAAGATCCCAAAATAACTCCAGTAGCCTGTGCTCCCCTCCCCCCACTGGCCTAGAGCCTCAAAGGCTCTTTGTTTTTTGAAGGCATCCTGCCCCTGCAGGGGGCTCAGACACTGACTGGGTTTGGTGGGGCCAGGCGGCCTGCCTAGTTCCCTTTCCCATGGCTAGGCCCAATAAACCTCAAGCCCCATTCCCATGTTGCCCAGGACTGACTAGAGCCCCAGATGAGCACTGAAAAAAATTATTGAGACCTCTTTAGTGGCAGATCTCGGGGTTTCTGCTTGGTGAAAGGGGGCAGGCAAAGACTGCAGCACATTTCCCAAGATCCCTTGAGGCTTCTTCTGCCAGCTCTTGCCTGGGGTTCCTACTATTAGTGGGGCCCAGCCCTCCAAGACCCTGGTTCCTGTGCTTCCTGCAGAGAGCACACTTGGGACATCCCAGGGCTGAAACATACCCAACAGTATCGTGTGGCCTGTTGGGCATTGATTGCCTAGGGTGCTTGCTCTCTGGCACTTTCTATGGGGCAGGGAAGCAAACAGAAGATGTATATGAGCCGTGCTGGGCTCTCCGATTCGAAGTTCTCTTGGTTTTCTAGGCCAAACCCTGTACTGAGAGCTAAGAACTGAGACCCTGTTTCTGGTACTTGGGAGCTAGCATCACAGAGACTACCTCTGTGTCACTGGCAGTGCCAGGGTCCAGTAGGAACCACGGCTCCCCTGTGGAGAGGGTGAGGCCGTCTGGGAGTGGAGTTTCCCAGTAGTTAGATCTCATTCTGTCTTAGACTTTATTTTGGAGTTTCCTTCAAGAGTTCATTAGAAGATTGAATTGGGGGCCACAAAAGATGGAAAACCTCTTACCATGGATGACAAATGAATGACCCAGTGGAGGATTGCATTTTGTGCCTGGCCAGAGGATGGAAAGATACAGTTATCAACTGGGGTAGAGAAACCTGTTTGACAGATCAAAAGGGTGTGGGCACAGTGGGAGTGCCAAGTGTCTGGCCAGGGGGCTCTTGGGAGAGATTTCAGCTGTATGTAATATAGAAGTAAGCCTTTTCCAGTCAACATATGAATGAATGTAGGGTCTTAGTGCCCCAAGAAAGGCTGGTTGACCAAAAAGTGGGACTTGCTGAGGGCAGATACAGGAGCCTGACTAGAGTCTTGAGTTGTGAATGCTGTGAACCAGTTAGTATAACCCAAGTGTTTGGTATGGGGGCTGTTAGTGTGATTTCAGCTGAGATGAAGACTTAGCAGGAGGGGGCTATGTCAAGTGGGGATAGTGCAGAACCTGCATACTTCCCAAGCTTGTGGACAGCTGGGGGATCTTTTCCCACAGAGGCCAGGAAAGGAGCTCCCTCATAGAACCTAGGTGGGCTGTGCCTCTATCCCAAACCCTTTGCTCCATATGACCCTGCTGGAGTCTGCAAAGTAGCTTGGGGATGGATGGTGTGCTCCAGACAGCCTCCAGGGGTGGCAAGAATTCCACAGCTATTTGCATGGACTTATTTGCATGTTTTCTCATTGCTGGGGAGCTGAGTGAATGGGGTGGCTTAAGATGTTATCTTCAATTACCAGGGGAGAGGTAGGTGGTATGATTTCTGAACCCATCACCTCACTCTCCAGCTTGTAACCCACCTGAGTGCCTTACATGTCACTTGGGGACCCCAGCCTCCATGCCAGGACAGAGCCTGCAGGATCAGAAACAACAGGCATTAGCACAATGCATGCATAAACACAAGCAGACCTCTCAACCCAGACAGGCATAAAGAGTGATAAAGGAGGACTGCTTCTGCCAGCACAGCAGCCTCAGCTGACCCTCCCACTTGGCTGCCTCCTGCCCACCTTCCTCAGTAACTGTCATGGGATGGGGGCCAAGCAACTGCCTCTTCTTCAGGCCCAACCTCTGCTCCCCTATGAAAACACTTAGTCTCTCTCCTACTTCTCCCTTGTTCTCCGATTTCCAGACCCATTGCCCTCCCATCACTTGCTCCTCCCTTGGTCTCTGCCCTCTTACCAACACCACCACCAACCCTCCCCAAGCTTCTACCTCTACCCCAAACTGCTCTGTCCCCGTTTGTACATCTTGCATCCTGATCTTAATCCACCCCAGCCTTTTTGCTCCCAACTGCGACTCCCTGTGGACGCTAAAGTCCCCAGAGACATCTTCCTTTGTCTCTGCTCACCGCCCCCGCCCCCTCGGCTTCCCTCGCCCCTCAGTCACTGCCCCAACCGAGCGAGGACAAGAGCCGCCGCTGCTGCTGCTGCTGCTGCTGCTGCTGCTGCTGCTGCTGCTGCTGCCGCCGCCGCTGCCGCCGCCGCCGCCGCCGCCGCCGCCGCCGCCACCACCACCACTGCCACTGCTACTGGAGGTGGGCAGGCGCCTCCGCGATTCTTTATTCTCGCTTCAAAGCCAAGCGGTTGCTCCTCCCGCTGCTGCCATCGTGCTCCCGCCTCTGCTAGGCAGGAGCAGACAGGCCCTGCACCGGCACCCGTGGTCTCTGGGGCCTTCCCTGCATTTCAGACTCCAGAGGCTACAGAGGACAGACAGCACTGGCTAGTGGGCGGAAGAATTGTAGCCAACAGGGGTTGCCTTGGCTCTCCATCTTCGTTTGCCTGCTTCTGAGCTCACATTTGGGATTTCTACTTGGAGAGAATTCTGCTTATCTCCCACCATGATCCTGGAGGGCTGGGGAGGGCCTGGTGCTCCCCCAGCCATAACTGGCTAAACTTTGAGATCACAGCTGCCATCTGCTGCTCCAGGGCATCCAGCATGGGGGGAGTAGCTCCGAAGAGGCCTAAGGGCACTCCATAAGAACCCCTACACCCAGGAAGTGGGCTAGAGCTGTATCATGCCTCCTCTGCCACTGGAACACAGACCCAGGCAGCAGCCTGGTGCTTCCCTGCTGGTTCGGTACTTCATGATCCCCTGCAACATCTGCTTGATCCTGTTGGCTACTTCCACGCTGGGCTTTGCAGTGCTACTTTTCCTCAGCAACTGTACGTGGCTGCTGGATGTACCCCTGTTCTGCTCACTGAGCCCCTCATCTCAGTTACCAAGGGTTTCAGGGCAGGCAGGGTCATATCAAATCCAGGGCTTGTTGTAGATGGGGCACCTTTTCCTTCTGGATACTGGATAGGTCACACTAAATTCCAGAGCCTCTTATAACCTATTCTTAGACTTCTGATGGTGCAGACCTTCGACCTGAGCTGAAGAAAACTGTGGGAATAGGCAAGGATGCATCAGTGCTGGGATTGGGAGTAGGGGCAAGAACTGGACTTAGCCAGAGAAAGCAGGTGACTGTGAAGTTCAAGGGGCAGAGAAAAGTCCAGGGCCTGCATTGGTCAGTGACCTTCTGAGCGTTGCTGATTATAACTAGAACCTTGAGGAGTGTTTGTAAGTGGGCAGTGCACCTGCTCAAAGAAGCCTAACTTTTTTTCCCCCTTCTAGACAAACCTGGAACCCACTTCACAGCAGCGCCTCCTATGCCTCCTGATGGTGAGTGACGGTGGTGAGGCAGGTGGTTGGCACACTGATAATGGGGTGAAAATGGACAGGGTTACCGGGATTAGGGCTGTTTTGTAGTGTGTACACCAGGTGTAACTGGAGCGGGAAGCTGGACAAGGGAACCTGGATTCCTTCCAGGGACTCCACGGGGGCCTTTAGGTGATGGCCAATACTCCTGAACAGGGCCAGTCTTAGAACCTACAAGTTGAGAGATGATGTCAGAGGATTTGTGTGAGGTTTGGATGTAGCGCTGCTGAAGTCAGTCTGTTTCTGGAGGGATCCCTTTTCTTTGTCTTTTTTCCTATTCAGGAAAGGGTGGGGCTGGAAACAGAGAAGCATAGAAGGGAAAGTGGGTTGGGTAGTGGGGGGAGGGCTCAGTAAAGCCAGTGACAGCTGTTTGAGTGCTAAAGGGCCTAGGTTTGCCCCTGGGGTGGGGGAGGAAGCAAATGCTGGAAGGGGCTGGCTGACCTTTCTTATGGCATTGTGGGCTGGAGCCAGCCCTCCCAGAGGGGCTGCTAGTACATAGGCTTCTGTAACTAAGCTAATGATAAAGAGAAGAGGAACTGACCGTGTTACAAAGGAAGCAGAGACTAGTAGGGATAGACTGTATCTCAGCTAGCCCAGCCTGGCTCCTTACTGCAAGTGGGGTACAGTTCCCAGCTCTGTCCTCCTTGTTACCTGCTACCCCATCAACTGTGCTGCCTGGGCACCGACTAGTTTTATTGAAATCATGTCTGGTGTTATCTCATGTATGACAAAGCCATGGTTTCTGGAGTTTTTGGTTTGGGGTCAGGGGTTAAGACAAAGTCTCTAAATAGCCTTGGCTGCCCTGGAACTCACTTTGTAGACCAGGCTAGCCTCATATTCACAGAGGTCCACCTGCCTATGCCTCTCAAGTCCTGGGATTAAAGGTACATGCTACCATGCCCATCCATGGTTTCTCTTTCGACCAGAATATGGGTTATGGGAATATCAAGGAATCCTGGGATTGAGATTGTGGGTATCATTCTGATAATAGGAATGTCTTTCTAGGAAGGAGCCCTGGGTTACATAGATAGTCAGGGTCACTTCCTGGGTCTTGAGAGTAGTGGAGGTATCCTGGTACTGGCAGGGCCTCCCTCCTTCCTTTCTATACTGGGAAGTCAGGGCTCTCGGGGAGCCTCGACAACATGTAAAACCAGGTATGCAGTTTCCCTGAGAATGGGGACCCCAGGCATCCAAAAGTTGGAACTTGATACAGATGCAGGATATCAGAGGGTCTCTCCTCCCTTTTGATGGCCAAGTGGGGAAAGGCCATCTATAACCAACATACTTGCCAATAGGCTTTGGGCCTAGTTGGGCGATGTTGGAGTATAATAGAAATGGAGGCTTGTAGTGAGTGATAGGTACTTCTGACCTAATCCTGGTCTCTTCTTATGGCCCCAAGTCTTAGTCCCTGACACCAAGCCCAGACTGGGTTGTAGTGTGGTGAGGCTATGCCCCCAGGTGGGAAGTTACTATCAAGGCAGTAGGACCCACTGTGAGCTCTGTGACCTTCACTGTTATTAGAGTTGCAGAGACTATTGGCTGGGTTGGTGGATGAGTAAGCAGTCTGTCTGTTGGACTGAGAAGCAGGAGGAAGTGACTCTCACTTCTCCACATTTTTTAAAAAGGGACCACATCACTCCCAGTGGGGAGGGCTGCTAGTAGGTAGAATGTGTCCTTCAGTATGGTGCATGAGGTTAGGTCTGAGTGTTATAGAGGCAAGAGGGGCAAGAGGCCTAGATCTGTCTACATTCAAGGTAGGCTCAGGAGAGAAGAGATCTTCCTTCTTGGTAATTTCAGCTTCTTCTGAAACCTCCAAAACTGCCAGATGTCTTCTTTCCCTTACATAAACTGCATTCTCCACAATGGTACACGCAAGCCCCCTTAATGATATCCAGCATTTACTTTGTACACTTTAGACACAGGCCATGGCTCACGGGCATCCATCTGTTCCATCTCCAACCTACCAAAGACTAGGAAAGAAGTTAAATTTACTCTCTACCACTGTGGTAGATATAAAAAGTACAGGACGCCTCCAGCACCACATGGGAAGGTTGCCTGGATGGAAAACTATGGGGCCATGGAGAAGTTCCACAGGTGCTAAGGGGGACACTTACTGGAGGACTCCGATATGCTCCATTAGAGACTGTGGAATCATAGGTGTCCAGGTGTGTTTATGAGAGACAGTGTGGGGAAGTGACCAGGAGCACAGATGAGGACTGAACCTCTGCTTCCTTTCCTGATACATGCACGATGACACTTGTGGTACCTGAGGTCCAAAGCTATGAAAACAGCACAGCCTGCTGTAGTGATGTGCATGTGTGTAAACCACTTCATCCATACCTATCTGCAGGTGGTCTCAGATTGGGCCTGTTCTAACATTTAGTGAAGAAACTTGTTTTGGGAGCCAGGAAGTAGTAACTCACACCTTTAGTCCCAGCACTCCAGAGGCACACAGGTAAATCTCTGAGTTCAAGGCCAACCTGGTCTACAGAGCAAATTCCAGGACAGCTAAGGCTTCACAGAGAAATACTGTTTTAAAAACAAATAAACAAACAAAAACAACAACAACAAAAAGAAAAAACTTGTTTTGGCCATATGTGGTGGTGTGCACTATTTTTTTTTTCCAAGACTGAGTTTTTCTGTGTAACAGCCCTGGCTGTCCTGGAACTTGCTCTGTAGACCAGGCTTGGCCTCCAACTCAAAGAGGTTCTCCTGTCTGCCTCCAAGTGCTAGGATTAGTATGCATTTTTAATCCAAACATTCAACAGGCAAAGGCAGGTGGATCACAGAGCAAGTAAGGTCCAGGATAGCCGGGGCTATAAAGAGAATCCTGTGTCAAAAAAAAAAAACAAAAAACAAAAAGGAAAAAAAATTTTTTTGATCTCTTAGTCCTGTGGGGAAGAAATGCACATAAACTTCAATAAAACAGGTATTGCCTTGGCTTAAGGGATCATTCTTTCATACTGTTGTTTTATAAGACAGAATCTTATACTTGTAGAGTTAACTGTGGGTCTTGTGAATGAAGGAATGAAAAGCTGCCCTTGGCTGTGGGTTTGAGACCTGGGGGAGATTGACTAGGCCAGATAACCTGATAGAGAGGTTCAAGAAGTATAGAAACTATCAATCAGCCAAGGAACTGGGTGCAGGCACAGACCCAGAGACTGAACCTCGGGGGCACCTTGGTCAACAGTCAAAGAGTGCATCCAGAAAGCTCTGCCCCAGAAAGTGCTTGTTGAATTTTGTATGAGACTTTCATTCAGAAGGCTTGAGTTAGAGAAGGCCCAATGTGAGGGTGGTAACAGGGAGAGAAGTATTGGCCAGCCGTGAAAAGAGACCGCTGGTGGACGTAATATATGTTTATTTTGAGCCAAGACGAAGAAGGCTGTTGGTACTAACAACTCTGTTACTATATGCTCTTCCCTGTACTTGTTCGGGGGCCCCTCTCTTAAGTTTTGCAGATATTGGCAAATCTCTAGCTCTGGGAGTAGGTACTTATTGTCCCCATTTACAGGAAGGAAAGGGGGCACAGTGTGGGATCACCTGGCTCTAAGAGCTAAGGAGGGTAAACCAAACACAAAGCAGGTCCTAGGGAAGACAGGTAGAGGTTCCTATAATTTCACCCTTCCTCTCTGGCAGAGGGAAAGCTACTCAAACAATCAAGAGAGGCTGGTAAGCCATTGCTTTGACAGTGGCTGGCTCTAGCCCCCCCCAATGTACCCTGCCGTCCCAGAAGATATCTAAGACTTCTGGTTCATTTCTGAGCATGATGTGAGGTGATAATTATACCTAATTTAACACTTAGTAGATATAGGTAGTTGTAGCCCTTAAGAGGTCTACCCAGCTCATGGTTCATCTTCTCAGAGGGTTTCAGCCCCAGTGCTGTCCTTAGGAAGGCTTGCTTCTCCAATGGGTATCTGAACTTTGAATACACCAGTGTCCACTTTCTTTGTGGGCTTAGTGAACAGCACCTGGCCCTTTCCCTGAGCCAACGTCATAGGCTGTTTGCTGTAGAGGTTCAGCAACGATATGTTATCGTGATCTGGACATTTGCAACCCTGAGACTACAATGTTAGGAAACTGTGAATGGGTGTGTGGGACTGAATATAGGGGGCAAAGACTCAGGACTTGAATGAGGACTTTTTTTTATTTGAAGTAAGGGCCCAGAAGGACAGAAGGTGTGTTTGCAGAGAGACCTATGCCACTGCCAACTTGAGTCTGGGTGGGAAGTTTTATAGGATTTATTATAAATGGGAGAAGCTGACTATGGGGGCCTTGGAAGGTCCGGGGAATAAGCAGAGAAAAGAGTTTGAGGGAGAAAAGACAGAAAGAGAGTACAGGTTGGGGCAGGCAGAATACTACTTCTGGAGGAAAAAGAGACCTACTAGAGAGGTGGTCGGGGAGGGAGCAATGAAAGGAGGAAAGGGTCTATGTGGCACAAGGTTCCAGACTCCAAGTAGTACATAGTGCCCATGAGTCCTGGAGGAAGGTGAAAGAGGCTGGGAGTCCTCAGAAGACTGTGAAGGTGGTCCTTACTTTACTGGGAGGTAGCAGGTGTCAAGTGGATACAGAAGCAACCCCTAAGAAAGAAACGTAAGATGAGGTTAGTCTGAGTTTTGTGAGTACAAACAGACAGATGTAACACCCACAGCCAGCTTCCTTTATTCACGCCTCTCAGTCTCCTCGAGTTAACAGTGGCAGGGCTCTTTGAGATTTCATAGACACCTCAGTGTATGTCCTCACACAGATCCTTCAAGACCCTTCCAGCGCAACCTCAGGAACCCACCTAAGTTGGAGCTTATGTGGGTGGAGCTAAGGCATGTGCTGGGGCCCTTCTACTATGTGTCAGGGACATGGAAGTGTGCCGGAAGTGAATGCTTTGACCTAGCGTCAGGATATGAACTCTCTACAGTGGTAGAGTACGGGTGAGGGAAACTGTTCTCCCATAAGGAAAGTTCTAGGAGCCTTCCAGGTTGAGCATGTGTATTGACTTTCAATTGTAGGATGTTGGTGCTTGTGTGTTTGGGGTGAGATTAGTCATGTGAATAAGTAAATATGGATCTTCCCATGAGATTTGGGCACAAACAGACTGATGCAAGGACTCATGGGTGTGTGGAGCTAGCAGTGACTTCTGGCCAGCCTGCCTCTGAATACCCTTCCTCTGGTCTAAACTCAGTATGCAGGGGAATGTTATGTGGCTTTGGTGCTGTATGTGAACCCAGTGTCGAGGATCCAGGCCAGGCCTCCTGCGTGTGCAAGAAGAATGTCTGTCCCGCTACTGTGGCTCCTGTGTGTGGCTCGGATGCCTCCACCTATAGCAATGAGTGTGAGCTACAGCGTGCACAGTGCAACCAGCAACGGCGCATTCGCCTGCTTCGCCAAGGACCCTGTGGTAAGTGAGTGTGGGCGTGGGGGAGGGCAGTGGAAAATCAACATGACATCACCTGTAAACCCACAGGGTCCCGGAACCCCTGTGCCAATGTGACCTGCAGTTTTGGTAGCACCTGTGTACCCTCAGCCGATGGACAGACTGCCTCATGCCTGTGTCCCACTACCTGCTTTGGGGCTCCTGATGGTACTGTGTGTGGCAGTGATGGTATTGACTACCCTAGTGAGTGCCAGCTGCTCCGTCATGCTTGTACCCGCCAGGAGCACATCTTCAAGAAGTTTGATGGCCCTTGTGGTAAGCGAAGCACTATACATTGCTTCTCCCATACATGAGTCTTCTATGTGCAGTGGTGACAGCCCCTCATTTCTACCCTCGGACCCTAGACCCCTGCCAGGGCAGCTTGTCAGACCCGAACCACGTCTGCCGTGTGAACCCACGTACACGACTCCCAGAGATGCTTCTGCGGCCAGAGAACTGCCCTGCCAAACATACACCTATCTGTGGAGATGATGGAGTCACCTATGAAAATGACTGTGTCATGGGCCGTATCGGTGCAACCCGTGGCCTGCTCCTCCAGAAAGTACGCTCTGGCCAGTGCCAGACTCGAGGTTCGTGCTCCCCGAGGACTGTCCAGCCCTGCCACTGTGCCTCATTAGGACCTAGTCCTGCATACTTCATGTCCTTACAATGTCAGGTGCCCGTGAGGACTCCGTACATGGTAGACAGTTGGCGTGATACTCTGGCCTATGTGATCTCCTTTGCTGTTCCCAGACCAGTGCCCAGAGACCTGCCAGTTCAGCTCTGTATGCCTGTCCCGCCGTGGCCGTCCTCACTGCTCCTGCGATCGTGTCATCTGTGATGGGGCTTACAGGCCCGTGTGTGCTCAGGATGGCCACACATATGACAATGACTGCTGGCGCCAACAGGCTGAGTGTCGGCAACAGCGTGCCATTCCCCCCAAGCACCAGGGCCCGTGTGGTGAGCAACTTGGGATCCAGCTGGGAATAGCTGGTCTTGCATCATATTCCTTGTCCCTGTCATACACCATGTCCATTCCTTGTCATGTACCTCCTGGAGTCCTGGGCTGGGGTCACTTGGGGAGGGTTGCTGGCATGTGGAGGCTGTGAGAAGGGGAACCGGGGAACCTAAGAGATGGGACAAAGGCAGTGTGCACTTGGCCTTGCTACACCAGCAGGTCCTCTGGTCCATTATCATCAGTCTCCGTACTGCACGGGGCACGGACTACTTGGGTGGGCTGGAATGGAGGTGGTGCTGGAGATTCCTTGTTCTGGGAACACAGCGCAGTTCAAGCCTCATAGATGTTGATTGTAATTTGGGATTTGAGGGACAGGGTAGAGGAAATTGGGCAGTGGCCTGCAGGTCCCATTGGGGCTGTGGGCCTCTATGGTCCTGCCTGCCTCTGCTTTCTGTCTTGGTCAGTCCTCTGTCCATCTTTCTTTCTGCATCTGTCTCTTCTTGGTCCTTCCTTCCCTCTCGGCTCCGACTCTTGTGTCTTCCAGCCTGATCTGCTGGCAGGATGAGGTGACGCGCCTGCCCGCCAGGAGCCCACAGCCTGAGGTCTGCCCCCGGCGCGGCTGGGGGGAGTGGCTTGCTACTGCCTGGCCTTCTGGTCCTCAGAGCAAGTTGACAGACACCCTCTTCCCTGTGTAGTCTGTGATTGTGGGGTACAGGGTTTTCCCATCTATGGGGGAAAAGTTTCAACCCCCATGTGCATGATATCCCAGGGCTGCTGGTGGTCCAGGGTCAGTGACCTGCTATGGACAGTCAGAAACTCATATGTCCCCATCCATCTCTGTTGTGTGTCTGTCCCTTTCTCTGCTGTGTCCTGTGCATCTAGGTCTTCCTCCACCATTCCCACCCTGAAGAGGGGCTATTGCATGGGAGTGGGCTTTTCCCACATCTGGAGAAGAGTGTGGACTGAGTACCACCTCCTCCCCAGACCAGACTCCATCCCCATGCCATGGAGTGCAGTGTGCGTTTGGGGCAGTGTGCACAGTGAAGAACGGGGAAGCTGTGTGCGAGTGCCAGCAGGTGTGTTCCGGTGTCTACGATCCTGTATGCGGCAATGACAATGTCACTTATGGCAGTGTGTGCGAGCTGGAATCCATGGCCTGTGCCCTCAAGAGGGAAATCCGGGTGGCCCGCAGAGGACCCTGTGGTCAGTGGTGGGCAAGTGGGTTGGGTCGGGAAGAGGCTTTTGGTCAGCGTGGTGACAGAGCTTCCTCCCCAGACCGATGCGGGCAGTGCCGTTTTGGATCCTTGTGCGAGATGGAGACTGGACGCTGTGTGTGCCCCTCTGAATGTGTGGCCTCAGCCCAGCCCGTGTGTGGTTCTGATGGACGCACTTATGCTAGTGAATGCGAACTGCATGTCCACGCCTGTACACACCAGATCAGCTTACATGTGGCCTCAGCTGGACACTGCCGTGAGTGGGACCAGAAGGGATAAGCTCCCATGATTCCATCAGGGAATCACGCTTACCCCTGTTTTTACTATCTCCTGTAGAGACTTGTGGAGACACAGTTTGTGCCTTTGGGGCTGTGTGCTCAGCTGGACAGTGTGTGTGTCCCCGTTGTGAGCACCCCCCACCCGGCCCTGTGTGCGGCAGTGATGGCGTCACCTACCTCAGTGCCTGTGAGCTACGAGAAGCTGCCTGTCAGCAGCAGGTACAAATTGAAGAGGTCCGTGCAGGGCCATGTGAGCAGGGTAAGCTCAGGTAACTAGTGTGAACCCCTAGACCTCAGTCTCTGATGGAGACCTCATAGATGACTGCTCTTTTTTTCTGCAGCTGAGTGTGGCTCAGGGGGCTCCGGTTCTGGGGAAGACAATGAGTGTGAGCAGGAGCTGTGCCGGCAGCATGGTGGTGTCTGGGATGAGGACTCGGAGGATGGGCCATGTGTCTGTGACTTCAGCTGCCAGAGTGTTCTTAGAAGCCCAGTGAGTAACACAGCTTCCCATGGCTCCAGGGTGGATGCTCTGAGGAGGGGGTCAAGGCTGCCCTCATTGACCCCATTTCTCCAGGTGTGTGGCTCAGATGGGATCACCTATAACACTGAGTGTGACCTGAAGAAGGCCAGGTGTGAGTCACAGCAAGAACTATATGTTACTGCTCAGGGAGCCTGCCGTGGTGAGTAGCTGTGCCAAACACATCCGGCATGTAATGGCATGTTCGATGCATTTGTGCTTCTGTTTCACTGTGTTTACATGTTCTATGGTGCGTGACAGAGACTTAAGGCTAAAGGCTATGGGCATGCTCACGTACTGTGGTGACTTGCATTATTCTTGTTGATGATGACGGTAGCTTTGTCTTTTGTTTTTTAATTTTATTTATTTATTTTGGTTTTCTTTTTGCTGTTGTTATTTATATCTATTTTGAGGCAGAGTCTCTCTACATAGATAGCCTTAGCTGTTCTGGAACTAGTTATGTAGACCAGGCTGACCTTGAATTCATAGCTCTGCCTGCTTCCTGTCCCTTGGGTACTAGAATTAAAGCTGTACACCAAACACTCACTTTCTATGAGCCAGATTGGGATTCTAAATGGAGGCCACAGGGAATTAAAGGGATACCACTCTTATAGAAAAGAAATTGAAGACAGGCTGGGAATGGTGGTGCTTGCCTTTAATCTCAAAGGCAAGCAGATTTCTGAGTTTCAGGCTAGCCTACAGAGGGAGTTCCAGGACAGCCAGGGCTACACAGAGAACTCCTGTGTTGAAATGAAGGAAGGGAGGAAGGAAGAAAGAAGACTGTGCTGATTTATGTTTGTGTATATACACACATGTATATGCACAGGAATAAATAATGTTTTGAGGAATATAGTGAATGCGTATAAATGTATCTTCATTTATGTGCACTCTTATATCTGTATTATGTGTTTGAGACTCCAGTAATGTATGTGTACATGGGGGTATGAATGTGGCTTCTTACGTTTTGTGGGTTTCGGGTTCTACATTTACTTTGTCTTCATATGTGATATGCTGATTTTACCTATGACAGCCCCAGATTTTGGATTCCCAGTGGGAATTGATGTCAAGAAGGATGACTCATGTGGCAGGAATCACTGAGGCAAAATAATTGAGTTTAGGATAAACATCTAGCACTACATCAAATCTGAATTCTGTACACTTCTCCTCAGGTCCTACCTTGGCTCCACTGCTACCTATGGCACTCCCCCACTGTGCCCAAACCCCCTATGGCTGCTGCCAAGACAATGTCACTGCTGCCCAGGGTGTAGGCTTCGCTGGCTGTCCCAGTGAGTACCTGAACCTGGTCTGACCATGGTCTGACAGAGCTGGACGTCTTCCATGACCAGTACTTTCTCCTCTTGTAGGCACCTGCCACTGCAACCCACATGGCTCCTACAGTGGCACCTGTGACCCAGCCACAGGCCAGTGCTCCTGCCGACCAGGTGTGGGAGGCCTCAGGTGTGATCGCTGTGAGCCTGGCTTCTGGAACTTCCGTGGCATTGTCACTGATGGTCACAGTGGTTGCACTCGTGAGTAACAGAGCTCCAAGCACTGCTGCCTGTCTACCCCATCACTGTTCATGTCTTGGCCTGACCAATACCTGGTAGGACTCTGGGGCGGCAGGTGTGAGGGGGGCTACTAAACTATAGATTCTTCCTCTCGCTCCCCCAGCCTGCAGCTGTGACCCTCGGGGTGCTGTGAGGGATGACTGTGAGCAAATGACTGGCCTGTGTTCCTGTAGGCCTGGTGTGGCTGGTCCCAAGTGTGGGCAATGTCCAGATGGTCAAGCCCTGGGCCAGACTGGCTGTGAAGCAGGTAAGGACCAGGACTGGTGCTGACCCCAGGACTTCCTATGCTGAGGGTGGGAGTTCCTGAGTTGGAAGGGATCTTTTCTGCCTACCGCAGATTCCGTGACAGCTGTGACTTGTGTGGAGATGCACTGTGAGTTTGGTGCCTCCTGCGTAGAGGAGGCCGGTTTTGCCCACTGTGTCTGCCCAACCCTCACGTGCCCAGAGGCTAACTCTACCAAGGTAAGGACTGAAATATGTGGAGAGTGGTGGGGGTGAGGAGACCTTTCCCAAGCATCCTTTCTCTGTACCCCAGGTCTGTGGATCAGATGGTGTCACATATGGCAATGAGTGCCAGTTGAAAAGTATTGCCTGTCGTCAGGGTCTGGACATCTTCACTCAGAGTCTTGGCCCCTGCCAGGGTAAGGACCTGGAGCAACTACCTAGAACAAACTAGGATTTGACTGTCCTGACTCCAGCCCCTAACATCCCTCTGTTTACAGAGATCGTTGCTCCTGAAGCTTCCCCAGCATCTGCATCTATGACTACCCCGAGGCATGTCCTGAGCGAGGCGCAGCCATCCCCCAACAGCGGCCTTCCTCTGGCTCCCAGTAGTACTACCCGTGATTGGCTCACCCCACTACCCACATCACGACCTCAGACCACAGTCAGCATCCCCAGGAGCACTCCATGGCCTGTGCTGACTGTGCCTCCATTAGCATCCACGGATGTAACCGGTCTCACCACATCAGTCTTCAGTGAATCTGGCAGCACCAATGGGAGTGGCGATGAGGAGCTGAGCGGAGATGAGGAGGCCAGTGGGGGCGGGTCTGGGGGTGAGCAGGGCTTCAGGGGCGTGTGGGCAGGTCTGAGGGTGATGTGGGGGTAGAGCCCAAGAGTGGCTCCTACCCAGGGCCGTGCTTAGACTACATTTCCCCAGGACTCGAGCCCCCTGTGGGCAACATTGTGGTGACCCATGGGCCACCCATTGAGAGGGCTTCCTGCTACAATTCACCTTTGGGCTGCTGTTCAGATGGCAAGACACCCTCACTGGACTCTGAAGGCTCCAACTGTCCTGGTAAGTGAAGAACGGGGAAGGGGGTGAGCTTGGGACGGTGTAGACATACCAGGAGTACTGTCTTCATCTTGTGACAGCAGGTTATAATGTTCTGGCTTCAGCACTTGAGTGTGTGGGGGTTTGGAGATTTGGCACACATGTGCCTTCTGGTCTCAACCACTCAATATGAGATTATGCCAAGGACCCTATAGCTAACCCATCTTTCTCCTTAAAAGCCAGCTTGGGGCGCCTGCTCCTAGGAATTGCCTGGTAACTGACACCAGTCCTACCCTGGGGTCCCCACTCACTAACCCCATGATCATCTGACTAACATCCCTGCTCTGCACCCCACATGGCTTGCTGTGGAGCTTGCTTCTGTGGCTGCCTAGGAGGCTAGATGGTATTAGCAGGGCCTCACTGCCCCTCCCCCACAGCTACCAAGGCATTCCAGGGAGTGCTGGAGCTTGAGGGGGTCGAGGGACAGGAGCTGTTCTACACACCTGAGATGGCTGACCCCAAGTCAGAGTTGTTTGGGGAGACCGCAAGGAGCATTGAAAGCACGGTATGAGGGTTTGTGGGGTGTCCATTTAGGACAGACCCGGATGACTGACTGAACTGAACCGATTGTAATTGGGTTTAGACAGTACCTACTGCCCTCACCCATTACCTGCCCACAGCTGGACCACCTATTCCGGAATTCAGATGTCAAGAAGGACTTCTGGAGTGTCCACCTGCGGGACCTGGGGCCTGGCAAATTAGTCCGTGCCATCGTGGACGTTCACTTTGACCCTAGTAAGCCCCAATTCACCTCATGGGAGATGTTGGGTATGGACTACATGGAGCCAGGCCCTGCTCAGGACCCTTTTCTTCTTAGCCACAGCCTTCCAGGCACCAGATGTGGGCCAGGCCCTGCTCCGACAGATCCAAGTGTCCAGACCATGGGCCCTGGCAGTGAGGAGGCCTCTGCAGGATCATGTGCGATTCTTAGACTTTGGTGAGTGTCAGGTTAGACCTTCTTATCTTGCCTGTCCTGCCTTCTCACTTTGCATTCCGTGTGTTCTTCTCACCTACCTAACATTTATCCTTCCCTGCAGACTGGTTTCCCACTTTCTTTACGGGAGCTGCCACAGCCAGAGCCACCACCGTGAGCCGACTGTTTGCCTCCGTCACCCCACGAGTCTACCCCAGTCACACCAGCTGGCCTGTTGGCAGAACCACAGCACCACTAACCACACGCCGACCTCCTACAGTTGCCCCCAGCACTCACCAACCTCGGACCCCAGGCCCTCAACAGCCCCCACACAAGCCCTGTGATTCCCAACCTTGCCTCCATGGAGGCACCTGCCGGGACCAGGATTCTGGCAAGGGCTTCACCTGCAGCTGCACTGCAGGCAGGGGTGGCACTTTCTGTGAGGAGGGTAAGGTTACTCAATGCTGGAGGGCTCTGGGATATGGCTAGAGGGTGGAGCCAGAGTATCAGGCACTCCTTTAGCTCAGCTCTATCTGTTCCCTGCAGTACAATTCCCCTCTGTTCCTGCTTTCGAGGGCCACTCCTTCTTGGCCTTCCCCACCCTCCGGGCCTACCACACACTGCGCCTGGCACTGGAATTCCGGGCGCTGGAGACTGAGGGACTGCTCCTCTACAATGGCAATGCCCATGGCAAGGACTTCCTGGCTCTGGCTCTGCTGGATGGGCATGTGCAGTTCAGGTGGGCATGGCTTCTGTCGGTGGCCGAGAGCAATTCAGACCTGAATCTACAGGGTGTGAAGTCTTAGGTGAAATGACGCAGGCCTGGACCAACATCCTAAGCACCTGTTCCCATGCCCAGGTTTGACACAGGCTCAGGGCCAGGAATATTAACCAGCTCAGTGCCGGTGGAACCAGGACGATGGCACCGCCTAGAATTGTCACGGCATTGGCGGCAGGGAACACTTTCTGTGGATGGCGAGACTCCTGTTGTGGGTGAAAGTCCCAGTGGCACTGATGGCCTCAACTTGGACACGAACCTCTTTGTGGGTGGTGTCCCAGAAGAACAGGTTTCCACGTGAGCAGGAATAGGCTGGGACTGACTGGGCCCCTAGTCTCTGACTCTGGGTAACAAATGATGGGTAATAGAGGAATGGGGTGGATGGTAGCTATAGCTTTGATCTCTACCCAGCCTCTGACCCTCCACCGGTCCCTGCTGTGCTCTCTGTGGTAGCAAGATGGAACCTCTGAAGATGGCTATCCCTGACCTTCAGCCCTGATCCTTGACCCTCATCCCTACCTCCTGATTCTGTCCGTTTATGGAACTGACCACCCTGTGAACACAAGGAGAGTAGGCGTAGGGGCACCCCTGATCCCTCACCCTAGTTTATGGAGCATGTTAGTATTACAGCTGATGATGGAAGGATGCCTCTAACTCTGACCCCTCCTGGTGTCAGGGTGCTTGATCGGACCTCTGTGGGCAGCGGCCTGAAAGGATGCATTCGTGTACTGGACATCAACAACCAGCAGCTAGACCTTAGTAACTGGCAGGAAGCCGTGATCTTAAGCTCGGGTGTGGGAGAATGTGGAGACCATCCCTGCTTGCCTAACCCCTGCCATGGTGGGGCTGTGTGCCAGGCCCTGGAGGCTGGCATGTTCCTCTGTCAGTGCCCACCTGACCGCTTTGGTGAGGACTAGCCTGGTACCTGGGCAGGTGTCTAGGGGTTGTGGGAGGAGTCTCATGTTTCCCTGGAACCCTACCCAATCTCCCCTCAGGCCCGACTTGTGCAGATGAAAAGAACCCCTGCCAGCCAAACCCCTGCCATGGGGCAGCTCCCTGCCGTGTGCTTTCCAGGGGTGGGGCCAAGTGTGAGTGCCCCCTGGGACGCAGAGGTGCCTTCTGCCAGACGGGTAAGGTCAAGGAGATGCTGGGGAAAGATGAGGGGTTACAGTCAATTCCTGGGTTGATTTGGGGTCTGGTGTACCATCCAGTTGGGGTTGAATTATGACACAATAGAAGGAAAACCAGAGCCTGCAATCCTGTCTGACTTCTGTTTGGCCCTTCTTAGTCCTGGAGACTGGTACTGACTCCCGGCCCTTCCTGGCTGACTTCAGTGGCTTCTCCTACCTGGAACTAAAAGGCTTGCACACCTTCGAGAGAGACCTGGGGTTAGTAGGGCGGGAGGGTTAAAGGAAGGGATCCAGCCTGACGAGGAGACAGTGATACCCTCTCACAGCCCCACATAACTCCAGGGAGAAGATGGCGCTGGAGGTGGTGTTCTCGGCTCGTGGGGCCAGTGGCTTGCTCCTCTACAATGGGCAAAAGACAGATGGCAAGGGGGACTTTGTGTCCCTGGCCCTGCATAACCAGCACTTGGAGTTCCGCTATGACCTTGGCAAGGGGGCTGCAGTCATCAGGTGGGCATTTATATGGTAACTAGACTGGGCATTTGCCAGGGTTGTCTCTGAACCATGTGCATAGATCACAAGGAAGATCTAAAAGACTACCCTGAGGTTGGGATGTCAGTGTGTATATTAGGGATATATATGTCTTGGGCCCTGGGTGAGCAGAGCCCAGAACCTATCCATACCTCTTTGCAGGAGCAAGGAGCCTATAGCCCTAGACACCTGGATCAGGGTATCCCTGGAACGAAATGGCCGCAAGGGTGCCCTTCGAGTGGGTGATGGGCCCCGTGTGCTAGGGGAGTCTCCGGTGAGTATCCAGTGCATGAGGAAGGCCCAGACCTCCCACACCCTATTGCCACCACTTCCCTTCCTCCTCCCTCGGGGCTCATAGCCCCTCGATACCCACGTCTCACATAACTGTTTTCTCTGTCTGCCTTGTGCTTCAATCTGTCTCCTTTCTGCCCCCACTGCTCTCTGGCTCTTGCTCTGCAACCCCCCCACCTGCTCTCCGGATGTCAGAAATCCCGCAAGGTACTGTTGGCCTCTTACCCAACTCACCATCTCTTGTACCCATTCCTAGAGTAGCACTTTCCCACTAAGGTTCACGTCTGCCATTTCTGTGTAATTAATGCTGCCTCCTAGATAGTGAGGGGGTGGATGTGGGGCATCAAGCAAATGGGCATATTGACCTGGGGCTTGGCCTACTCTGGCCCAGTGGATGGATCATTCGTGACCTTTTACTCCATGCCTCCTATAGGTGCCTCATACCATGCTCAACCTCAAGGAGCCCCTCTATATCGGAGGAGCTCCTGACTTCAGCAAGCTGGCCCGGGGAGCTGCAGTGTCTTCTGGCTTTGATGGAATCATCCAACTGGTATGGGGGAGGGTACCAGCCAGGGTTCTCCACAGTGCGAGGGCCATACTATGTGTGGAATCTGTCCTGGGTGAGGGCTGTCTCATCAGAGAAAGAAACAGATATGATAACAGCACGCCCTCCTCTCCTCCTCAGGTGTCTCTAAGTGGCCACCAGCTGCTGACTCGGGAGCATGTATTGCAGGCTGTGGACGTCTCCCCTTTTACAGACCACCCTTGTACCCAGGCCTCAGGCAACCCCTGCCTTAATGGGGGTTCATGTATCCCGAGGGAAGCCACTTATGAATGCCTGTGTTCTGGGGGCTTCTCTGGGCTGCACTGCGAGAAGGGTGAGCACTGGCAGCCCAGGGCTGAGACTTGACATGGCCTGGACATCTCATCTGAGGCCCATTTCATCCCATCTGTCTCCCAGGGCTAGTTGAGAAGTCAGTGGGGGACCTAGAAACGCTGGCCTTTGATGGGCGGACCTACATTGAATACCTCAATGCCGTGATTGAGAGGTAACATGCAGTCAGGAGCCAAGCACTCCCTCCACCCTCGGCTGTCTTGTCTGGTCCTGTTTGTGCATGCCATTCTGGGTAGAGGTGTTAGATTCTCCATACTCCTCTCAGCTCTGGCCAGGAGGGAAGGCCCAGAATCTACCCTACCCCCTTCATTCTCACTATCTCTGTCTCTTTGTTTGCAAGCGAGCTGACCAATGAGATTCCACCGTAAGTAGGCCCTTGGCTCTACTCTTACCTTGGCACTCACTCATATCCATGCTTTGCTCCTAGCATTACAATCTTGAGCCCCACTAAAGGTGGAATTTCTACCATGGATGGAAGATGGGGTTGGGACCTGTTTATATACTGTCAGGCCCAGCTTCCTACCTTGGAAATGGTCAGTCCTCTTCCTAGGATATACCTGCCAAGGGCCATCACCCACAACGGAGGCTCCAGTGCAAGTGTGATTTTTGTGCTTGTATATATATATATGTATGTATGTATACATGTTTCTATGTGTAGTTATATACTTGGGAGTGTATCTAATTTGTGGGTATATATGTTTGTAATGTGTCTACATATGCCCGTTATGTGCTTGCATCATGCAAATGTGAATGTGAGTTTGTGTAGATATGTATGCATGTATGCAAGTGTGTGTGTGTGTGTGTGTGTGTGTGTGTGTGTGTACAGACACGGTCATATATGTGCTAGGGCATCTCCACGACTGCTGCCATCAGAAGACCCTTCATGTCCATTCCATATCACCAATGCCTCTCTCATTGAACTACCCACTAGGGCATGTGCCCAATATATGTGTTGCATAAGGGTCACTGCTGAAACCCTTTGTGGGAAGGGCCATTGATCCCCTGGAGTCATGCTTGCTCTTCCTGTCACCTGCACATGTTGACAAAGGGAATTTTGGCCTGCATTCAGCCTGTCTTGTCTCCTGCTTACTGCTTCCCTCTCTTCCTGCTTCTAAGCCCTGAAACTCTGGATTCCGGGGCCCTTTTCAGGTAAGCACATGGCAGTACCTGAGAGACCCAGCACATTACCTTGCCATGTGCCTGCCTCTTGTCTGCCACCTCTCCGATCAACTTTGTCTAGTTGATCATGTCTTCCCTCTCTCCTTTGTCTCACTGTTGGTGTTGCCCCCCTGCCCACCAGCTTCTGATCTCCATGGTAGTAGCTCAAGCTTTTGTGCTGTAACAACACCCATACCTACCCCACCTCCATTACCTACCAGCCACCCTCCTGGAAGCCTTTGATCCATACTTTTACTTTTCAGTGAAAAGGCGCTACAGAGCAACCACTTTGAACTGAGCTTGCGCACCGAGGCCACACAGGGGCTGGTACTGTGGAGTGGCAAAGCCACAGAACGAGCAGACTATGTGGCTCTGGCCATTGTGGACGGATACCTGCAGCTAAGCTATGATTTAGGTTCCCAGCCAGTTGTGCTGCGCTCCACTGTGAAGGTCAACACCAACAGATGGCTTCGAGTCAGGGCTCACAGGTCAGTGGAGCCCACTGAGAATAACAGCAGGTAGTGACCCGACTTGTTTAGCTTGGTTATACCCAGTCACTCATGGCCGCTAGTAGCCTGACTCAAGTTCTACTAGTGAGGACGGGAGGAGGGAGCAGCAAACAAAAAGACGCAGGAGAAGCAATCAACCTCTGTCCCCTGGGAGCCTGGGAGAACATAAGTGTCATTCCCAGAGTGTGGTTTCTACAAGGCATGTGATAGAGAAAATGTGGGGCCTGGGTCCTAGAGCAGGGAGAGAGGGAGCTCCTAACAACTTTGCTCCACCCATCCCCCTAGGGAACAGCGGGAAGGTTCTCTTCAGGTGGGCAATGAGGCCCCTGTGACTGGCTCTTCCCCACTGGGTGCCACACAACTGGACACAGATGGAGCCCTGTGGCTTGGTAAGTGTTTGGAGGTGGCCAGGGGAGGAGACACCCAAGGGTCTCAAACTAAATGAGGGATAGACTGCCCTAGAGCTGACACCCATATCAACCCCATCTGGATAACACCCTTTTCTGCATTAACCCTGCAGATCTTAGGCCATAGGGATCTGTGTTCATGTATAGTACCCCCCACTTGTATTCAGGTGCTGGTGGGCCCCATGTGTTGGTATCCCTGCCTGCTGATTTACTCTCTGTCCTGTAGGAGGCCTCCAGAAGCTGCCTGTGGGACAGGCTCTACCCAAGGCCTATGGCACAGGTTTTGTAGGCTGTCTGCGGGACGTGGTGGTAGGCCATCGCCAGCTACACCTACTGGAAGACGCTGTCACCAAACCAGAGCTAAGGCCCTGCCCCACTCCCTGAGCTACCACCAGAGCTCCCACTCTCCGTACTGTAATTATTTTTTATTTTTGTAAACTTGTTGCTTTTTTTTTATATGATTTTCTTGCCTGCACGTTGGCCAGAAGGACTGCTGGCCTGGCTTCTTTTCCGTCCAGGCAGCTGTGCTGCAGAAGCAAAAGTGGTGCTGAGGGACTCATACATAGGCCATGGCAACTTAGAGCCCAGGGCTTTGGAGGCAGCCTTAGGACACACTCCTCCGCCCCTTGCACTGTACGTACCTACCTGTCCGTTTGTACTGGTCTTTTGGGTCTCCTAGCCCATTGGCAAACCCTACTCCCGTGTTATTAATGCTTTATTGAATGAGAACTGTGTCCCTGAGCAGGAGGGGGCTGTTGGAGCTGAAGAGGCCCTTCATTAGAGCAAGTACCACTGGATCCTTTGTTGGTTTCCACTTAAGCTGCTCCCCCGCATGTGCTGAGGGCCAGCCTCATCTCAGGCTAGCCTGGACCCCTAGTGCTCCCTGTACCAATGCTGTGGTTTAGAAAAATTGTAATATCGGGGCGTCATTTTACTTCCACAAATGCGTCTGCCTGTCCCAGGATGCTGGAAACAAGCCAAGCTCCATCTAAGTTGTCTTGACTGGCTTTCAGCTTGCCCTACCCACCTACCCAGCCACTCTTGGACATAGCCTTTCCCCAAATACCAGGCCACTTAGGAGCCCCTAGGCAGGAACGCGTCACTATGGGATGTAGTTGATCTCCATTTCTTCCCTGCCTGAGCAGCCAGCTGCACCTGTCTCTCAAAGGATATCTAAGCCAGACTTATAACCATATTCTTCCAGCCTTGATTTTACTTGGTTTCTGATGTGGAAGTATTGTCGTTCCTGTTTTAACTCACACCAACCATTAATTGGTCCAATGTGAGGTCACCCTTGTCTGAGTGGCAGTTATCTGGCCAGTGTCCAGCCAAGGGCATGTACGGGGGTAGCGGAGGTGGCTATAGAGCCAAAATTGCCTTAAACTGCAGCAACCATCTGTTTCTCCACTCCCTGTCCTTAATGTCCAGCACAATCATCTTGGGAGAAAGACCAGACAGATCTGGGATGGGGGCAGCCTGACCTTTTTCCTCCTGTGGTGGTCCAAGGCTGGAGGGAGCTGCATGGTATCTTGTTACTAACTCCAGTATGTGTCTGTGTCAAATACCATAAAATAAAGTGTGAAAACTTTAAAATAGGGGCTGTGTTTGTACCTACTAGCCTGATGGCTTCTTAAGTAGAACCTGAACATGGTTCCTTTTGGCTGAGGAACATGCATACTTCTGGAAGCAGGAGGGGAGTATGAAAGCTAACTAAAAAAAAAAAAAACCACTGTCCTCTGGCAACAAGGCTACAGTGTGTCTCTCTGTGTGTGCATGTATCAGTCTGATTATAAAGAAGGGAGCCAGTGGTTGCACAGAGGACAAAACCAGGCGGAATGAGAATGCCTTGGTGGAAACCAAGGCAGCCCCTTGATCTGGTTCAGATGTGTGCATGGTGAGAAGACACTAACTAGTCTTAGTGCCACTCTCTAACGACTAAGCACTCAACTGTATGAACCTGTGGGGGCCATTCTTATTCAAACCACCACTTCATGAGGTGGGGTCCTGAGGCATGGCAAGGTGGGGAGCAGATTGGAAGGGGCATTTGAATGGGGACTCTGATGGTCTAAAGGGGGCTGGATGGGAGAACTTGAGACCCTGCAGAGAGTGGAAGAGTATATACCTGTCCATAGTGTGCGGGAAGTAAAGGAGGCTAAAATGGAAAGCCAGTCTGGAAGACCAGGAGATGGGAGTTGTCTAAGAAGTAACTTCTGTGGCTGGAAAACAAGGCTTCTCTATGGAACAGCCTGGCTGTCCTTCTACCTCTACTTCTCAGGTGTTGGAATTAAAGGCGTGTGCCACCACACCTGCCCCCCTCTGGGTGTTGGGAATTGAACCCAGGTTCTCTGGAAACAGCCACCACTTTTTTGAGACAGCGTTTCTTTGTGTATCCCGGACTGTCCTGGAACTGGAACTCACTCTGTAGACTGGGCTGCTTCCAACTCAGATATCCACCTGCCTCTGCTTCCAGCTCCAGAGTACTGGGCCTAAAGGCATGTGCACTCAGCACTCTTAACTGCTGAGTCATCTCTCCAGTCCTTGTTCCCACCCCTGAGTGATTTCTAAGAGAGAAAGATAAAATAAAAGTGAACTTACTCTCCGTGGCTGTGTGGATGTGGGATCTGAGGATAGAAGCCGAACAGTAGGAGGAGCCTCAAGCGCGAGGGGCAGGGGAAATCAATATTCATCAAGCTTATTGTGTGAGGAGGGTGGCCAGCAGGTTAAGGGCCATGCCAGATGTAGAGCCAAGCTGCTTCATCTTTACTCTTAAGCCTGGAAGCCTATATGCATCCTTTATTCAAAAGTGGGGACCACATACCTTTAGTCCCAGCTCCTCCAGAGGTAGAAGTAGGCAGATCTCAGTTGGTTCAAGGCCAGCCTGGTCTATAACATATCAAGTTCCAGGCTAGCCAGGACTACATATTATAATGTCCTTGTCCCAAAAAAGAGTGGAAAGGGTGCTGGGGGGTTGGGAGGAAGTTGAAGAGATGGCTCAACGGTTAAGAGCATCTGCTGCACTTGCACAGGACCAGGGCTCGGTTCCTAGCACCCACAGGTGGCTCACAATCATCCTTAACTCCAGTTCCTGGGATCAGATGCTCTTCTGATTGATGGCATCAGGCACGCTTATAGTGTACATGTATACATGCAAGCAAACATTCAAACACAAATTAAAAAGTGGGGGCATAGTGATACATGCCTTTAATTCCAGCACTTTGGAGGCATAGGTAGAGCTTTGTGAGTTCAAAGCTAGCCTGGTCTATATAGTGAGTTCCAGTACAGTTAGACCTACATAATGAGACCCTATTTAAAAACAAAAATAGGGGCTAGGTGGAAAGATGGATCAATGATTAAGAGCACTTGCTGGTCTTCCAGAGGACTGGAGTCTGGTGCCCAGCACCCATGTCAGAGGGCTCATAGCTGCCTGTAACTACAGTTCCAGGGGACATCTTGTAGCAGCACCAACACATACGATATAAAATGTTCAAACTTTTAAAAGTTCCATCTCCAAATGCCCAAAGTCTTTAAAACTCCAAAAACTCCCTATAAAACTTTTTTTAAAAAATGTTTGTTTATGGGGGCTGTAGAGATAGCTCAGCGGTTAAGAGCATTGCCTGCTCTTCCAAAGGTCCTGAGTTCAATTCCCAGCAACCACATGGTGGCTCACAACCATCTGTAATGAGGTCTGGTGCCCTCTTCTGGCGTGCAGACATACACACAGACGGAATATTGTATACATAGTAAATAAATAGATATATAAAAAAATTATTTATTTAGCCTGCCTGCCTGCACACACACCAGAAGCGGGCACCAGATCTCATTACAGATGGCTGTGAGCCACCATGTGGGTGCTGGGAACAGAACTTGACCTCTGGAAGAGCAGCCAGTGCTCTTAACCTCTGAGCCATCTCTCCAGCCCCTCCCTATAAAACTTTAAAAAAAAAAAAAACCCATCTCCCTTTAATCCCAGCACTCAGGAGGCCAACTAGTCTATGGAGCAAGTTTCAGGACAGCCAAGGCTACACAGAGAAACCCTGCCTCAACACCCCCCTCCCCCCGCAAATCTTTAAAAGCTCCAAGTTTAGCCGAGTGATGGTGGTGGTTGTGGTGGTGGTGCATGCCTTTAATCCCAGTACTTGGGGGGCAGAGGAAGGTGAATCTCTGAGTTCGAGACCAGCCACAAAGTGAGTTCCAAGGCAGCCAAAGCTACCCGAGAAACCCTGTCTCGAAAACGAAAGAAAGAAAGAAAGAAAACAAGTCTCAACTGTGGGTGTCAATAGTGTAGAGTTCAGAGCTTGACATCTGGGCTTCAAAGAACCTGAAGCGCTAACTCCACCTCCTTCCACAGCACTCTGGCTCCACTGCATGCTTGGTTGACATCCCAGGGTACTGGTATCTCCAAAATGCCAGGGTTTTCTGCTATAACTGGATTGTAATTTTACCAACAGCCTCTCATACACTCTCTTCAGGGACTCCAGCCCTGCCCCACAATGCCAAGCCTACTGCTCTCCATGGTCCCTTCATGCCATCAGAACCAATACCACCTTGGAGACTCTTACACATTATCAGCATAAGTTACAGCTTTGGCTGCCTCTGGACCACAGTCTCTTCCATATGCAGCTGATTCTTCAGTCCCAACTGACCAGAACCACAATTATTAATTCAAAATATCATTGGACAGGTCTCCATCTGCACTGCTGTCAGCATTTTCTAAGTTCCCATAACAGCTCATTGAGTTCTGAATATTTAATGGCTTTTCTAGAAGTCCACAATCCTCCCCAAAACATAGTCAGGTCTGTCACAGCAATACACCACAATTCTAGTACCAATTTCTGTGTTTGTTAGGGTTTCTATGGCTGTGATTAAAGACCATATCACAGCCAGCACACCTGTGGGCATCAAACGAACCTGGAAAGGTAATGGTAGACAGAGACATGGGACTCTGGGTTCACACCAAGAATGAACAAGGGACTGGGTAGTGGTGGCACACACCTTTAATCCCAGCACTTGAGAAGCAGAGGCAGGTTGATCTCTGAGTGTGAGGCCAGCCTGGTCTACAGAGTGAGTTCCAGGGCAGGACTGTTTCACAGAGAAACCCTGTCTTTAAAAAGAACAAGAGCAGACTGTGATGGTTTGACAAATGAGTGGCAGCAGGAGCTGCTTTTTGCCCAAGCAGAAGACCGGAGTGACATCAGTGCTTTCCCATCCCACAGCCAGACCTGGGAGAAGTTAGCATTTCATATTGAAAATGGAGCTCAGAAATTGGCCCGGACACTCAAGCAAAGCAAAAGCCTTCTATGGTTATAGAGCTGATACAGCTCCCAGCTCTGTGCCTGGAAACATGTCCCCAGGAGATGTCATGCTTGTAGGTCTTTTATGTCATCGTGGTACCCTTGGAGGGTACCTAATCAGGTACTTGGAGGTGTCCTAGGAAGTGAGCTATTACTCCCCAGCAGAATGGACCCACACAACATGGACATCCAAACATGGGTGTGGCAATGCAGAGAGTGACTCCTCCAAGGGGAATGGTGGTGCCTTTAGGATCATAGAAGTATGGAGATGTGATGAAACTTTAGGTGACCCTGGAATGCATGGAATGAACTTGAGTCCAGATAAACCTTGGCCAAACCAACAGATGCCAATTTAATAGCATATTCCTCGGTGTCTCCTGGGAATTAAGTAGGTCTTCTAGGATGCAGTACCTTCCGGGCCTAACAGACCTAATTTTCCAATAGGCCCTGGGTAAGATGGGCCGATGGTGGATTCGGAGGAACAGAGTCCAATCTCATGAATGACTCTTTAGGCTCAGGAGATACGGGTAGTATTTCCAAGAATTATCCCAATAATATGAGTTTGAGTAACCAGTTGGGCACTCCAAGGCATGAAGCAAAATGGGGTGAGGAAATTTCTTAAATCATTTTCAGAGTAAGAGTTACTCCGCCAGCATGACATGAATGTGTAACTTATTACCAAATTTCAAGAAAGCCACCATGAGTGAGCTCTTCACAGAGCTACTACAGAAAGCTACTCATCAGTGTGAAGTTAAAAAGGGAATCTCAGTCACACCGAACCAACCTTTTCAGTTCCTGCTCTCTCCCCTATTTTGTGAAGAAAGCAGGTCCAAATGTAATTCAAACAATTGAATGAATGGGGTAGCACATTAGAATTGTCCTAAATTAGGGTTGGAGAGATGGCTCAGAGGTTAAGAGCACTGGCTGCTCTTCCAGAGGCCTTGAATTCAGTTCTCAGCAACCACCTAGTGGCTCACAACCACCTGTAGTGGGATCGATCTGATGCTCTCTACTGGCATAGAGGCATACATGAAGATAGAACACTTACATAAAATAAATAAATCTAAAAAAAACCAGCATGTCCTAAACTGAACTGCAAATAATTCTCTGTGTAATATGTGTGGGAAAGAGAATGTATCACACATGTAGACCTACATGCACATATACACATGTATGCATTAACTCATAGGGCATTGTAAGACGCTACATGACATGTTTGTTTTGTTCAAGACAGGATCTCACTATGTAGCCTTGGCTGTCTTGGGACTCACTATGTAGACCAATTAAAGGCACACGCCACTATGTTTGGTGCCTGACTACATAATGTCTTAAGTAGAAGTAAGTTGGGAATTTCGTTCCATGCTTTTATTTCACTTTTCCATTTTGATTATTAAAGTTTGCTTCTGCAAATAGCTGAACTATTTTGTGCTGAGTATATCAATCACAGCTTTATAGCTTTATGTTTGTTTTGTTTTTTCAAGAAGAGTTTCTCTGTGTAGCTCTGGCCGTCCTGGAACTCATTCTATAGACCAGGATGATTTCGAACTCAGAGACCCACTTGCCTCTGCCTCCCAATTGCTGGGATTAAAGGCATATGCTGCCACATTCAATTTATGTGTTTTTTTTTTAATGGGGAGGGGAGAGGGTGAGTGGAGGAGCAGGAGGGAAGTGGGAGGAGGAGAGGAAGTGGAAATTTTGATTGCCATTATTTATAAAGTAATAAAAAAAAATCAGAGAAAAAAAGAATTATTTATTTATAATACAGTGTTCTGTCTGCTTGCCAGAAGAGGGCACCAGATCTCATTAAAGATGGTTGTGAGCCACCACGTACGTCATTGCTAGGAATTGAATTCAGGGCCTCTGAAAGAGCAACCTCTTAACCTCTGAGCCATCTCTCCAGCCCCAGCCATTCCTCCAGTCCCTTACAGATTATTTTTTAAGGTGAAGTCATGTTATGGTTTTGTAAATGTGTGATTATGGACAGGAATAAAGTCACTTACTTGAGAGCTTAAAAAGATGAACAATTTCCATTATTCTTACTGCTTTTTATATATTGTTTAGCTAGCAACAACTGGTGAGAACCCCTCCTCCTGGTTGGCTTTTGCCTGACAATCACCTGGGGGAATTTCCTATGAGCAAGGCTTTTTGTCTCTCAGACTCTAAGTCTCAACAATCCGCCCACCTAACCCTTCATTTCTTGGATCTAAGTGTCCTTCAGGCTCAGCCCTTCAGCCTCCATGCCTTCTTGTCTTTTGAACTCATATCCTTCCCCCCAGCACCCCAGTGAAGCACAATTAACAAAAACTCAGAGATAGATACTGGAATTCAATCTCAAGGTCAGAAAAGCAAAACAGCCAACCCTTGGCTCTTAACTCCACCTCAGCTGGAAATGGTGATCCTGCCTCCAAGAATCTCAGGATGAGACTGGGTCTGAGAGCTATCTCCTCTTGTTTTATAATCCTCTCTAATTCAGGAATTAAAGGCGTACACTTCTAGGATTAAAGACATGCACCGCTCAAATTATATGGTAACTAGTATGGCTACTAGGATTAAAGGTGTGTGTTACCACTGCTTGGTCTGTGAGGCTGACCAGTTGACTGTTTTACTCTCTGAGCTTCAGGCAAACTTTATTTATTAAAATACAAATGAAATGCCACTGCACCCTAGCCTTCATTTTTTGGCTGACGAGCCATAAAATGACTTGTGCCATCATTGTTGATATCTTTCTGTCTAACTCATGGGAAACAAGCCAACAAAAAAGTGTAAGTCCATCCACTCCTCTGGGATATGTTTTATTCTCTCACCTCTGTAATAATGTCCCCTAGATAGTGACCCAAACTGACCACCTAATGACTCTTTAGATCCCCAAATTTTATGGAACCTTTCTAATTTTTGCCAGTGGATGGGTAAATGGAAGGAGTTACAACACATGGGCAGATGCCACCTTGGCTAAGGGTAGGTCAGATGACCTAACCTCTATCTTTACTAAGGGCAACAATATGTTCACCACCATTTTGTTTAACATTAAAAGAGATACTTCACAGCCATCCTGATTAAGGGCAAGACAGGCAGGTCAGATGGCCTAGTCACCATCTTTACTAAGGGTGCCCTTTGCCTCTTCTGTCATCTCTTGCCTTTTACCTATGTTTCTGTCTCTAATTCCTCTTACACTAACTCTGTTGCATGTGGCGCATTTGCACAGTGGTGTGCTTTTTGGCAGGGCCCACCAGAGCACCCACTCTACACAGGGACCCCATCCGCATGTTCTACCTGCAGTGGATCTGCTCTCTTCCTTTTTCTTTGCTCCCAAGACCTGCATATGTCTGTACACTCTCTCTGCTTATTACAATGTGCGAGTCCGAGATGGAGAAGCCAGCTTCCTCTCACTCAGCATACACGAGTTCTCCCTTTCTTATTTTCCTCAACTTCTGTTTAATATATATGTGTGTGCATATGCATGTGATTTAGATTTAACCCTATTTGTGTACGTGGAAGATAGCTTTAACTCTGTGTGAGGCAGAGACTGCTCGTTTGTTTTCCAGTCACTCAGACCCAAATAATCACACAGAAACCATATTAATTATAATTACAGTACTGTTTAGCCAATAGCTTAGGCATATTTCTAGCTAATTCTTACATCTTAAATTAACCCATTTCTATTAATCTGTGTATCATCACAGGGCTGTGGCCTACCAGTAAGGTTCTGGCTGGCAGCTGGCATCTGGCAGCATTCTCCATTGGCAGCTACATGGTGTCTCCCCAACTCCACCTACTTTCTCTCTATATCTCTGCTTGGCTTTCCCACTTGGCTTTACTCTACTAAGTCATTGGCCAAAACAGCTTCTTTAATAACCAATGGTAATAAAGCATATTCATAGCACACAGAGGGGAATCCCATATCATGGGTGTATGTAGCTATAGTCTAAGAAATAATGCTTTAAATAGTCCTAATGAACTCTGATCTCTGGTCATTGTATCTCCTTCTAGACAAAAAGAAAGGAAGTCTCAAATATTTTAAATTGGTATGTACTTTTAGATGATGATAAAAATATATGGTTAGACTTTGTTCTTCACAACCATAACTCTGACCTGCTAAAGTTAAAACCAGTTGCAGTCAAGCTGCAGGATTCCTAGGGAAATATTCCTCCACAACCTCTCAGCTTGGATCCAGCTCTCCAGGCAGATTCTGTACTAGTGTCATTGTAGTTGTAACTCAGACCCAATAGACAGTCCTCAAATGCTCAGAGATCTACAGAATATGGCATTTAAAATGTTTAATTAAAAAGACTTTTCATAATGAGAGACAAGTCAACTCCTGGCAGGCACCCCTATTTCCTCCATAGAAGATGGATGGGAACAGAGGAACCTCCACTGCTTCACAAGTGACAGTACTAACCACTGAGAAAACCTGACTTTCACCTCAACTGCTGCAAAGACCCTCTTCAGACCATGGACAGCAGGACACAGGGAAATCAACTACCTAAAATTGCCTAAGACAAAGGTAAAGTCCTCCCATGAGTCCTTACTCCACAGAAGCCTGCGGAATCTTCTGGGGCCTTGCAGGCCTACCTCTGCTAACTGGAAGACAGTTGTTGCCCTAAGATCTGTCCTCAGCGATCATGGGGTGGTTGTCTTGGTAGCCAATCAAGTTAGGTCTCTGTCATTTTTAATCATTAACTCAGGTAAAATTTATCCTTCTCAAGATTTCTGATGCAGTTTGACAATTGGTGCTTTGCCAGTTTAACAACAGGAACCAAGGCTTCTACTGCCTTCTCAGTTCTCTGTGTAAAATTCAGGCCACAGGCCTCACTCTTCTAGAGCCAATACTAAGTGTAGGCACAATTTACATCGTTACCAGACTCAAAAAAGAGATAAACTCACAAAATACTTTTCAGTATAACTTCTTACCATTCCTCTGTTTAAATAAAAGGTGTTTTAAGATGTGAGGTTCTGAGAGTGTTTTAGGGTCTAAGAAGGTCTGTAAGGTGTGTAAGTGCGAGTTATAAAGGTCTGAGGCTAAAAGGCTTAAGTGTTGACAAGAACAAGTGATTTGTGATGTTTAAAAGAATACAATATGATCAAGATTTCTCTCTCTCATAATGCTAATACTATATTAGGATTCCAAGGTTCCATTGTCTTAACATTAATCAATAAAATTCTTATAATCCATTAATGGAGCTCTGGCAGAGAAATATCACTGCTATCATAGCCACAAGCTCAAGATTCCAAATTCCCTTTGGTTGTTTCCTAACTAAAGACCTCAAATTACTTTTTATTGGGCAAGAAACATCTGTCATTGTCCTGTACTCTGCCAACATCTTGCCAGGTCCAAGAGGCACCAGATGGTTCCACAGAGCCAGGACAGCAGTGAAACAATCAGATATTTCAAGCCATGATCAGTACCCTTGCTTTCTCAGGTCCCCCAAAGGTGGTTGATGTCCCAGATCAGTAGGAAGTAGTCTCAAGAACTCAACGCCCTCATTTCCTTGACCTGACACATCTCATCCCGTCTTCTATTCTTCTCTGGTACTGATATTAAAGGTGTGCACCACCACCACCCAGCTTTTGTGGCTAACTAGTGTGGCTTCTGGGATTAAAGGTGTGTGTCACCACTGCCTGGCCTATATGGATGACTAGTGTGAATAGCTTTGCACTCTGATCTTCAGGAAAGCTTTGTGTGTTAGGTCATAAGCAAAATATCACTATAGCCAGGACTGTTACACAAAGAAACCTTATCGTTAAAAAACAAAACAAAGAAAGAAGGGAAGGAAAAAAATAAGCTAAACTTGATGCTGGTGGAGCACAACTTTAATCCCAACACTTGGGGAGGAAGAGGCAGGTGGACCTCTGAGTTCCAGAACAACCAAAACTACACAAAGAAACTCTGTCTTGAAAACCAAAAGAAAAGTAAAGAAGAGAAAAAATAAATAAATAAATATAGGAAGGAAGGAAGGAAGGAAGAAAGAGTGAAAGAAAGAAAGAAAATGTTGAGCAAACCATAGGTGATGTAGAATTTCTCTCTGTATACTGTGAATATGCTTTATTACCATTGGTTAATAAAGAAGCTGTTTCAGCCAATGGTTTAGCAGAATAAAGCCAGGTGGGAAATCAGAACAGAGATAAAGAGAGAGAGAGTGGGGGGAGTCAAAGAGACATCATGTAGCTACCAAAGGAGAGGACACACCAAAACCTTTCTGGCAAGCCACAGCCTCGTGGCGAATACACAGATTAATAGAAATGGAATAATTAAGATGTAAGAGTTATATAGAAATATGCATGAACTATTGATCAAACAGTGTGGTAACTAATTTAGTTTCTGTGTGATTATTCGGGTCTGGGTGTCAAGGAAACAAAGGTGCAATCTCTGCCTACAAAATGGTGCCCATACATTTGGGCCTAACCCACGTGGCCAGTCATACAGCTTGGGTCTGGGTGCTTGTATGCCCACTTGGGGTTAGCAGGAAAGTAGCTGAGAGTAAGCCTGCCACTCAGTCTGGGAAAGCAGCTGGTTCGGGTCTGCTATGTGCACAGACAGGGAAGTATGGCAGATTCCCATGCCATACACAGAGACATTTCCAGGCCATGCAGCATGCTGCATAACAGATTCAGCTTTTACTTAGATATAAAGGGTTTATGTGCTGCATGGTGCCTCCCAGAGTTGAGGTGGTAAGCATGGCTCCCACCCAGCAGTCCCAGAACTGGCAGTAAATGTACTTCCGCCATATTCAAAGGCCAAGAAAAGTGGAGCCAGCATCCAGGGCTGCTGCAACCACACTGCTTACTATTTTAAAATGCTCCTTGTCAGAAAAGGATTTCAGATACACAAAAGGACAGATTGAGACATAAAAGACTTCTAAACAAGACACAGTGTGTTTCAAAATGTACATAGAAACTGATGAACTTTGCCAGTACAAGGCAAAACAGGTCTTCAAATTTCCTGCTTCACTGAAAAGTCTGCCAGATAGTATGGGCTTGTAGGTTGAAGATGGATGCTCCAATGTTACAGAATAATTTTGGGTGACTGTACAGGCAGCAAGATGTCTCCATCAATTGTAGAACTTTGGAAGTTGTTTACAATGCACTTCCTGTTTACTTAGATAATATTATATCCTTCTAGGGTCTTTGGTGGAGTTAAAGGATAGTTATAGTTAGTGTTCCTTAGTTATGATGAAAGATAAATTAAACAGAGCTTTAGACTCACAAAGATAGAATAAGATAGGATAAATAGCAGAGTATTTTCCTTAGCTTACCAAATATAAATGGACTAAATATTGTAACTATAATTCTTGCTTAATAACTGTTTTGTTATATGCAATTTTGCTATGTTAAAGTTAAAATCTTTCTTTTTATTTAGACAGAAAAGGGGAGATTAATAGAAATAGGTTAAATTAAGATGTAAAAACTAGATAGAAATATGTACAAACCATTGGCCAAACATGTTGTAACTAGTATAGTTTCTGTGTGATTATTTGGGTCTGGGCAGCTGGGAAACGAAGGCGCAGTCTCTGCCTACACATAGGAAACAAGTCCGTAAGCTTGATCTGCTGTTCCTGCCACCAGGTTCTTGCCTTGAGTTCCTGCCCTGACTTCCCTTCATAATGCACCATAATCTGTAAACTGAAATAAACCCTTTTCTCCCCAAGTTGCATTTTGTCTTGGTATTTGACCACAGAAATGGAAGCCAAAGTAAGTTCTCAAGTCCAGACGTAGGTCTCCCCTCCATGGCTCCAGTGCATCTTCATCTACATTCCCACTCATGTCCTTCCTGACCCAAATCAGCTTTGGTATCCTTTTTGTATTTAGTAGTACACATTCTCTCTGCCTGCATCGTGAGTGGAAGCAGTGGAAAGTGTAGTTCCTCAGATGTCCCTCAGATGTCCCTAGGAGTGACTTTTCCCAAATAGAACTCAATGCTAATCATCTTGCCCTTCCTTTCCTTCCCTGGGTACCTAAAACACTTGGGGTCTCTGTCCCATTCCTAGAATTTCCTTGCCTCTCCTATTTGACTCTGGTCTTGAATCATCAGTCCCTCCAAGTAATCATTTCTGACTTAGCTCCACAACCGAGCAGGCGGCTCCAGCACTGGTAGTAGTACTTCAGTGGGCTCCACTCTGGCTGGAGAAGTCCTTCGGGAACCCGGGGACGTCCTGGAGATTCCTGGAGATGAGCCTGGTCAGAAGTCGTGTGTAGTGTATCTCAGATGTGACAGGGAATGGGCCACTGGGATCCATATAGGTCCAACAAGCCGCCAGTGGCCCTCGTAGGACCAACAACATTATCTAATGTTCGGGTTGACTGCGGACGCAGACATTTGAGCTGCACAACACAATCCCCACTAATCGGAGGCCTCTCCCCACTTTCACCCTACGAATCCACCTTCAGACTCACCTTTGCCAATTAGCCACTTCCCCAAAGAGCCGCCTTCCTCTCTGGGTCCCGCCTCCTCCCCGACCCCACTCCGGCACTCCTCCTTGCCTCCCTTTGGGACCCACTGATCCGCGCGTCACCATTTAGGCCACACCCAGGCTTGGACTGAGACTTTGCCTTATGGAATAATGTACACAGTTGGTGGCGAGCAACGACCACCGCTGCGGATGCCGGCCACCGGTTCAAATTGAGGCTGCCTCAGGAAGGCTTGCGGTAACCAAAGACCAGAAGCTGAGACTGCGCGAACGGAGAGGGGAGGCACCAGCGTGCAAAGGTGCCCTGGCACCAGGTCCCTGCCACCGAGTGAGCACTGGGAGGAGCCAGAGTATTTGAATGGCGGCTTGAGGTCAGTCACAGCCCCCGACCTGAGTGGTACCTGTCGCCCGCAGCATCTTGGGTGCCTGGGGATCTCGACGGGAACCAGTACCGGGTACCAGAATAACCTGGACTCTACAGGTGGCGAGGGAAACCCGGGGTGCCATTTACTGACTGACCATGACTGAAGCTGTGAAAAAGCCTGCTCCTCAATCCAGATAAGCCTGGATTCCAGCAGTGGGAGGAGCATTTGGAGATCCCAGGGTCCTGGTCCGGTTCCTGGTGCCCAGCTGAAATGTAGTTCCAGGATTGTGACAAGTGACTACATGTGGACCTGTGTGAGTCGACCTGTGTGTGCCACAATTTCCGACATTGTGTAGTTCTGTGTGTGACCTTAGTGACGATATAGGGATAGTCTGAGCCTGACTTGACCTGTCCTTTAACCTGGTCCGTGTGATGACTCAGCATTGTTTTGGTCATAGTGCATAAGGCTTGTGGAATGACAGCACATGTGAGATGTGAGATGCTCATGTGACCATATGGAAATTCTCACATACCTGACCCTCCCAGTGACATGAGTGTGACTCCACATGTGTACATCACTATGTATGACAGGATGCAATGTCACTAGCCCATGGGACCTGTCACAGATGGTCTGTGGCTTTCTGACATCTTCAGTAAGTTCTCAGTTCTGTATCTATTGGCATTAGCGCCGGGGGTGTGTTAAGATTCCCCTGTTCCCCGCAGCTGGATCCAGATTCTCTAGGACCTAAATCTCCTCTCTGCCCTAACCAAAAGCACAGCTGGTTAGACGAGGAAGTACCTGGACCTTGGTGTTAGAGGCGAGGAGGCTGAGACCTGCCCAAGCTGGAACTGGCCTGGGCTCTCCTGGTCATACTCAACCTTGGAGTACAGGATTTCTAGGGCTAATGGCTGTGACCCTCATGACATTAAACTTTGCTATTTCGGTATCCAGGCTTGCCCAAAGAAGGCCGGGGTCTGCTGGAAGGGTCCTATGGTCTATAGGTTTTCAGATCACTACAGGTTCTCAGCTTCACAGTGTTGGGTAGCAGCCAAGTCAAGAGTTGTCTTTGCCCTTCTGAAGCCAGTAAGGATGAATGCTGGCTCCTGCCCCCTCCCCAACTTTGGTCCTACTGTGATCCAGTCAGGTCACCTGGGTGGAGGTTGGATTGTGGGAATATGGAGTGGGAGACTAACAGGACAAGCCTGAATGGTGGGGGATGAAGAAGGGGTACACAGAGAAACAATATTTATACAAAATAATTTATTTTGAAATGTACCGTTCATAATGGCCAGAGACAGATGACAAGTCCCTGCTGTGAAATGGGCAGAGATGCCCTACCTTTCCAACGTCACTCTTATTAAGAGAACTAGTTGCTCAGCGTCCCCACTGAGTGGAAGGGTCCAGCCCTTCCCAAAGAAAGGAACTAGGAAAGACCCTGGTAAAATGTCTTGAGAAAGAAAGGAGTGGGGGAGGAAACATCAGTCAGGGTATAAAATAAATAAATTTAATTTAAAAAAAAAAGAAAGAATGTCAAACTCTTGCCTTTTGGGGACCTTGGTGTGTCCAGGAAGGTCAGGGCCTGACCCGACCATCTGTACGGCAGGGTCAGAGGGCAGTTTCTGGAGCCCTTAGATGCCTGTATTTCTTAGAGGCTTTGAAGACCCTTTTCTTCCTATTGGCACCTAGCCCTAGAGAGTGAGGGACACATACGTGTCTTTGGTTCTGGGAAACCAACTTCCAAAGCTGCTGTGTTCTTGACCTTGTTAGGTCGGGATCCATCCATGGAGCAAGCGGGACGGTTGGCCTGGCCAAAGTGTTGACCCTATTTGTTGGCTAGGAGCCCAAGAAAGAGCGTATCAGTAGTCGAAGTGACAGTGGCAGTGGCTAGAGACGGCCGGTTAATGCAGCGCAGATTTCCAGTTTTGAATGCACAGTGCACAGGCCAGAGTACCACACAAAATAGCAACAGCAACAGCACAGAAATCAGTACTACCTGACGCCAGTCTCCAAATCGTGTCCAGCAGCGGGCCAGCCAGCCTCGTCTGGGTTCGGGAGGGTCCTGGACAGGTACAGGTAGTGTGGGTTCAGCTGGTTTGCTCAGGCCTACATCCACACACACAAAGTCACTGGCCTCTTGGCCAGAAGTGGTGGACAAGGGGCGGCAACACAGTTTGGTGCCCTCAAGCCACACAGGCTCCTCTCTCTGCAAGTGCACTGGCATCTTGGCCTGCAGCTCACGGCTGGTGCGCAGTGCAGGAGCCCCAGCAGCAGGCACAGTGGTGGGCTGCCGGCAGAATGGGCAGGGTACAGCTTCTCTGCCAGGACGGCCTGCAGGCTGGGCAGCAGCCAGCCTAGCCAAACACTCAAGGCAGAAGACATGAGTACAGGAGAGCTCCTTGGGTGTCTTGAAGATGTTGTCATAGCCTGAGAAGCAGATGGAACACTCCAGTGGGGAGGCTACCTTCTCTGAGCCAGGAGTACTGGGCGATCTGGGGCTTCCAGCTGGGCCAGGGGATCTGGGGCTTCCAGCCGGGCCAGGGGATCTGGGGCTTCCAGCCGGGCCAGGGGATCTGGGGCTTCCAGCTGGGCCAGGGGATCTGGGGCTTCCAGCCGGGCCAGGGGATCTGGGGCTTCCAGCTGGGCCAGGGGATCTGGGGCTTCCAGCTGGGCCAGGGGATCTGGGGCTTCCAGCTGGGCCAGGAGACCTGGGCACTGGGGCTGTGGAGCTGCTCTGGCGGTGAGCTGTATACCACACCCGCTGGCCTGATGGCATGATTCTGAGCTGCGGAACAGAGACAGGCCGTCATGAGCTGCCCTTATCCTGGAAAGTCAGTCTGTCACACACTCGTCTCTTCCCCAGCATCAAACCCAAAGGACACCATCTACCTATAGGCACTTCCAAAATCCCACCCATGGCCAATCTGTAACTTAGCCTCTTCCATTCATTACAAGGTCAACAATCCCATGGTATGCCAGGCATGAACAGTCTAGATGGGTTTCAATAGAGGCTGTGTGTTAGGGATTGCCAACATGGTGGCTGGGCACCTGTTGGCCATCCTTACCCATGCTGATGAGAGACGCCCACTGCGGCTACTATTTATGTCTATGCTCTGCAAGGCTGAACCCATACCATAGAATACTAACAGGTCCCATATGGAGAAGTCAGCTCCAAAGTCGCTAGCGGCTTCTGTACCAGAACCAATTGGACACTGGGCCCTAGCAGTTCATGAGCTACCTGGAACAATTAGGAGGGGTTTGAACTTGGTCCCAGTGTGGGTCCCTGATTTGAATGGTACACGTCTGAGTTGCCAGCAGATATGTAAGGATTCTGGGATGATTGGGAGAACCACATGGCCCATAAAGCTCTGAGAAACAGAGAGGGCCTTAGTAGAGGCCTGAGGCTTTTAACAGCTGCAGCCTGGAATCTAGGGCTAGCTTGTTTGGTAGGGATAAGGACAAGTGCCAGGGGTTAAAAAAATGATCCTTAGTCAATGGCCAGAGGAATGAGGCTGCCTTAGACATGCCCACTCACACACTTGTGCAGAGGGACAGACAGACAGACAGACAGACAGACAGACACACACACACACACACACCATCTGCCCTGTTCTGCCAATATCAGAATCATACAGATTCCTGTCAAGAAGTGGGATGTAGAAGATTCAGGCCTTCTTTGACCCCTTCCCCTACTTCCCTGAGAGGAATGCTAGAAACACACTGACCTCCCCTGGGCCAGGCTGCCACTTCAGGAGCCACAGGCATCCTGATCAGAGAAGGGTATTTCACAGCAAAAGTATTGGTCTTATGACCCATGGAGATCAGCAGTCACGCAAGGATAATCCCTCTCCCTGCCTCACTGGTCAACCCTGAGTGGGTGAGTAATCAAAATGGCTCAAGGATTGCTGAGTCATCACTGGGTCTGTGTGAGTCATCTGACATCTCTGTGACATCATGAGGGCTCCAGCCTTCTGGCATTTGAAGTCACCACTTCCTGGATGCAGCAGTGGCCTTGACAAGTCTGACAAAGTCTATCCTCCTCTGACCTGTGCTGTTTGTAAGACTGATTCCTTGGTACCAGGCCTCACCTTCTGTAAAGGGGCCTCACCCCAAGTCTGTATAGATGAAAGGTTGAGCTGACCTTACCTGGTAGCTAGGAGTCAGCAGTTCCTGGGCATGATCCTCTTCACTGGGCACAGCAAAGCTCTGTGCCTCTAGGCTCACTTGTTCCCCCTCCTTCAGGTCCGGCCCAGCCTCTGCTCCACCTGGCAGGTGTTCCTCCACAGGCCAGCAGCCAACAGCCTTCTGTGGTACCGGTCCAACAGGCGCACCTCTTCTGTGTATGTGGGAATGGAAGGTATGCTGTGTGTGTTCATCCAGGAGCTGGCTGACTGAGACAGGTGTGAATTCTCAGGCCATGAGCTTTGAAGCAGGGTTATTTATACCTTCTAGGTAACAGCAACTGGGGGTGTGGCCCTGAACACCTTAGACATCAGAGATTGGCTGGTCTTTCCCTGGCAGGCCCAGAACGGGTGGGGAGCCAGAATAGGTCTAGGGTCAGCACAGACCTCTAGTCTTGGGACTCAGGATCGAGAGTAGATGCTCATGTATTCGGATAAAGCCCCTCTCCTTTGGAAAGCAAGTGTGCCCACCTGGTCCCGAGTGTACTCAGCAGGGACCTTTCACTGAGTCTAACACACACTTAGACACACTCAATTTGTACTTTTTTGCCCCATCTACCTGTGCCCATCAATGTCCTGCCCTTTCTTCTCCCATCTCATCTATATTCTCACAATTGCTTCATGCAAAACCCTCATCTGCTGCTGCTCCAGCACCCTACTGCCTTTGGGGAGTTCCTTGTCCTGGAGCCCAGGAATAGAGGTGAAAGGTCATGGCTAGGCCGGCCTGGGCAACAGCCTAGGTGATGGGTCAAGAATAAATATTAGGGATGCTGGGCGGATGTGGTGCACAACTTTAATCCTTTAAACTCTGAAGGTAGAAGCAGATGAAACTCTGTGAGTTCGAGGCCAGCTGGTCTACAGAGCTAGTACCTGGACAGCCAACCCCCTCCCCAGTCTTAAACAAACAAACAAACAAATAAATAAACAAATAGAGGCCCAGGTTGACTACAATAGTTTGTGGGTACCTGCTTGTTCCAGACTTCAGGAAGGATCACGTGTTCTTAGAAAGATGGAATCTCAAGAAGCTTTGCCCAGGTGACACAGTAGAAGTGTTGGTCAAAAAGAGTTGATGGACAAGGAGTGTCTAGGGATGGGATAGGAAGTACCACTCTGGAGTGGGATGAACTGGAGACTGGGAGCAGGAGCATAGGCAGTCCTTGGCCTGCTCCAGGGCCATTGAGCTGAGATGGTCTTGCTGACCAGATGCCACCCACTTTGGTCAGGCCAGGTTCTTCCTTAACCTTGAGGTTTAGTTGTCTTCTGGCCAAGCACAATGAACTGTGGGATCCTGAGATAGGAGCCCCCACATAGGCCCTGGGGGAGGGTATATTGCTGGGAGGGATCTCATGAGGATAGAATAGCTGTACTCAACTACCCAAAAGTACCCACTGACCACCCAATGGTCCAAATCCCCAAAAGCTGTCACAATTTTGCTCTTAGATATCTTTATGATCAAGGCCAACTTTGAAGGGAGCTAAGATATGGGAGACTGAGGGAACCTGGGGACAATGTCCTATCAGAGGAAGGGGCCTGAGTATTGGAAGAATTGAGGTTCTCCTGCCTAATTCTTATGAGTACTAATAATCAAAAATGGGGCCCACGGAATTAGGGGTTCAAGGGAAAATGGAGGTCCAGAGAGGAGGTGGGTCCCTAAGGATGGTGTCCTCTGAAGGGTCCAGGACTGTAGAGGGCATGAGGGTGCTGAAGAGGAAGAGCTGCTGAGGCCCAGTCCACGTGTTCTGCGTAGAGCATGACTCTGTGTCACAAGCTGCCTCTAGGAAGCTAGAGTCTCAGATGCTCTGGGAACAACCTTCAGAAGGCTCCTGGGAATATCCAAGTTCTGAGGTCACCAAGGCTCTCCAGTGAGCAGTCAATGTCCAGAGGCAAGTATGCTGTGGGACCTTAGGAATCTATTAGGCTTCTCCCAGGCCTGACCTAAGGGGAGTCAACTCCCTGCTGACAGAGGGACCAGGCCTTGGAGGAGCTCCAGCCAGTATAGGAAGAACTCAGATTACACTATCAAGGGCAGTAAGTGGGGTCCATCTTGACCTGATCCTAACCAGCAGGCAAGTCAATGTGTGGGTGTGCACATCAAAATACCACCACCACTGAGTATGTGTATGCATTTGTGTTAGCATGTGCCCATAAGGTCAACCTTATTTCCTATCTTCTCACTCTGGACCCCACAGCCCTAGGGGTTCCCTCTCTAGGAGAGGTTCTTATTGACCCCATCCTTGTACCAAAGTGGTCACAGTCCCTCAGTAGTACCCCAAACTTACCCTGATGACAGTCCTCACCACCACGGCTACTGACTTGGCTGCAAGTCCCTGATGCACTGTTGGGAAACAAGATATGGCTAGTGTATGAGGTCTTTTAAGACCAGGACTTTTTCTTTTAGGTTCTTAGTCTTAGGCCCACCCCTCATCTCTGCTAACCATTCTGCTATTTTCCAAACAATGGGTATGGGAGGTTGGCTGCATATTCTCACTTGGTACTGGCTGCCCTATGGCCAGAATTCCTCCTAAGACTACAGCTGCTGAGTAAAAACTTGTTTCCCCACAAGTAGGTGGATATTGGTGATGAGATGGAACAGAAAGACTCTGGGGTAGGGGGTGCCATTTGGTTTGGCAATTTGCCCCATCTTTTAGGGCTGCATGTAGACCTGGTCTCACACTGTTTAGACATAAGGCAGCCTGAACAATGGTGTCCTTCTGTATTTCCAGCAGTGGAGACAAGGTCTCCAAAGACCTATCCGTGGCACCAGGGAGCCAGACTGGCAGCCACTTTCTCATGCTGCCTTCCTTGGTTGCTGCCAACATCTCTTTCCAATTCTCATTAGAAATCATTCTGGAGAACCCTAGGCCTTAAGGTGTTTAAGTTGGCTAAAGCACCCAACCTTGCTTTAGGCCCAGGGTATCAAGCTATGAAAAAAGGGATGATGGGTCAGACTCCATCTTATTGCTTAAACTACTTCACATCCTTCCCCAGGGCAAGGTCTTTGGTTTCAGAACAAAGGATCTAGGTCTGGAAACCTACACCTTAGCCGACAGGATCTTACTCCCCAGAACTTTTCTGAAATACAACCAAGGACAGAGGGATGGTCTTTGGATGCCAAACTCATTTCAGGTTTCTACAGATGTCTTGGGCCACAGCCTTCTAACCAGTGCATAAAGATAGCCACAGAAGTTACAAAGCAAGGGCAGTGTCTTAGTGTTCTCTTGCTGTGATTAGACACTATGACCTCAGCAACTCTTATAAAGGAAAATATTTAATTAGGACTTACTGTTTCAAAGGTCTAGTCCATTATCAGCATGGCAACATACAAACATGGTGCTGGAGAAGAAGTTGAGAGTTCTACATCCAGACCCACAGGCAGCAGCAGGAAGAGAAAGTCACTGGGCCTGGCTAGAACTTTTGAAACCCAAAGCCCACCCCCAGTGACACACCTCCTCCAACAATCTCACACTTCCTAATCACTCTCAAGTAGTGCCTCTCCCTAAAGACTACGCATTTAAGTATTTAAGTCCATGGGAGAGCATTCTTATTCAAACAACCATAGGCAGGACTTCTAGAATCCTATAGTCTCATTCTGTACTCTTTATCTAGTTCCTCTACTAGTCAGGAGACAAACATTTCCACATCTACCCACGGGCTTTGAGTGGAAAGTCCAAGCTGGACTCAGGTGGCCTGCATAGAGAGTCCTACTTTCCCGAAGGGTGACTTAGATCCACAAACTGTCTTGGCTCCCACAAAGCCTAGTGATGTATCTGTAGTCTTTTTTTTTTTCTGGATTTTTGTTTTGTTTGAGACAGGGTTTCTCTGTATAACCCTGATTATTCTGGAACCTGCTTTGTAGATCAGGCTGGCCTTGAATTCAGAAATCCACTTGCCTCTTCCTCCCAAGTGCTAGGATTAACAGTGTTTGCCACCACATCCATCTGAATCTGTAGTTCTCTCTGAAGGGTCATTGATTGGTACCTTCTATCTCAAGTCCTAAGGAGCTGGGTAGTCACCTCATAAAAGACAGTGTCCCGAAATGTGAAGGGTGGCATGTAGAACAGACCAAGGCCACATGTGTGGATGGATTGCTGTATTGCCAGTCCCACCAGGTAACAGATGGCAGGTCCTGGATCCTGCTGAAGGGGTTCTCTTTGCCTTCCTGATTCCATCCCCTGAACATGGCAATGGGGCAGGTGGCCCACATACATTGAATAGATGACCCCTGGATAGTAAGGCTAGAGGAGAGAATATCTAGGCTAGTTTAATTGGTCCAAATTTAAATCACTGCTGCTACCTTAGCTACTGGTTCAAGTCTGGGAAAAGTAAGCTTACATCCCTTTTAATAAGATCAGATGTGGGCCATGTTGAAGATGTTAGACACCCTTGGTCCATAGAGGGAGGTGGCATTGGTTAACAGGGCACCTTCTTCCACAGGAGCATATGCCTAATGCTACCAGCCACAAGTGCTCACAGGCACACTGCTTTGGAGGCTTGAAAGAGCAAAGACAGGACCACTGGTCAGCATGCTCTCAACAAGCCCAGCGACACAAATGATCTGCAGGTGTCCAGATATGGAGGCCTCATGGGTAAACATTTTGAGTATCCAGCCTGAAAGGTTTGGAGTCTGTCCCTGGGAGACTAGGTTCTGCTGGTTCCTAGAATCAGGAAACCCAGGACATTCAATTCTACAACTCTCAAAAATGTGTGTCCTGGAGGTTAGCACATAAATTATCAGGCCAACGCTGGAGCAACCTATCTCTGGTATCAGTTTTCAGGTTGTTTTCTCCACTCTCTGGACCTTGGTTTCATTCTTCTTAGCTTGAAGGTGATGGAGAGAGTCCTGTCAAAGGGCTCCACTGGGTGGCCTCCAGATGTTTTGACCATTTGGATCAGGCCTGTGTTGAAGCTGTTACAGATGCTGGAACTTTGCTGTGACTCCTGAGGGGCCCAGACTCTATATGACTTGTTCTTGAGTTCTCAGGTCTCACAGAGGGTTAGTCCTGTTAAACCACACAGTAAGGGTGGGACAGAAAATCTCATTGCATAGAGGTTAGCTCCCCCTAGCATCTGTACATATCTGTCCCTGGAGCCAATGCTTGCCTATCTTAAGCCCCAGGACCTTTGTGTGTTGAGTTCACTGGAGGGGAACCTTGGGTCTCCAATGCCCTCTAGGTCAGACGTTGCTGATGTGGGCCTCTACTGTGGAGAAGGCAGAAGGATTCCTGTTCTTGTCCGGGTGCTGCTCACGCCTGATGTATCTTGGCTTCCTCACTGAAATGGGGTTAGAGAGAAGCTGAATCAGAAATAGGTAAGGTTCAGATCTTTGCCAGCACCATAGGCTCTCGGGATCACAGTCAACAGTCGGAGCACAAAGCCCACGTACGGAGTTTATTCCAGGGAGAAAGTGATGCTTATTAGGCTCCCTTTGTGCAACGGTTGTGTCTTCTGACAGAGGCACCCATGAGCTCAGCTGTTTCCTATTAAGACCCCCGGACTCCACACCCTGGTACCTGGGCCTGGATCAGAGCCCAGCTATTCCTTAAGACAGAAGCACAGACTATATCTGCATTATGCTCTACAGGGAGTTGGATGGCACTCTCTAAAGACAGGCTCACACCCGAGTTTTGAAGTTTATGAACAAAACCCTAATTTGAAAGAAGGTCTGTGCAGATGTGATTCTATTACAATAGGTGAGATCATCCCAGATTAACCAGGTGAGCTTTGAATCCCATGACTATTATCCTCCTGAAAGGGAGAGAGAGACATGGATGATGTGGCCGCAAGGCCACAGGAGGTATGAGACACTAGGAACTGAGACATGAAGGATTCCCTATCCACCAGGCCTTGGAATGTATGTCTCTCACTTGACATCTTGATTTCTAACTTCAGGCTTCAAGAACTATTAAGGGACACACTTTTCTTGAAGTGGCTAGTGTGTGCATTTGCTGTATGGTGGTACAGGTCACTGGCAACATCTGTAAAGTACTTGGGGACAAGGTTGCTTTGGAGAACTTGAGACAGGTACTAATTGGAATAAGGTAGGTCTGGCTTCATCAAGGAACTACTTTTATCTTCAAAAGAGAGAAACACGCACTGGCTCTCCACTCTAGGCCAGTGACAGTGAAGACAATGAGTCTGCTCTGGGGCTTAGAGCTGTGTAACTACAGTCCAGTCAACCTAGCTATGCTCACGGCATCTTCTACACAGTGGATTATAACTGCACAGGCATGGCAGGGAAAGGCTCAGGAACTGACATATTCCTTGCAGCTCTCAAGCAGAGCTAGACTTGGACATGACTACGGATGACCCTTCCACCCAACCCCCATAACATGCTGCAGCTTGTACCTGAAGACTGTGGCAGGGGGACCATCGCAGCCTTGAAAAGAGAAAGGCAAAGTCAGACTTGGATGGCCTGGCACAGGGACAAATAGCCCAGATTGCTGAATCTAGTAGAGTAGGTTACTTACTGTTTCACCAGGCTGCAGTACAGGGGCTGGGGAAGAAAAGAACATGTCACTCTGCTGCCCAGCAGCTGCCGCAGCTCTGCATGCCCTGAGCACCGGGAGCCTGGACAGCTGCTCACCATTTCTTACCCTGGAAGCTCTTACGTGGCAGGGCCCACCCTCACACTCTCAGTTATAAGAGCATCCAGAGGCACTCTGTGGAGTCCCTGTGCCTTCTCTGTATCTGCTGGGGATCACCTACCTATGTCCTGAGTGGGGACAGGCTCTGGACAGTTCCCCTGAGGCTAGGCAGGTGGAAATTCAGTCACAGGAGGAAGTACCTCTGTCTCTCCTGTAGAAAACCTCGGGAAGTTTACTGGAGCGCTTGAGGTAGAAGAACCCAGCCACAGAGAGGATGAGGCCTGTGCTGATGAAGAGTGTCCCCAGGAAGAGGGAGGCTGCCACATGAGGACCCCCTGCAGGCAAACCAACAGCTGTCAGGAGAGCCTCGGTCTTGGGGGATGGATACCGATACAGTGTTCCTTGCTTAACCCCTGGGGCCCACCATTCCCCAAACATACCTGAGCCCCGACTAGGCACCAGTCACATGTCAGAGCAAAGGCTCTGCACTCCTCCACAAGCCCAACACAGCTCGCCACAAGACAAGGGACATCCTAGTGCCCATTCTCTCCTGGACCAGGCTAATTCCTGTGCTCTCTCCATTAGACTGGCCCCAGCCTCTGGGAGTGAACCAAAGCCTCCAGCCTGGCAGCAGGTGCTTCTGCTGTACCTCACTTTTGATACATGCAGTTGCCCCCTGCTCGGCTCCATTTGTTTGGGGTCAGGACATGCTAGGGGGTTATTAGTTGACGAACAGTGTAACTGCCAGCTACAGCAAATGACTTTCTTTCTTTCTTCCTTTTGTTTGTTTTCGAGATAGGGTTTCTGTGTGTGACAGTCCTAGATGTCCTGGAACTCACTTTGTAGACCAGGCTGGCCTTGAACTCACAGAGATTCTCCTGCCTCTGCTTCCTAAGTGCTAGGATTCAAGGGGTGTGCCATCACAGCTTGGCCTCAGGAAGTATCTTTCCTTTTTTTTTTTTTTTTTTTTTTTTGCTGATGCTCTAATTTTTAATAGAGTTTCTTACAGAGGGGTATACATAGAAAGGGACGCAGCCAGGTTTTATATAATTAGTAACACAGGATTCCTGTCAGTGGACTTCACTGTCACAGCTCCACAGTATGTTAGCAGCTGTGCGTTTCTTTTATCATTTGTTCATTTTATTGTTTTTAACTCTTTTTTTCTTTTTTTTTAGTTTTTAAAAATTAATTTATTTTTAAAAATAACCTTTTCTCATTTTTACATACCTATTCCACTCCCATTCCCTCCCCTCCTCCTAATCCCCCACCTTCTCCCCACTGCACCTGCCATCCACTCTTCAGAGAGGGTAAGGCTTCCCAAGGGGAGGCAACAAAGTCTGATACATTACTTTGAGGTGGGACCAAGGCCCTCCTCTCAAGGTATCCCTCAAAAAAGAATGGGCTACAAAAAGCCAGTTCAAGCAAAAGGGATAAATTCTGGTCCCACTGCCCGTGGCCATAAAGACTGCCCCAACCATACATCTCATCCACATTCAGAGGGCCTAGTTTGGTCCTAGGCAAGTTTCCCCACTGTCATTCCAGAGTCATTGAGTTCCCACTAGCTCAGGTCAGCTGTGTCTATGGGCATCCCCATCATAGTCTTTGTTCATATTATCCTCTCTTGAACTGGTCTCCAAAAGCTTGGCCCAGTGCGTAGCTGTGGATCTCTGCATCCATCAGTTGCTGGATGAAGGTTCTATGATTCTTAAGGTAGTCATCAATCTGATTACAGGGGAAGGCCAGTTCAGGCACATTCTCCACTATTGCTTAGAAACAGACAAGATCTCCCGGGAAATATCTTTCTTACTGAGACAGACTCCGTGGACCTTGCTCTGACTCATTAGCATTGTGCAATAGATGTGTCTATACTACCCCTACCCTAAACATCATTGTTCTGGGCCACTGACTTCCACTGTTAAGGACAGCACCTTCAAGTGCAACTTCTGGTTGAGAGGAGAGATGGGTTCTAAGACCCATGGGAAGAACTGAGCCCTCTCAGAATAGGACTCCAAGCCTAAGATCCAGCACTGTTGAAGGATGAGAGTCAGAGTGATGTGTCCCTAAAATGACAGGGTCGCCTAAGAAGAGGCAGTCTTGTACTGGAGCTCAGTCCAGCTTCCTAACCTATGGGGCTCCTCTGCCTTGGGTGTATTCTCCTTACCAGCACCACCCCAGTCCCTTCTCTTGCTTGCCTGGTCACACTGCTACTTCAGATATATTCTTCCACCCTTTACTCCTCAGGCCTTCATTTAAGGTAGACTTGAGGACTCTGGAGATACAGTCATCAGGTAAATAGGGCTTGTCCTTTCCTTGAAAACAGATCAGGAGGCATGACCTGTGTGTCTGCAGTCTCGTCAGTGGCTACATCCTATAAGAGCAAGATGGGATGGGGCAATGCAATCCCTAGGGCCCGGGGGTCAGAGTGGACTATGTCTGCTGTGGTCTCAGTGGTTCAGGATTGGCACCGGTACTAATACCAACTCTAATTAATGATGGGCTCCATCCCCTGTCTCAGGTCCTAATCAGAGGCACAGTTCTGGATTTATGAATTAAAAGACTTACCAAAATGTGGCTGTCCAGGTGTCCCTGAGCTCCTGTTCATAGGAAACTGCATGCCCCGGCCAGTAACTATGGGAGAGCAGAATTGAGTAGAGGTCTGGGCCACGCCAGGTACCCTACTGGGGCCTCCACATATAGTCCTAAAGGGACAGCTCAGGTTAGAGATGAGAAAGTAAGGAGCAGTTCTCACCCACAGCAGTCCTCAGTGAACAGAACACTCAGGGAGGGACTCCAAGGGGCTGCTCACTAATAGACAACATTCCTGGGCAAGGTGGGTACCGCCGTTGGAGAGGACAAGTACACTGGTTCCCTTGGTTTCTCCCCAAATAGGACATGAGGACCCTTGTGAAGTATGGGGGAACTGGGGTAGGTAGCTTGGAGAAGACATACGAATTCTGCACTCAGAGTCATTGTATTTCGGGAGGGTCCCGTTCCAGCACCGGACACAGCTAGCACTCCCATCTGCATTCCAGTGCCTGTAGCAACCTGTACCAGGAGGAGATAAGGGTTTTCAGTCAAAGTAAGTCAAGGTCATTTCACTATCTTCTGTAAGCTTTTCTGTATTATGAATTGGTAATTTTCAACTCAAGAACATTAACATGATGTGGAAATCTGTGGGCACAGGCTCCAATTCTAGAAAAAGAAATAAACTCAACAGAAAGCATAGAGTTTTCAACCAACCATTCATGTGGATGCCCATCATTAAGGCAGTCATTTCTTTTCTGGATGCCTCAGGAGACTATTCAAAGGTACTTAGCTAAAATGAATAGGTATTATGTTAAGGTCTAGCCTTATCGAGCAGAACCATTTCCTCGAGGATACTGCCGACATATGGCAGTGTGCCCTCACTTGGGCCTTGATATGGGGACAGGTGCACACAGGCTTGTTTGTTGTCCCTGTGCTATTTCCCAGGATCTTCTGTAGCAGGATCAAGCCAAATGTCCATCCAAAGTTGGCACTGACCAAAGCTACACCCACACAGAGGCTCACAATCATCCATAACTCCAGTTCCAGAAGACCTGATGCCCTCTTCCGACCCCTGAGGGTACCAGGTGTGCATGTGGTGCACATGTACACCTAGAGGCAAACATTCACACATAAAAGAAAAATAAATCATAAAAAAGGGGGATACCTCAAGAGCTTTTAAGTCCTGAAAGTGCTATACTGGCTTAGTTTTCTTCTGAACCCTCTGCCTCCTCCTCTGAACCTCCCTCTCCCTGTGTCTCAGCCCTTCATAGAACAGTCCCCACAGGGTCCTGCCTACACCAGACAAGGATGTGGTTAGGTTACTCAAGAAGGAAATCCAGGTAGGCCTCCTCTGAGCAACACCACAGCCTGTGCTGCCCAAGTTCCTCCATTCCCTCAGCTGTCTTGAGACACTGAGGAAGGGTGATGGGGTGGTGATTAGTCTGCTATTTACTTGTAACAATGATGCTTACCTGGGCCACATAGGCCTGTGCCTGGGCAAGTAGCATTGAAGTCTACCATATCCATACAGCACTCAGGCTGTGGGGCCTAGAGGAGAGACATTAGAGAGACAGGGTGGTGAGTGCCTAGCTCATGCCAACAACAGCACTGGTCATAGCAGGGTCTTAGCTTTCTCACTACCCATAGCTCCTAAACTCTCTAGGTGCAAGTGACATCCCTTCAATAAGTGAGAATTCCTACCCGACTCCTACTGCAGCCTGTGTTGAAACAGCACAGGGAAGATTCCAGCCCTCACCATAGAGACCAAACCTGGAAGTTACTAGGCAGACTTGGATATTTCTACAAACACTTGGACTCCATGCCTGTCACATTGCATGAATCACTATCCAACAGGTCCTTCTTCCACTGTGCAGAGCCTGTGACCAGTGAATATTTGATGACTGAATAAGCTATCAAATATAAGGCTAGAATCTGGCGAGGTGTGTCCAATATCAGCTACCCAGTCTCCCAAAGGCCAGAAAGGGTAAGACCTAATGAATTAGTGTGAATTGGCCTGGGGCATGGGCCTCAGACAGCCTGGCATGGTATGGCACAGAACAAACTTCCCTAAACTAGAATACTTTCGATACTGGAGAGAGCTCAAAGGAAGTCTTTGAGCTTTACCTGCAAGGAGAGGCTAAGGCCCTCACAGAGCACTGCCCTCCCTGTATTGAAAGGGTAGGTCCTTGTCTCTGAAGCCATAGGGACAAGAACCTGAACAGCAGCCTAGCTAGGTCCCTAGTTAGGACCTGTCCAATTGCACTTCCTTAGAAATATCCCTCTTCCCCAAACCTTAACATAAATATATAGGTGCCCTATTTCTTTATAGATGCACTCAAGAAATTTAAAACATATTAAATTGGCCTTTTCTCTATTTTTAATTTCTAAATTTTATTATTTTTGCTTTGAGACAGGGTTTCATTATGCAGTTTTGGCTGGCCTGAAACTCAATGTGTAAGCCAGGGTGGCCTTCTGGGTGGCCTGAAACTTATAGATATCCACTTGTCTCTGCCTATCAAGTGCTGGTCTAGAGAACAAGTTCCAGAACAGCCAGGGCTACACAGAGAAGCCTTATCTCAAAAACACAAAACAAAAAAACTCTCACAATTCTACTGTCTCAGTCTCCTGTGGGATAGGATAACAAGTTTGTGGTTTTCCTGTGATCTGAATTTAGTTAACAGGAGTGTCTAAAGGATAACAGGACATAACATGATGAATAAAAATCTAGACACAGATATTGGGGTTCAAGGTGAAGATTAGAAAAGCAAAACAGCTCAGCCACTAGTGAAGTCTTACCTCTACCAAGGCTGGGCGACTGCAGACTGAGCCCCGAGCCTCTGTCTCCTCCAGTCTTACATCCCCTTTGGTGCTGGGATTAAAGGTGTGTGACTCCCTAGGACTGGGACTAAAGGTCTGAGTCACCAACACCTGGATTTGTTTCTGCATTGGTCTTGTGTGGCCCAGGGTGGCCTGGAACTCACAGAGATTCATCTGCCTCTGTCTCCCAAATCCTGGGATTAAAGGTGTGTGATACCAATGCCTAGCATCTAGTGAATTGGTTTTACCTTCTAATCTTCAGGCAAGCTTTCTTTATTAAAACATAAATAAAATATCACTATAACAGGGAAACAGGGGGATATTATACCACCATGGGAAGGATCAAGGCTCAGTGCACGCCATTCCTTTCATTACCTTGGCCAGGTTAGTAAGGGACTCCCCATACATCACCCCATCCTGCCTGACTTGGAGAGAACAATGGTGGATACCAAAGCCAGCCCACTGGAGTGTGACTGTCTCTGTTTGAGTACTTCTGGTGGGAGCCAGGATGCCTGACCATGCCTGCCTACCAGTCATTAGCTCCTGAGTAAGCAACAACTGAGCAGGCAGCTCTAGACCACGGGCAGTTCTGGAGGGTGGCTCTGCAGAGACTCTAGGTCAGCTATAGCAATAGGTGGGTATGGCAGAGAAACTTCTAGAAGTCATAATACAACGGGTGATGGACAGTGTGGTCATTCCAACACTAGCAGTGGACTCCACCGGGATTCTACCAGGGTCAGGCTAACATCAGTGAACCCTAAGTTCAAAGACTGAAATTTTTATGGGATGAGAATCTATTGCCTCTGAGGAGGCTCCAACTTCTTGCCATGGGGCACAGGATACCCACCTTGCTTTCTGTGGACTTGCTCATGCCTCCCATCAGGAGGCCAGCCAAGAGCACGAGACACTGCAGGGTCATGCTGGGGGGCTGACAGGGAGACCTGTAAGACAGAACAGGGTTCGGAGAAGGTGCTGATAAGGGTGAGTGGGGCTAAGTGGGAGATAACCAGGAGGGAAGGGTTTTAATGGAAAGAGCGGGGCATCCTTCCAGGGACGCAGTGAGAACTACAGACATCGGCTCCCTCTACCTGGGGATCAGCTGTTAGCACAGCTAGGACTGTGAGGCGCTCACAGCCGTACACCGCTATTTAAGGCTCAAAACTCAGGAATCAAGGCAGGTGGGTGGGCAGAGCCTTGATTGAGAGGGATGACCTGGTATTCCTTCCAATGATATGCTGTCAGGATTCTGAAAGCAAGACCACCGTACCTCTGATTTCCCAGGATGCAGACACACTGCCCTAGTGAAGCCCTAATCACATTTTAAGCACTACTAACAAGATTCGGTTTCCTTGTGTGTAGCTAGGGGGTTGGAGTGGACATGGGTTCATTGGGAATTTTCAGTGATACAGTGTTCTGCCTTTCTGAACTTGGGGAAACAAGAGGATATAAAGTTATGGTCCAGAATAATACCCAAACTTAAAAATGTATAGTCACAAGTCAGGGATGGTGGCATGTACCTTTAATCTGAGCACTCAGGAGGTAGAGGCAGGTGAATCCCTCAGTTCTGGACAGCCAAGGCTACACTGAGAAACCCTGTCTCAAAAAATAAAAACCAAGCAAACAAAAAAGAGTTGTAAGAGTAGTAACATGAGGAAGGATCCAGAGTCGAAAAAGGAGCAAAATATTGCATCAAGATTTGAACCTTAGAACACCTGGTGCCTGAAAACTGCCAGCTTAGTGCTTATATGTCCTGTTTTTAATATAGAGGAAAACATACCACAGAGCCTTGAGGCAATATCATGTGTACAGTTCTTAATAATTTTTTCCTGTTTTGGGAATAAGGGTTTCTTGTATCCTGATTGACTTTGAACTCAATCTGTACCAATACTACCATTTTTTCTAAAAAACTTAAAAAAATTTATGCATGTGTGTTTATCTGCATATCATAAACATGCCTGACACCTGCAGAGGTCAGAAAAGGATATGAGATCTACTGGAACTAGAGTTACAGATTATAACAGTTACAGTTATAATCTGCCATGTGGGTGCTGGGAATAGAATACAGGTCAGTGCTCTTAACTGCTGAGCCATCTCTCCATCTCTTTCATCTCCTCTTGTCTCTACCACAGAGTGGTGTGATTACAGATGTGCAACATCACACTTGATTTATGCAGGGCTGGGGACTGAACCCAAGGCTTTGTGTACACTAGGTAAGCATTCTATCAACCGAGCTACATCCCCATTCTTTTTAATTTTTTCAAATATTATTTTATGTATATGAATGTTTTAACTATATGTATATATGCACATCACATGTGTGCTTGATGCCTACAGAGACCAGAAGAGGACATCAGATCCCTGAAACTGGAGTTATAGACAATTGTGAACTGGCATGTGATTGTTAGAAACCCAACCTGGGTCCTTTACAAAAACAGGTACTCTTAACCACTAAGCCATCTCTATAGTCTTCCTCTCCCTGAAATCCCTTTTATAACAAACTTAAATTAACCCATAAAGTGGGACTTATAAACCAATCAAAGTCCAAAATAAGATTTGAAGAATTTTTTTAAAGGTTTATTTATTTATTATGTATACAACATTCCTTCCATATATGCTTGCAGGCCAGAAGAGGGCACCAGATCTCATTATAGATAGCAGCGAGCCACCATGTGGTTGCTGGGAATTGAACTCAGACTCTCTGGAAGAGCAATCAGTGCTCTTAACCTCTGAGCCATCTCTCCAGCCCCTTGAAGAATATTTTTTGCCATAAAGGTTACCTCTTAAAAAACAAAAAAAAAAAGTTAGCTAGGTGTGGCAGATTTCTTGTGAGTTTGAGGACAGTTTGGTTTGTTTACCTAGTGAGTACCAGGCCAGTCAGAACTACACAGTAAGACCCTGTCTGAAAAAACAAAAGCAGGCCTGGAGAGATACTGTCTGCATTTCCAGAGGACCTGGGTTCAATTTCTATCACCCACATGGCAGCTGTCTGTAACTCCAATTCCAGGGGGGTCTGACGTCCTCTTCTGGCCTCTGAAGGCACTGTATGCATGTAGAACATAGATATACATGAAGGCAAAACGTCCAAACACATAAAACAAAACAAAAAAAAACTTTAAACAAAAAACATTATCTCTTAAGAGACTAAGGATGTATCTCAGCTGGTAAAGCACTTGCAAGAGTGGCAATAACCTGGTGGGATGGTACACACCCTGCAATCCAAACATTTAGGAGCTGGAGACAAGAGGACCAAAAGTAGGATAGCTACATAGTAAATTCAAGACCAGCCTGAGAAACCATGACGTCCTGTCTCAAGTGTCAACAACAAAAATAAACAAATGTATGTATGTTACCTCTATGCGGACGTTTTACTTAGCAGAGGCCACCGCAGCACTGAAATAGCAGGCAAGCTGGGCATCTCAGTTCTGGAACAAGAGCAGCCTGAGCTTTTCGTCTAGGTAGACTCTCTGAGAGAACACAGAGAAGCTTCAGTTTGAGGTTAAAAATGAGGAACTACACTCTGAGGCAGTAGGAAACCCAACTTGAGACCTAGGAAGGGATCATGTGGGTTTACATGACCCATGAGGATGAAGGTTCAGGATGACATAGGCCCCAATCCTATCAGGAGGGAAAGTGGGAGCCTGTACAATATCTCACTTTATACTGGATTTAAGCCAGGACTATCAAGAAAATTATTGGAGGGAAGAGGTGGTGCTTAGGCCTGCAGGAGCCACCTGTGAAGCCTGATCCTGAGCCTTTCTGGCATTCATTATTAGTACATGCTTTTGTTTCAGTATTGTATGCTGAGTTTCAAAATACATTCTGGGTTTGACTTGACTTCTCCAAGGTGTGAAATCTTCTTAGAGATATATTCATATCATATCCTCAACTATAGGATGCAATCAAATGTCAACTTTTCTGTGAATTTGAGGTTTGCTCACCAAAGGCCGTATTTCTCTGATCTGGAAGAAAACTCCATCTGTTCATTCTGAGACCCAGGTCAAGTAGAAAGAAGATGCCAAAATCCAACATTCAATTAACACTGCCATTTGCTGTTTGGTCAACTTTATTGAAGCATAATTTGCACACAATAAATGACATCCATTTAAAGTAAACAAGTCAGGGAGTTCTGGAAACCCTATGAGGCCATCACTACACCAAACAAACAAACAAACAAACAAATAAACAAATCAAAGCCTTCCATGAGCCCCCTACAACCTTCAGTCCTAGGTAGTCAAGCTGGCCTGGTTGTCTATAATTTCATAAAAATAGAACATTCTGGTTCTTTCAGTCAGCACCAAGAATCTTTAGATGCACTGTGTTCTGTGTGTTCTGTGCATTACTACGTTATTGTTATGTGGCGATACCTCATTTCCTTTACCTTCCACCTGCTGACAGGTTCCTAGTTGTTCCTATTATTTTGGAAATCACAGGTCCTTGAGCACACACCATATGAACCTGTATTTCCATTTCCTATAGGTAAATAACCAAGGAATTTGTATTGGATCAGAGGTGTGTTTAAACTGTCAAACATTTTTCCATATAGTGGTACCTCTTTACTTTCCCACAAGCAGAGCAGAAGAACTCAAAGGCTTTGCATCCTCACCAATATTTGACATTGGTGGGCACATAGTGGTATCTCATTATCAGCATTTCCCTGACTAGTAATGATTTGCATCTTTTCATGTCATTAGTCACATGTCAAAAGTCACTATTGAAGTATCTTTTCACATCTGTTTTAATTGTATTGTCTTCCAATTAGTAAGACATGGTAGTTGTTTAACATGTACTTATTTTTCACTTCATGCACGCGCACGTGTGTGTGTGTGTGTGTGTGCACGTGTGCACGAGTGTACACACAGGTCATAAAACAGAAACTACAGCATGCATGTGGAGGCCAGAGAACAACAGTCAGTTCTCTTCTTTCATCATGTGGGTTCCAGAGATCAAATTTAGGTTGTCAGCCTTGGCTGTAAGACCCTTTACCTACTGAGCCATCCCATTAGCTCAGCAGTTCTGTACATAATTTTTAAATTTTGATTATTTGCATATGTGCACATATATATGCATATATATATACTTGCTATGGCGTGCATGGAAGTCAGAGGAAAACTTGTGGGAGTCAGTTCTCGTCTTTCACTATGTGGTCCTGAGAGCTAAACTCCGCTTTGTGAGGCCTGGTGGCGAGTGCCTTTGGCTGAGGATTTCATTGGTACCTATTCTTTCCTGTTATACGTGGTGTATATACGTGCCGAGAGGCATATGGAGGCCAGCAGTCCACACCGTCTTTTTTAATCCTTCTCCACCTCATTTTTGAACTTCAATGAACAGACAATAGCTGCTACTGAGAGACATTGGATTGTGGAAGGAACTGCTAAATTAAACCTATCTATCTATCTATCTATCTATTTTAATTCAAGGGTACAATTTATTTTTCTTTATTTTTCTTTTTTCATTTTTATTTATTAAAAATTTCCACCTCCTCCCCTCCTCCCACTTCCCTCCCTCAACCTATATATTTTAAGACTGTGTTGAGGCAGAAGCAGGTGGTGAGGCAAAGGTAGGCAGATCTCTGTGAGTTCAAGGCCAGCCTGGTGTATGGAGCAAGTTCCAGGACAGGTTCCAAAGCTACACAGAGAAACCCTGTCTCAAAACAAAACAAAACAAAACCCCAAAACCAACCCCCCGAAAAATCTCCCACCCCCCCAAAAAATATCTTAACGTCAAAATGAAATTCAGAAAGAATTTTGCATTGGAGTTGAGGTTATGCCTTTGTTTCCACAGGAAACAAAAGTTATGGTTCTCTTCCAAGTTAATAGATATCAGATTTAACTGGGGTGACCTCGTGAGGATCTTGGCTACAGACATGAGGGAAAGGTCAAAAAAGACTACAGACAGGTGACATATATGCTGATCCCTCTGAAACTAGACGAGACATGATAAATCTTGTTGGTACAGAGTCCTCAAGAGAGTCTGGTTATACAGTCCAAACAGACTGATGTCTTTTACCTGCTCAAACATAAAACAAATCATCTTTATCTGACTTGTGCACACCACACATTCCATACTTGTGTTAATACAGATATGTATAATACCTTTAAATGCTTAGATGTTTTCAGAACAAAAGGATCCGATATGAAGACAAGTAGCCCAATGATCCAGCCTCTCAGAATGCCTCAGTAATAGTTTCCTCAAAAACCTACACCCAGAACAACTTGGAAGCTGCCAGCTGAGATGATCTAGTCTCAGACTACTCCAGCTAAGACTTCAGAGAAGCTCTGCCTTTTCTCATCTCCCAGAGACTAAACGAAAAGTAATACAGCTAGCTCTCCCAGGATTTGACAGTTATCCTCATTTTCTAAGGATCCCCTAGAGATGCCATCACCCCCAGAAAACAGGAAGCAGTCTAGAGAACCTGACGCCCACATTCCCAAGAACTGGTGTTGAAGAGAGGCTGCTTGTCTCTGGCTGCTCAGCCCCAAAATAACAACACAGAAATTGTATTAATTAAATCACTGGTTGGCCCAAAATGGAGTGGGTCATTTGTGGTCATTCGGTGGGTTATGGATGTCTGTTATTGTTTAGGGGGGTTGGTTACAATTATTGGTCAAGTCAAAAAAAAAAAACAAAGGAGATTAGATTCAGGACTCTCTTTCTGAAGAGAAGAGAAAATATAAAAATGATAGGACAAAAGAGTAGATTACTGAATCTACTTTCAAACTAAAAAACTACTAGTCTCAAAATTTTACATAGATATGAATTTTTATATACTGATACAAATTTATGGTTATTTTTGTTAGAACATATTATGCATGTTTCTACTCTTATTTAAGGTATTGTACCTATGCTGCTCATTTTAAAATGCAATATAAAGTTCTAGTCGTTAAAAGCTATTATTAGAAACTGTCTAAGATAATTAAGAAATGTAGGTTAGGGGGCTGGAGAGATGGCTCAGTGGTTAAGAGCATTGCCTGCTCTTCCAGAGGTCCTGAGTTCAATTCCCAGCAACCACATGGTGGCTCACAACCATCTGTAATGAGGTCTGGTGCCCTCTTCTGGCCTGCAGACATACACACGACAGAATATTGTATACATAATAAATAAATAAATATTAAAAAAAAAAAAAGAAATGTAGGTTAGTAGTCAGTCATCTATAACAATCAAAGTTGCGGCCATGTTAGATGTTTTCAAGGTCAAACAGATATATTATAGATAGACAGACAGATGGTCTTCAAACATTTCAGAGACTGATGTGGGATTTCCCTCTGTATGCTATGAATATGTTTATTACCATTGGTTATTAAAGAAGCTGTTTCAGCCAATGGCTTAGTAAAGCGAGGCAGGAAATCCGAACAGAGATATATAGAGAAAGTAGAAAGTAGGTGGAGTCAGGGAGACACCATGTAGCTGCTGAAGGAGAAAGATGCCAGATGCCAGTCAGAACCTTACTGGTAGGTCACAGTCTAAGCTGTTCTCAAACTCAGTCTACTCATGAGTGACTAGTACCTGCATGGGGCCAAAGGCTGCCAGATGCCCTGGAACTTGAGTTACAGATGGTTGTAGGCACCATGTAGGTGTTGAGAAATCCTTGGTCCTCTGCAAGAACAGCAATTACTAAGTTGCTGAACCATCTCTCCAGCAAAGTTTAAGATTTATTTTTAATTATGTAATTATATGTATGTATATTTATAAACATAAATGCAGGTGCCAGTGGAGGCCAGAAGGAGTTGGATTCTCCGAAGTTACAGGCGGTTGTGAGCACCTGGATATGGGTGCTGGAACTAGAACTCACATTTTCTTGCTAATTATTTGCTCCTAACCACTAAGCCATTTTTCCAGCCCCTAAGCAACGCTCAGTATCATCACTGTCATTATTATTATTTTGGTTTTTCAAGACAGGGTTTTTTGTGTAACCCTGGCTGTCTTGGGGTCTGGAACTCAAGAGATTTGTCAACCTCTGCCTCCGGACTGCTGGGATTAAGTGTACAACCACTGCCTGGTAGCAATGTTCTTTACATGAATTATGCTATAGATCCATAGATCCAAATTAACATAGAAAACAGATGCCAGCCAGTTCTGAGAGGTGTTGTGACAGACACTGCCAGTGGACAAGATGAGCTCAAGTTGCACTGAGGAAGACTAGTAAGGCCAGAATATGTAAATTAAGAAAAGAAACTATCTGTTAAGAAAAGAAACCATCTATATAATCCAGATCTATAGTTCCTTCTACAGGCCTTAGGGTAAGAAAAAAAAAGGACTCAAATTATTGTGTGGTTCTTAATTATCAAGTGCACCCACAATCAAACTATTTTTGTGACCTGGATCAACCTGGGGAAGCCAAGCTATGAATTTACGCAGGAAAAAGCAGGGGCTGAACAGCAAGGGCCTAAAATGTGAGAGACCCTAGATTCAACTCCCCCACCCACACCCCCGGGACCCCCACACCACCTACACGACCAAGGGGGTAAAAACCTAGAACAGAAACTACATCCGTTCTGCCTTCTCTGTACACTGTGGTGATACTAAGAAACACCACCAACAAGATTATGGGCCAATAGAAGCAGGATGATCCCAAGTTTGAGGCTGTCAAGGGCTACATGGCCAGTCCCTATCTCAAAACAACAAAAACAAAATACTGGGCCAAGTTTGATACCTTTAAATTAAACAGGCCTACAGAGTTGAGAATTCACTAATGGAGTTGCGGGTGTACACTGCAAGGGCCAAAAGCCAAAACGAGGTAGGAAAAGTATCACGGTAATATACTGGGACGCACAGCAAAATCCTCAACTTAATCCCACATCTCCCAAGTCCTGCTCTGCTCCCTCTCAACCTCCCCTCCCTCCATCAGTCCATTAGCTCCGCTCGCGGCTCCTCCCCTACCGCCGCATCACTGACAAAATGGCAGCGAGGCAGGGTGGGCACTGCCCCGCCGGGTCTTGGGCGACTTCTGGAGTCTGAGCTACCCTAGCCCCGCGGCCTTTATCGCGTCGTTGCAGCCGACACCTCGGTCAGACTGGGCCCTCACTCACCATACACCGGGCGGATTCCTCTTTCATACCCGCCGCCTCGCCAAGGCCCCGCGAGCGCCCCCTGGGACTTGTAGTCTCTGGCCCAACCCCTGCCCAGGCGTCGGCGGTGTCGCTCTGGACAAAAAAACTACAACTCCTAGCGGCTCCCGCCTCCGAGGCGTTCATCCGGGATTCTTTCCAGGCAGCTGGATTGGGTTTGGAGCACTGATTGAGAAATGTGGACTAGGGGTAGGGGGTGTCGGGAGTGGGGCGCGCGGGGAGGAGGGGGGGAAAGACACGAAACCACGACTATATTCCCCTTAGCTGCGGCCAATCAGAGTCTAGTCTGGCTCTAGGCAGTTGGGTAGGAGTTGTGGCCTCTGAGTACCTTGCCAACTTGCCCTAGAGAATCTGAAAAGATCTCATATCTTCCACCAAGGTAGTTTTTGAAACGTTTAACTGGCCTTAGTTTGTGACTGAGATGGGTCAAATGTAGGGGGAAAGGGCCAGCCGAAGAAACACACCCCGACCCTGAAACCAGAGCCAGTGAAAGAAACACACCCTAGCCCAGAAACTAGAGCCAAAAAATTAAAAAGGGCCAGTGAAACCAGAACAAAGGAAACGCACTCTGCCCCTGACCAACTCAGCACAGCAATCAACCAACCGTGAGCAGGAAACCCTGAGAAAGAAAAATAACCAGTCCCTGAACACGAAATTTAACCAGTTTATCCAAGCTCAGGGATTGAAATCCAACCAATCTCCACTCTAAAAATCTTCACCCCGGAAAAACTCCGCCCCTCAGAAGCCCTATATAAGCCCTGTGCCTGTTCGGGTCACTGCTCCCTTTTCCACTCTGGCAGGGTCAGCCACTCTCTGGATTCCTCCCTACCAATAAATCTCTTGAATGAGGTTTGGGTGAGGACACCTAGCAGAACTTCACTGGGGCAACTCTGCCCTGTTATTGCATTGGGGAAACCTTTCCCCGGAGCAGAGCTATAAGCTGCTGCACGTAAGTGGCTTTGTGGTATTCTTTGGCTCCTGTTTGCCATAATACTTTTCCATTCAAGCTGCAACACTTACAGCGAATGCATTTCAAACTCACTCAAAACATGATTTGATTGGTTTAACCCCATTTCAAAGTGAACATTTACGATGTTCAAATTAAGCTTTTTGTAAAAAATCTGGGTTTTCTAATTCATCTTGGGTGTCTGCTCAGAGATTTGGACTCTGGTTCCTCACAAGCGGGAGGCCACACCCACACAGAGCTTAGCAAGGAGCAGCTGAGGTCACTGCAGGGAACACTTAGGAGTCTGTCTCTGGGCTACCTGATCTCTGGTCTTTCCAACTTTGCGAGCCTCAGGCATCTGGACTTCTTAACAGAAGCTATCCTAAGACTCCCTGACCGCGCCACCTTCACACAAGGAGAAGGAGACTCTGAAGTGGAGTTGGATCACTAGGCAGTACTTGGGCGTACACCAGGGCTGTGTTTTGAATAAAGATTGGGAATGTCAGGCTTTGTTCTGTGCCTGCGTAGAGACTGGTTTTTCACCCTGTTCTGGAGCTGCCTCCAGTGCAACCTCGCTGCCAAGCCCTAGCTCTCCACTAGGCCTCCCTCACTTCCTGGATACTGACGTGACCTCAGTTCCTCTGATCTGGTAGAGCCGGTCAGACAACTCAGCATTCTTTGTGCAACCTCTATTTACTTTTCCCTGGAAATCTAGTCTGAGGCTCAGCGTCTCTAAGGATTCCGAGAGTGGCCATCTTCAGGGACCACTGTGGCACAGGGTGATGGGACTGTGGTAGAATGGGCGGGGCTGTATTCTTCCCAGATGAGTGACATCAGGAAGGCATCATTTCTGCTTTTGTTGTTTTGGATTCTTCCTCTGGGCTACCTCTAGTATTTCTTACAAGTATTTGAAAAGGACAGATAGATGTCCTTGAAAGGGTTGTAAGTGTTCGCTCACCAGAGACTTGACTCCTTTGAGAGCTGGTATACCAATGAGGGGAGGAGACATTGGTCACTAGTGTCCCTCCTCCCACAATTCCCCCATCCCTTCACTCTGGGACGATTTGATCAGCTAGCCCCTCTGAAAAAAAACATTCTCCAAGTTGAAGTTTTTTGTAAAATCTGGGCTTTCTACATTATCCTCGGTGTCTGCTCAGGGACTTGGACTCACAGTGGCTCAATTTTCCCAGCTGACCTCTGTATGTTGGCCATCCAGCATGAGTCCTATGATTGATTGTAGGTGCTGTCTCAGTATTTTTTTTTTCTTTTTCCAGGACAGGGTTTCTCTGTAGTTTTGGAGTCTGTCCTGGAAGGCAGGTCTCCTCTGTAGACCAGGCCTCAAACTCACAGAGATTCACCTGTTTTTGCCTCCTCTTGAATGCAGGGATTAAAGGTATGAGCCACCACATCTTGGCTTCTGTCTCAGTATTTTTGTTCAAGGTTAAATTATCAAAAATTTTCTATGAAAATAGAGCTCTGGTCTTAGAAAAGGGCATCATTCACCTGAGTTTCAGCTTCTGTGGCAGCTGGTGATGTCTTTTATCTCCAAGAATGATCTTAGAAGTGGTTCTGAGTACATTTAGCCGTCTAATCATCCAACATGGTATGTGGGGGCTAAGTTTGGGGGAGACTAGTGGAAGAGGCAAGTGTTATGTGAAAGAACTGTGAAGGGTCATGAGGCTTGTGATGCTGCAGTATGTGTGTGTGTGTGTGATTTTTCAGGACAGGTTGCTCTGTGTAACAGCCTTGGCTGTCCTGGAACCAGTTCTGTAGATCAGGCTGGTCTGCAACTCTCAGAGATCTGCCTGGAGTAAAGGTGTGTGCCCCACACCCAGTGTGGATCTGCACTTTCAAGTTCATGATTTTTCCTTTGCTCAGTAGCTACTTCCGTTCTCAGGAGTGCTTTTCCTTTCTTAATAAACTACCTCTATTTCTAACCATGTATGCCCAGACCAGTTCTTTGCCTTTGGTTTTACAAGCGCCTTAACACTTACCTGGGTGCTCTGGAATTCGGACCTGTACCTATAATACTGTCATTCCTAGAATACAATGAGTTGTATATTAACATGTTTCTTGATATCACAGGGGGATGATTTTGTTTTGTGTGTGTAATGTTTTGAAATTTGATTGCTGGGATATCAAGAATATACCACAAACCCATGACCTGGATGTTTTGTTTTGCTTTTTTTTTTTTTTTTTTTTTGATTATTTGTTTCAGCACACCTGGGAACAAAGCCACGATTCTTAGGAGACTGGTGAAGACCAGAAAAAGTCTGTCTAAATGTCTCAAATAACCAAACAACTTTGGGCCCCTCAATTGCTGCCTCTGGTCTCTGTCCTTCAACCCATGTTTCAAAGCAGAACTTTCATCAGATGAAGAGCTCTCTCTATCTTTTTTGTTGTAGTGTTTTATTTGCTGTGTGTTTATCTAAACACACAAGTTAGCACAATTAGCAAGCCAAAGAGCATGAAGCTATCAAGGACAATTTACAGAAGTCAGTTCTCTCCTTCTATCTTGTGGGTCCAGGGATGCAAACCCAGGTCATCAGACTTGGTGTTGCATCTTTTATCTACTGAGCTACCTTGCCAGCCTTGTGTGGTTTTTCTCTTTTTGTCCACCCAGAGAATTATGTTGATTTCCTAATGTGAAGCTAGCCTTCTTTTCTGTGTAAAGTCCTACATGACTACAAACTGTTACCTTTTAATGTATTGCTATGTAAATTCTGCTAAAACTTTCCCAAGTATTGCTATTTTTGTTAAGGTTTTGTTTTGTATTGTATTTATTTATGACATAATGGTCTATAGATTTCTTTTCTCATAAAGTCTGTCTAGTTTGTGACTGGGGTGATGTTGCTTGGTCATGTACAATGGGTTGGAAGGTAATGCTGATTCTTTGACTTTGTGGGTGGGGTAACAAAGAATTGGTGGAAGCCAGGCATGTTGGTACCTGTCTTTAACCCTAGCCCTGGGTTCTATGAGAAAGTAGGCTGAGTAGTTGTGAGGAACAAGCTTGTAAGCACACCTCTGCATGGCCTCTACATCACTCCTACCCTGTTTTAGTTCCTGTACTGACTTCCTTCACTGTTGAACAGTGATAGGGAAGTTACTGTAGTTTGAATGTAGCTGGCCACTCAGGACTTGTGGCTTTGTTGTAGTGGGTATGGCCTTGTTGGAGAAAGTGTGTCACTATGGGGGCAGGCTTTGAAGACTCATAAGCTCAGGATACTGCCAAGTGTCTCAGTTGACTTCCTGTTGCCGGCAAACTGAAGGACTCTCAGGCACCACCACGTCTGCCTCTATGTTGCCATGCTCTGCATCATGATGATAATGGACTGAACCTCAGAAACTCTGAGCCAGTCACCCCAATTAAATGTTTTCTTTATAAGAGTTGTTGACCAGGCATTGTGGCTCACACCTTTAATCTCAACACTTGGGGGACAGAGGTAGGCAGATCTCTAAGTTCATCTACAGAGTGAGTTCTAGGACAGCCAAAACTGTTTCACAGAGAAATCCAGCATTAAAAAAAAAGTTGCTGAGGTTGTGGTATCTCTTCACAGCAATAAAGACAGAAATTGGTATCAGGGACTGAGGTATTGTTGTGACAGGTCTGAACGTGCTTTTGTGTGAAGGAATATGGACTTTGGAACTGTGGATTAAAAAGCAATTGAATGCTTTAAATGTTAGCAGGAGCATGGAAGACATGGGGTTCAATGTGGTTTGATGAATTGTGGGAGCCTTATTCAAGAAGTTTCAGAGGAGAAGAAATATAGTATGTTGTCTGGGGATTTTTTTTTGTGAATTTTGATGAAGAAAGTAGTTGTCTTTTGCTATTGTCCAAAGAGTCTGCCTAAGGCTAAAGCAAAGAGTTTTGGATTAATTCTGTTGACAGAAGAAATCTCAAAACAGCCTAGAATAGACTCTGTTCTGTGGTTACTAGTGTTCTTGCTTATAAAAATTTATAATGAAAAGGTGTAAACGGAGGCTGTATTTCATTCGTCTCAGTCTCCCAAACCCAAAAAAATTATACAGAAACTATATTAATTAAACACTGTTTGGCCTATTAGCTCAGACTTCTTATTAACTAATTCTTCCATCTTAAATTAACCCATTTCTATTAATCTGAATTTTGCCGCAAGGCTGTGGCTTACAGAAAGATGCCAGGTCCTTCTTCAGCAGCTGCATGGCATCGCCTTGACTCCACCTAATCTCTCTAATCTCTGTATGTATTATTCTAGCCTGGCTTATTCTGCCCTGACATAGGCTAAAGCAGCTTCTTTATTAACCAGTGGTAATAAAACATATTCATAGCATACAGAGGGGAATCCCACATCAGCATTGAATATGTAGATTGCTTTTGGTAAGATTGCCATTTTTACTATGTTAATTCTACCCACTCAAGAGCATGAGAGATCTTTCCATTTTCTGGCATCTTCTTCAATTTTTTTCTTCAAAGATGTAAAGTTCTTGTCATACAGGTCTTCCACTTGTTTGGTTAGAGTTACTCCAAGGTATTTTTGTTTGGGTGGAAGTGTCACTTCCTGGCAGCCATATATCCAAAGAGTCTGGAATGTTAGGGTGGAAGTTCCATCCTAAGGCCCCTCCCCTGGGAGTTGCCTTAGTCCAGACTCCACCCCCAAAAAAGCCTACCAAATGATGATCCCTCCCTAGAGATGCTCAAGACCACTCCCACAGGGTATTTAAACTGCCCCCAAGAGGACAAACACATGGTTTTCCCCATCTTCCTTCCCCAGCTCCTCTCTGGGGACTGGAGAGCCATCCAGGAGCATTGGTATCCATTAAACCTGGGTTTTTTCTAGTTCAGTTTGATTTCATCTGATTCGTATTAATGAGTTGGCGGAGAGGCCTATTGGGGTGTAGAAACTTTTCAATTTTATGTTATTTGTGGCTATTATAAAGGGCGATATTTCTCTGATTTCTTTCTCAGCCCATTTTATCTTCTGTATAAAGGAGGGTCACTAATTTTTTTTTAAATTAATCTTGTATTCTGCTACATTACTGAAGGCGTTTATGAGTTGTAGGAGTTCCTTGGTAGAATTTTTGGGGTCACTTACATAAACTATCATATCATCAGCAAATAGTGAGAGTTTGACTTCTTTTTCAATTTGTATACCCTTGATCTCCTTTTGTTGTCTTATTGTTCTAGCTAGGACCTCAATCACTATACTGAATAGATATGAAGAGAGTGGGTAACCTTGTCCTGTTCCCAATTTCAGCGTGATTGCTTTGAGTTTCTCTCCATTCAGTTTGATGTTGGCTGTTGGCTTGTTGTATATTGCCTTTATTATGCTTAGGTATGTTCCTTGTATTCCTGCTCTCTCCAAGACCTTTATCATGAAGGGGTGTTATATTTTGTCAAAGGCTTTTTGAGCAGCTAATGAGATGGCCATGTGGAGTTTTCTTCAGTTTGTTTATATGGTGGATTACATTGACAGATTTTCACATGTTGAACCATCCCTGCATCTCTGGGATAAAGCCTATTTGGTCATGGTAGATGATTTTTCTGATGTGTTATTGGATTTGGTTTGCCAGTATTTTATTGAGTGTTTTTGCATCAATGTTCATGAATGAGATTGGTCTGTAATTCTCTTTCTTAGTATGTCAGACTTACTTCTAACTAGCTCTAAAAATTTAAATTAACCCATTTCTATTAACATAAGTGCTGCCACGTGGCTCTTGGCTTTATTACCTCATCTACACGTCATTCTTCTTCCACATCTCCTCAAGACTGCCTTCTTCCCAGCATTCTCTCTGCCCCCAAATCCCGCATAGCTATTGACCATTTAGCTTTTTATTAAACCAGTCACAGTGACCTGTTTTCACACAAGGTAAAGGAATATTCCACCACAGTACATTCTGCCACGCGGCTCATTATCTCTTCTCAGTACTGTACATCCAAACTCCTTCTTGTCTCTCTGGCAAATCCCCACCTCTCAGATTCTTCCCCTGAGTTCCTTCTCCCCCAGAAGTCCTGTCTATTCTCTCTTGCCTAGCTATTGGCGATTCAGCTCTTATTTAAACCAATCAGAAGGTACCTTAGGCAGATGAGGTAAAACAGACACATCTTCACAGTGTAATCAAATATTTTGCCACAAGCCTCTGCTCAGTCCATATAATCTGCAAAAGCCTTCTCTTTTCCTTTCACAAGTAAGGCACCATTCAGAGACAGTTAAAAGACAATCCAGGTACCAGACTTTGTCACCTGGGAGAAAAGTTAACATCAAAGTGGATATTGGTACTTAATATATGTTCCCCGTTCAATCCTCTATTTCCTGCCTGAGTACCAGAGCTCCTGCTGTGAACCCACAAGGTTAGAAAAAGAGTTACCCATTTATGGGTTTTTCATCAATCTGTTGGCAAGAGCATTAAGGCCTTTGACGTCTCTAATAATGCACTTATCTGGGACAGTGTTACTGAGAATAAAAGTGTAACATTGTCCTCTTAGCATTACAAAGATTCCACCTCTTTTCTCCCTCCTGACAGGGTCTTTCTACACAGTCCTGGCTGTCCTGGAACTCACGCTGTAGACCAGGCTAGCCTCGAACTCACAGAGCTCTGCTTGTTTCTACCTCCAGAGTGTTGGGATTAAAGGTGTGTGACAGCACACCTTGTCTGACTGTAGGAGGCATGGAGGTCCTTCTGCTCAGAGATAGGCATTAGCGGAACTTAGAATGTTAGCACCAGGGTTGTCCCTTCAAGGGAGATAATGTATAACCTGTTATCTGCCCAGAAAGCTGATAGTGGACATGTATTCTAGCTTGGTGACCTTTGCACTATCTGTGTGGCCAGGGACCACACTGGTTCCTCACCCAGACTCTTATAAACTTGTTTTTATCAGTCAGTCTATAGAATCTATCTTTATGAAAGGTATCACATGTACTTTATAAAGAGTTTCAATGTAGTCACACTTGATATTTACAAGCTTTCTTTGTCCCTCAAGGAGTTTTATCTATGCTTTATTGTGCACATGCAATTAAGCTATTTTTTATCTTAAGGAAGGTTTTCACCAAATTGTGCTGTGCTTCAATACGGCTTTAATAAACTAGTTGGAGTTAGACTCCAATTGAACCAACACTGGCTACTTAGTCATGCTAACCTAACTGCCTTCTTGCCTTCCACAGATCATTACTGAATAAAAATGAGAACATGACCACTCCAAGGTATAGTTGAGGAGAAGGTTTTCATTGTAGATATAAAGGAGAGAACAGGTAGAAGCATCTAGAAGAGTCCAGACTCAACCTGGCCATGAGAAGAGAGGGGGTGGGAGAGAGTCAGAGAGAAAAGAAGAGGAGAGAGGGCAAGTGGACCAAGGAAGCAGTCAAGGCCTAAGAAAGGCATAGTCAAAATGGCGGGTATATATAGGAGTAAACCGGGGGAAGGGAAGTGTAGCTCCCTGGGGTGGAAATATTTAGGACAGAGGGCAGCATGGAAGAGCTGAGAGGAGTCATAGGCACTGAGTAAGCCTTGTCTGGGGTTTCTCTGGGGCCTGACAGTCTAACCTTTTTGTTAATGATGATTAATAAAATTAATCATCATTAATGATGATTAATAAGATTAATCATCATTCATTTATTGTAATTTCTTCTGTAACTGCTTCTTAGCTCACGTTGGGGCGTCATTGTTGGAGGTGGCAGGATAGCTGGAATGTTGGTGAAAACTGTGAATGAAGAGAAGCACAGACTGGGAAACACCTGTTTCACCTGCTGCCCAGGTTCTGCAGAGCCAGCTGGGGCTACTGTAGACCAGGTTAGCCTCAAACCCACAGAGATCAACCTACCTCTGCCTCCAGAGTGCTGGGATTAAAAGTACCCTGCTTTTTGTTACAAATTTTAAACTAATTTTTTGTTACAAATTTTACAGATTCTTTAACCACACTCAATGAAGCTATAAATTCTGAGATAGTGTTTACACAGTAGTCTTAAATGATTTCTAGAGAGCAGAGTGCAGAGAGAGGTAGAGACAAAAGATTTTGAAGAGTAAAGTAGAAAAAGCTTAGAGATAAGAGAATTTGGGGAGTGTAGAGCAGAGAAAGTTTAGATATAAGAGGTTTGGGATAATTTGTTTGTGCAGAAGGTTTTTACCATATAAGAGAATCTGAAAATCAAGTGTGCCATCTTTGGCCTTTGGAGCCAAGTCATTTGCAGTAACCTAGTGAGAATTTAATGAAATCTCTGAGTCCAAGAGGAAACTGAATCCAAGGAGGAAAGGAGAAAGAGTCACCAAATGAACTCCATAAGACAGATGGTTCCAATTAGCTCCTAGAAGAAACTGAGAGACAGAGAGTTGTGTTGCGATGGTCAAGGGTTGAAAGCAGGACCACCACCCAAGGAGGATTCCAGTATCTACAGGCCCAGGCGTAGAGAAGCGGCAAGACTGAAGCTCTTAGGGAGAGACAAAGAAGCAGCTAAGACAGCAAGCGTAGTGGTGACAAGAATTTCAGTCTGGGTCATCCCAGTGGACTGAAAGACTTGTCAGAGAGAAATGTTCCAAATCACAGAAAAGGGGCTTCCCTTTCCACATGATAGGGGTCCAGGAGGGTAAGAAGAGCTTCCTGGCACATTGGTGTGCCCTTAAAGTCACAGATGGAACTGATTCTTAAGTCTCCATTCCCTCTCAAAGGCTGGGTGGCCCAAAATGCATTGTGGAAGTTTGAATGAGAATAGCCCTTGTAGGCTCAGATGTGTTTAACTGTTTAGGAAGGATTATGAGGTGTGGCCTTATTGGAGGAGGTGTGTCACTGGGGGTGGGCTCTGAGGTTTCAAAAACCCATGACATTTCTGTCAGATCCCAAAAATTTCAGGACAAATGGCTGTGGTGCCTATTCATCTACGAAAGTGTCTGTTTGGCGTCTAGGTTCACTTGGCACCTGTGGCTCTACCCAGCACATCTCATCCTATCCACTACTTTAAACCTCTACAGGCCAGGGGCTGGACTTTGTTTCCCTTTCCTCAACTTCTCATTCCATTATAAACTTGCCATTTTGGCATCAGAATCACAGAGCTCCTCCTGTCTCTGCCTCCCAAGTGCTGGGATCAAAGTGCGTGCCACCACCATCCAGCTAATTAGATTTATTTGTTGTTGTTGTTTTGTTTTGTTTTGCTTTCTTAAGACAAGGTTTCCTCTGTGTAGCTTTGGCTATCCTGGAACTCACTCTGTAGACCAGGTTAGCCTCGAAGACACTCAGATATGCTTGCAGCAGCAAGGACAGGTATGGAAGTGTGACAAACAAGCATGTTGTTGCTGAGTAGAGTCAGTCTTCTGGCTGCCCAGAGATTCAGGCTAACAACTAACCCATCTTGTATGTCTCCACCTGCTCGGCTCACAGGCCTGGCCTGTGACATGGAGCCACAGCTACTGCTGATGTTTGTGTTGCTCACCCTGTTGGGGGAGGAGAGCACAGGGTGTTGCCTCAGGCTGCAGGCATGATGGTTGTGTTCAAGGTACGGGCAGGGCATCTGGCACCAAGGGCAGGGTGAGGTACAGCAACCAGGAGCTCGAGCAGGTCCTGCCCCCAAACATGCTGCCCAACTGTGTGTTCATCCTGACTAGATGAAAAATGGTTAATTTTCTGGATTAAGCCTCCCTGAAAGACTTCTGTGTTCCATGCTGCTGCTGGAGGCCATGTTGATTTTGGTAGTCTATGATGCCACCAAAGACCCTGTTGAGGTCCTTAATCAGAGCTACCACAAGAGACCACGTTGATGTTCATGGTTCGTGGTGCCACCAGAGGACATGTTGTCGTCAGTGATCCATACTGCTATCCAGGACCAGGTTGATGCCTGTGGTCTGGGCTGCCACCAGAAACCACTGAAAGTTCACGATTAGTGCTGACTCCAGTTGCTATAAGCAAGGAAGCTTCTTTTGTAGTGGTACCAATGACCGCAGACTCATGACTGAGAATGAGAGACATCGAAAGCTTCTACTGTAAGAAGAAAGTAAACTGAAGCCATTTTGGACAGAACTTCCATTTTGAATAGGGGTCAAATGAAGTTAAAGTTCCCAAAACCTCCCCAGACCTCCCTGGGTAACTGACATCCCTGACATCCTGGTTGACAAGTTGGGACAGGAATGCTAGGCAAGCTGCCTCGCCACAACTTAGTAAGCCAGCCAATAAAGACAAGAAAAGTGTACCACAAGGAAACCTTCCTAGGAAAGTGCCCTATTCTTGATACCTGATTGGTAAAAAATAAAGCTGTAACTTGGCACAGATGTTTGTGGGTTTTCTGTTTAAATACTTGCTGAAATGAACGCCCCGGGACACAGTCAGCTCCCGAGTCTGTTTTGCTGTCTCTGACTGGCAAGTTTTTGCTGCCAAATAAAGATCTTATTTTGTATGAACTCTTGTGCCTGCTTGGTTGGTTGATTTGAAGCCTTGGACCCCAAAACGCCATGAAAAAAACCCCTCCCCACCAAAAAGAAATAGTCCAGATGGGAAGATATTGAAGAGAGTCCTTAAAAACTATGATAAAGGGGCTGGAGAGATGGCTCAGAGGTTAAGAGCATTGCCTGCTCTTCCAAAGGTCCTGAGTTCAATTCCCAGCAACCACATGGTGGCTCACAACCATCTGTAATGAGGTCTGGTGCCCTCTTCTGGCCTGCAGACATACACACAGAAAGACTATTGTATATATAATAAATAAATAAATATTTTTTTTAAAAAAAAAACTATGATAAAGATTCTGAAGTGTAACTCTTCACAGTTGATGGCTTCTGGCAGATTGAGAGGGGTGGAGAAGGTGGGGAAGGACTCTTTAAGGGACTGGTCTTTGGGAGTTTGACCATGCTCCAACGAGTACATGAGCAGCACAAATTAGACTTGGTTTTATTTGTTTTCTTGTTCATTTGTTTGTTTGTTTTAGTTGATGCCAAGGAGGGAGGGTGGAGCCGGAAGGAATGGGATATAAGTGTGATCAGTGTGTATCGTATGAAATCCCCAAATAATTGATAAAAATATTATGTTGGGGGGAAAATGACAGCTGGAAAAAAGGTAATCTTAATTTTCTATAGCATGTTCTATGTGATTCAACTCTTGTTTAGGAAAATAGATGTTTTTAAATAGCAACCATATGGCTCTCCTCCATCTTGGCTAATGGCCTCATGAGAATGGTAGCAACCATGTGACTGGTAACCATCTTTACTAAGTTTAAAAACAAAGTACATGTGCCAGGTGGTGGTGGCACAGTCCTTTAATCCCAGCACTTGGGAGACAGAGACAGACAGATTTCCAAGCTCAAGGTCAGAATGGTCTACAAGGTGTATTCCAGGACAGTCAGGGCTATATAGATGTAGAAAACAAAACAAAACAAAACAAAAAATCAGAACATTCCCAGTCTTCCTATGGACTGTATTTATGGTTCAAAGTTTTATTTTGATGCTAAAGAATCTTCAATTCAGACTTTTAAGACTCAAACTTAGTATGGATAAAAATCTTAATCTTAAGGAAGCTACTAACTTTTAAACTCCTAAAGATATTTAAAATGAAATTATTTAATCTGCTCAGAACCATGCTCATAGTCATGATAAGTACAAATGTAATTTGTTTTCAGTGATGAGCTTTATTTAGACTCCGCTTTATGTTTCAAGGTTAAGCTTAAAGCAGGTAACTTTAAAAAATAAGTAAAGTTTTTTTTAAAATCACGTATACCAACTTAGTTAGGGTTTTAACTGCTGTAAAGAGACACCATGACCAAAGCAACTTTTATAAAGAAAAACATCTAATTTAGGTGGCTTACAGTTTCAGAGATTAATTCGTTATCATCATGGTGGGAAACATGGTGACATGCAGGAAGTCATGGTGTTGGAGAGGGAGCTGAGAGTTCTACATCTTGATCTGCAGGCAACAGGGAGCAAACTGCATGCCACAATGGATGTAGCTTGAGCATAGGAGACCTCAAAGCCCACCCTCAGGGTGACACACTTCCTCCAACAAAGTCCCACCTCCTTATTATGTTACTCCCTTTGGGAACCACACACAAGAAAATCTCCTCCCACACAAGACAATCTCTTAGATCTTCTGGCAGTTAAAAACCAATGCTCCCCTGTGCAGTAGCTCAAGATTTAATACTATCCTGTGTAAGAGCTGAAGTGACTACTTCTGTCCTCCAACAAAGCCATCAAGATCAAGGGAGCCTAGAGTAACCGACCAGGAACTCAATAAGTCTCCTGTCATTTTAATTGATACAGAGGCTGAAGGAGACGTCCCTGCACCGTGGGGGCTTCCTCCCAGACCCTGAATTAGGCTCAAGCTACACCCAAACACCTGTTTTCACGGAGAGATTCTTTATTAAGTGAGGGAAGAGAAGTTAAGATGCTTGCTGACTGAGGCAGAAAAACAGCAGCAAATGACCTTGTAGGTATAATTATTAAAAAGAGAAAAAAGGGGGCTGGAGAGATGGTCAGGGGTTAAGAACACTGGCTGTTCTTCCAGAGGTCCTGAGTTCAATTCCCAGCAACCACATGGTGCCTCACAACCATCTGTAATGAGATCTGACACCCTCTTCTGGCATGCGGGCATACATAGAGGCAGAATGTTGTATACATAATAAATAAATAAATAAATCTTTATAAAAATAAAAATAAACAATAAAAAAAAAGAGAGAAAAGGGGAACTCTGTGCTGGAATGGGCTAGGATTGGATGGTTTTGATTTGAGTTTTGATTTTTCTGAGATGGACTTCTCTGTGTAACAGCGATGGCTGTACTGGGACGCATTCTGTAGACCAGTCTGGCCTTGAACTCACAGTGATCCCTCTACCTCTGCCTCCCAAGTGTTGGAATTAAAGGCGTGCACCACCACTACCTGGCTCGATGGTATATTTTGATTGGGCAAATTAATTAGGTGAACCAAAGGGTTTTTTTTTAAAAAAAAAAAAGATTTATTTAGGAGCTGGAGAGATGGCTCAGCAGTTAAGAGCACTGGCTGCTCTTCCAAAGGACCCAGGTTCAATTCTTAGCACCCACATGGCAGCTCGCAACTGTCTGTAGTTCCTGTTCCAGGAGATCCAATATCCTCATATAGAGTATATATAGTCAAAACACAAGTCACATTAAATAAATGAATAAATCTTTTTTTAAAAAGATTTATTTATTTAGTATACAATGTTCTGCCTGCACCTGGTGTTGGTGGCACATGCCTTTAATCCCAGCACTCAGGAGGCAGAGATAGGCATATCTCTGTGAGTTCGAGGCCAGCCTGGTCTGCAGAGTGAGTTCCAGAATAGGCTCCAAAGATGCACTATGTGGTTACTGGACCTCTTTATGGTTCCTTTATGTGGAACTAAAGACCTCTGGAAGAGCAGTCAGTACTCTTAACCTCTGAGCCATCTTTCCAGCCCACAAAGGGGGCTTTTGGTTGCTGGACTTCAATACTTTGATAGCTGGACCTTGGTAGTCAGCCTCAGGAGGAGGGAGTAGTCAAATAAGGAAACAGACCTTGATGGCTAGCTTTAGGAATATAACCTAACATATTTTAGCAAGGCAGAGGGAATGGGAGAGAAGGGCAAGGCCTGCCAGATCCATGCTTGTAACACCCAAGCCAGCCAGAGTCCCTTCAGAGATCATTCAGATGATTCTGCTCGCTATAATGTATCCTTCACAGATCTCTGACAGTGTTTGCGACTAACTGTAGCTTTATCAGTTTGTCTGCAGCCACAGAACAGAGATGTTTCTCCTGGCAACTGTCTGTGGAATGGAACCAGTCACCAGCCGCCATGTGCTACCACCACACACTAAACTGAGCAGTGCTGGCAGCTGACATAGCAGTTTAAGATTCATCTCATGCAATCAAAGAACAATACAGATGCTCAGTTAAAAACAGGTACAGATGGAAAAAACAGCTGCAGAAAGGAGCTGACTAGGAAGCCATGTTTGGCTTCATTTTTTGTGTTTAGAACCTTTTTTTTTTTTAAAGCTTTGTCAGGTGTTGTGTGGATGTGGATGCTGGACATTTGGGTATATTTGTAGGCAGACTTTTCTGTCCCGCCAGCCACTCCCTAAATAACCACACAGAGACTTAACAGTAGTTATAAATGCTTGACTGATAGCTTGTTTTTAGCTAGCTGTTATAACTTACATCAATTCATTTCTATCAATCTATGTGCTTCCCGGAGGCTCGTTTACCTCACGTATGCATTTTCTATCCTGCTTGTTCTGCATCTCATGGCATCTACTCAGACTCTGCCCTTCTTTCCAGTGTTCTCCTTCTCTGGCTCTCCCACCCAATCTAGGGCATACAGCTCTTTATTAAGCAATGAGAGTAATACATAGTTACAGTGTACAAAGATTGTTCCACAGCAACATGTCCTTAATCTCAGCACTTGGAATAAAAGGCAGGTAGATATCTGAATTTGAGGCCAGCCTGGTCTACAATTCAAGTTCCAGGACAGCCAGAGTGTTATACAGAGAAACCCTGTCCCCAAAACAAACAAAAAACAACAACAACAAAAAACCTTTTCATTATGCTGAAAACATCTCTGTCCATCTATATCCAATCCTCTGGACAGAGGAATGAGTGTTCATGCTTTTATCTCAAAGCTATAGCTTTTGCTATGACTCAAAGGCTTTTTCTACAATGTGGATTTTAGTGCAGATTGCAAATAGTGGTATTTAGAAATAGTATTTCTAAAACTTTTATCTCTCTTTGTAAACTTAAAACAAATCCTGTAAGCTTCAGGGAGTCTTGAAACTTGGATCCATCTGTTACAGATAAATGGACTTCAGATAAGTATTCCTGTCAATCAGTAGTCTACTGCCCACTGTGTAGACAGAAGTTTCTACAAACGATACCCAAACTTGGCAAGAATTTCCACATAAAGCCTGAGAAGGATTTTAGACAGACAAGAACAGAGTCAAGTTCAGCTTCTTGGTAACTGTCTTTTCTCTGGTAAGCTCTGTTTGCTGGTAGCGAACAGAGGTGTGGCTCCTTTAAGAGAGGCTTCCTGAATCAGTGTTAGTAGCAAAAACATCACAGTTCTTTTCAGAGGCTCTGCCACCAAACACTTAAATGGTGTTTATGAGCAGTGGGCATCAGATTTCTTACTGGTGGCATGGACCTAGAAACTCTACAGAGTTGTGGCAATAAATGTGACTCCCACCAGTACCTCTGCCATAAAGCCAGACTCAGAAAAGTAAGGGATGGAGTGGAGCCAAGCGCCAAAGCCACAGCTTTACTCCCAATCATATCACTTAGCGAATTAAAACCTCATAGTCAAAAAAAGATAAACAGTAAAGACAGATTCAGACAAAAAAAAAAAAACTCTAAATGGTTTACAGTGTGATATAGGCTTAGGAGAGAAAAGAAAAAGAATAGAGAAGGTCTTTTAAAAAAAATAGAGTAGTTGAGTGTGGTGGCACATAATTTTAATCCCAGTACTTGGAAGGCAGAGGCAGGTGGATCTCTGTGAGTTCAAGGCCAGTCTGGTCTACAGAATGAGATCCAGGACAGTCAAAGATGCACAGAGAAACCTTGCTTCAAAAACCAAAAATTAAAAAATAAGAATAAAAGAAATAGATTTTAAAAAATCTCGCAAAGATGGAAAATACAAAAAGAGTCTAAATACTGTATGTTATTGGGTTGTCTTTGAATTGTTTGACTGCTGAGGAAGGAACAACAGCTGCTAAAAGACATTTGATTATAAATGCTGCTGGATTAATCCAACATATGTATTTTCAAAATGCCTTGACTTCAAAATTTAAGTCAAAAGATATGTTACTTTGGAAAGGAGGATTTACTTTTGTTTCCACAGGAAATGAGAGGCTGTGGATTCATTCTGGGTTAAGAAAAATAAGGTTTGATCGAAGAAGACCCCTGAAAAATCTCCAGTGGGAACAGATGGCACAGATGGTTCAACATTTCAGAGCACCTCTGTTGCAGTTTCTTCTGAGTTCTTCATTCAGAACAGCTTCTAGGCTATTGACAGAGATAATCAAGCCTCACAGAATACTCTAGTCAGGATTTGACCATGATCCTAAATTTTCTTTGAGTTCCCATAGAATATCAGTGCCCCCAATCAGCAGGAAGTAACCTAGAAAATTATGCCCACATTCCCAAAAAATGGATTATAGATGTTTGTCTTTGTTTAGTGTGTTGGATAATTGTCAGGGAAAGAAAAGCTAAACAAAAGAGATTAAATTCAGGATTTTTGTTTTGAAAAGAATAAAAGTGAAATGCTGTGGAATATTGCTCTTGTACACTGTAAAGATTTGTCACTCATATTGATTTAATAAAATGCTGATTGACCAGTAGCCAAGCAGGAAGCATAGGCAGGGCAACCAGATTAGGAGAACTCAGGGAAGAGAAAAGGCTTAGAATCAGTCACCAGACACTGAGGAAACAAGATGAGAATACCTTATAGAGAAAAGTTACCAAGCCATGTGGCTAAACATAGACAAGAATTATGGGTAAATTTAAGTTATAAGAGCTAGTTAGTAATAAGCCTGAGCAATAGGCCAAGCATTTTATAATTAATACAAGCCACTGTGTGTCTATCTGGGACTGAATGGCCACAGGACTGGGCAGGACAGAAACTTCTGTCTACACTACCACCTATTTCTGAGGTTGGTATCTCTCTCTCTCCCTCTCTGTCTCTGATTCTCTCTGTCTCTGACCTCTCTCTCTCTCTTTCTCTCTCTCTCTCTCTCTCTCTCTCTCTCTCTCTCTCTCTCTTATCCCCCTCCTTCTTTCCCTCCTCTCTCTCCTTGCCTTGGTACTACTTCCACACTCCAACTACCAGGACCATGGGCCTGGAACTTTCAAATGTACATCCAAGATAAAAATTTTCCCCTAAACTCCTTAACTTTACTATCTATCCCTATTCTATATCTGTCTCAGCAAATTTCCAATTAACAGCAGACTCAAAACTGGTACAAAACTGCCTGTGATGTACCAGTCCCAGATGTTCCTTCAGAACTCCCTTCCCAGAATGCTCCAAAGCAGCCTACACTTCACTAGCCTCAGGTAGCCCTGTAAAACCTGAGCAACACACTTAACAAAAGCCCCCATCTTGAACTCCCCTCTCCCCTCCCAGCCTTTGACCAATATTCTAACCTTCCTGGGCCACTGACAATGATCCCCTAATTTCAGGTAAGAAGCAGTTACAGAAGAGATTATATCATCCCTTATCATCAACAAATGTCAGGTCCTGAAGAAATTCATTATGAATGACTAACTATGGTGCCTATTGGCATACCAAAGCGTCTGCTTGGCCTAAGTTAACTCAGTACCTTTGACTCTTTCAGTTCTTCTCATCCCACCCCCGAACCTAAATCTCTCCAGCGCAGGGGCTTTGCTTCCCTCTCCCAACTTCTCTTCCCTATAGAAACATAAATTTAAGCCACGCACTCTCTTGTTCCTTTACTCTTGGTCACCTTTCTTGCCCTCCGCCGTGGCCCAGCTTAGCCTACTGGCCACGTTCAGCCAACTACTTTCTCTCTGTTCTGAACTCTTCCAGATGCCTCTGGCTGTACTCATATCTACAATAAAAGCCTTCTCAACCATACCTAAGAGCAGTCATGCCCTCATTTTCATTCAAGTCTCAGTTAGTGTGCTCTCTCTTTCCTCTCTCGGCCTCCTGATTGTTGTCTTAACATGTAAACTCTTGACTTTGGCTCTAGTGCCATGCTTGCCTGTCTGCTTCCAAGCTCCATCCTATGAAATTTTAAACAACTCAATTAAATATTTTCTTTTATCTTCCTTCATTGTGTGTCTTCACAGCAATGGAAAAATAACTAAGACAAACATCATCACAGATTTAGCATGCTCCCTACAATTCTACCAAAATGGCATGTGCATGCCCTGTCCAAAAGAAAAGTTCACCCAGTTTGTTTAGTATGTGTCCTATGTCAGAATGGGTATGGGGGCATAAATATATGTTATAATATTGGAGTCATTCCTAATGGTATAAGTCTTGGTTCCCCAGAGGAGAAGGAAGAAGGCATCAAAACTGATAGAAATAAATTAGTTTGGTCTCATTAATGGTAAAATAGCCTCAGTGGTTTTGATAAGGACTTAGAGTACTAACAGAGCCTGATTAAAGTAATTTAGATTTTTGTGTGTGTTTTAGTACATTTTGGTAGTATTAACACCAAGGGATTAGTCTACATTAAGAAGGGAAGAACAGAAACACAACAACTACAAATGTAACAGTGACTACAATGAGGAGATTAGAGAAAGTCATGAGTAAATGTGTATGCTCACATGGGTATAGCATGCTGAGGACACCCTAGAGAAAGTCATGAGTAAATGTGTATGCTCACATGGGTATAGTACGCTGAGGACACCCTAGAGAAAGTCATGAGTAAATGTGTATGCTCACATGGGTTCAGCATGCTGAAGACACCCAAGCCCTCAGAACCATGGAACAATGAATAAAGCCATTATCTTTATGGGACACACTCAAGAGAAATAGCAATGTTTTTCTTGGGAGTCAGAGTATGAGTGTTTTTGGGTGATTTATCAGTGTATGCAAAGATTAGTAACTGCAGCTTCCTCCTCGGGGTGTTTATAGCCTAAGACTGCATGCATATAGACCTATTGAGACAATTAACCCCTCCCAAGAGGTTATCAGTGATTTATTAAGATATAAAAGGGGGAAATACACTCACGAATACAGGATATGGTAAATCCAGTTGCAGAGTCCTTGGAAAGCAGGGGACCCACCAAAGGCTGCTTCACACCACCTGACTCGGTCTCTACCACCTAGGAGAGAGAGCGACCCTCTCCCTCTTTCTTTTAAGAGGCCACATTGTAGGGCTGGAGAGATGGCTCAGTGGTTAAGAGCATTGCCTGCTCTTCCAAAGGTCCTGAGTTCAATTCCCAGCAACCACATGGTGGCTCACAACCATCTGAAATGAGATCAGATCTGATGCCCTCTTCTGGCCTGCAGGCAGATACACAGACAGAATATTGTATACATAATAAATAAATAAATATTTTAAAAAAGAGGCCACATTGTAGACTAGAAGCACCACCTCTATCAGGCCAAATAGCCCAAGGTCATGGGCAGAGCGAATACCCACTACACCTCCCTCTCTGCTGCACCAAATAAACAATCGAGAGTTCCAGGTTATGGTGGTAGTGCAGCAGCACTAGAGAATTCCTCCCAATCCCAACAGTATGTGTATCTGTCCTTCCTTCATTTCCTCATTGCCCTTTGCCGGGGTTCCAGGACCCGAGCTGCTCAAGACTTGGCAAAAACAAAAGTTTACAAAAGCAGGCTAGGGACGTCCCTGGAGGGAAGTTCAGGATGACACATCAAAGGATACCTGTTTGTCTGGTCAGCTACGTTCTGTGTTTTCCATCAGGTTCCGTAGTGGGTCTTTTGTCAGTGGGTGTCCTCTTGGCTCAAGTATAGTGTGTTCAGCCTCTCTCAGCAGTGTACAATGTTGTCTTGATGTTGGGCAGAATTGAGTTTCTCTTCTCTCCAAGTGGCGTTAGCTTATCTAACACCTGGCTGATTCGGGATGTCCTTCTGTACACTGTGAATACGTGCTGCTTTTATTGGTTGATGAATAAAGCTCCTTTGTCCTATGGCAGGGCAGAATATAGCTAGTTGGAAAAGGCAAACTGAATACATGGAGAAAGAAGGTGAAGTCAGGGAGATGCTAGCAACCCCAGAGAAGTAAGATGTGAGGTAACAAACCACAAACTTCGTGGTAAAATATAAAATAATAGAAATGGGTTAATTTAAAAGTAAGAGCTACTTAGTAATAAGCCTTATCCATCAGTCAAATTTTTATAATTAATATAAGCCTCTAAGTGTTTATTCAGGAACTGGCGGGTGGGAGAGAAATCTCCGGTTACACCTGGTAGTCTATCCATGATCCCACTAGGGATCCAGAAAGGTCAAAATTAAAAAGAAAACAATTGGGAAAAGAGGATCAGTACATGTGACTAAATGCTTATGATGTTAGAAAATCTAGGGATGTAGTGACCCCCAGAAAGTTCAAGGACACCAGAAAGTTTGATAGGTGCTGTTATTTTGGTTTATCCCATGTAGTGCATTAACCGAGAAAGTAGTAAAGATACATGGTTATTGACATATATTTTGTTTTGATTTTCAAGACTGGGTTTCTCTGTGTAGCCCTGGCTGTCCTGGAACTCACTCTGTAGACCAGGATGGCCTCAAACTCAGAGATCTGCCTGCCTCTGTCTCCTGGGTGCTGGGATGAAAGGCGTGAGCCTCCACTGCCCATCTGGTTATTCACATCTTAATGATGTCACAAAGCAAAATGGTGAGCAAACTGTACAGCTGTCTCCATCTTGATGATGTCACCAGACAAGATATCAATAAAGGAAAATGGTGACCTTTTGCTTTTGGTTACTCTTTGCTTATGGTGAACTCAGCTCTATGATAAAATGAGCGAGCCTATTCTCCATCAGAACACAAGTCCCTGGGAGATCCATGCATCTTGTCGATTAAATACGCAGAGTTACTCCCTTTTCTTTAAAAAAAGAAAAAGAAAAAAGATGCTGAGTTATGTTAGAATGGAGATAGTGCCTATAACTTAGGCAAATAGGCCTGAAAAGTAAAGAAACAGGAAAAAAGTTCATGCTTTCAAACCAAGAAAGATGAGTTCATATGTCTTACCACAAATTTTAATTGTGAAATCCAAGCAATGTATATGGATCCTGTTTTGACTGTCCCTCAGCTCCTAGAAACAAGCTATTGATGAGAAAGGGAACTCAGGAAAGCCAAAGAAATGGGAGAGCTGCGTGGTGGTAGAACATACCCATAATGCCAGCACTTGGGAGGCAAAAGCAGGTGGATCTTTGTGAGTTCTGGGCCGGCCAGAACTACACAGAGAAACCGTGTCTTGAAAAACCAAAAAAGAAAGAAAGGAAAGAAGGAAGGAAGGAAGGAAGGAAGGAAAGAAAGAAAGAAAGAAAGAAAGAAAGAAAGAAAGAAAGAAAGAAGAAAGAAAGAAAGAGAGAGAACGGGGGGGGGGTGTACCTACCACCCATAGATGGTGCTGTTGCTCTGGCAGCACGTGTATAAACTGGGAAGGAGGCTGTTACATTGGCACGGTTTTGTCCCACCTGAGAGAGATGAGTTGCAATCAGACGGATCTGTGAATACTGAACAGGGTGGGCAAGCCTCTGGGCCTGCCAGAGGAGTTGGTTACTCCCTGTCTAGGAGAATAGCTCTTTCTACCTAAATTGTTTCCCATTTTGGTTTTGTGAGAGTTAAACTATCAGGAAGTATCTCAACCCCTATTACCCCATAATGGAGGTCTCTTGCCCTCTGATTTTCAATCCATCTCCAATCAGTTCCCTCATGGGACAGTGCTTCTTAGCAACAGGTTTATCAGAAGTCACCAAGGATACCTACAGAGCTCTGGATCAGGGCTCCGCATTGGCTTTGTGACCGTGATACTTATTCACTAGAGTAATTTGACAGTCTTTGTCTTTGCTACCTTATCATATGCAAAATAGGTTCCTGGTCTCTGTGGTATCTTCTTGGCCCTTCCCACATTGCCAAGATACTTTCTATCCTGGGATCCTTTCCAAGCTACACCAGATTGTTATAAAGAATAAATAATCTTAGTGTCTCACAAAGGAGCCCATGAACAAAGCAAAAGTAACCCAATACGGCAATCTCTGTGCACCAGGGCCACACCAGGCTAAAGGGCTCTGTAAGAATTATACGTCTCTTCTATAAAACTTGTGTTTAGGACAAGGAATTAAAAATCTTTATCTCACCTACTTTGTAAGACTTTATGAAAATGTCTCCATCCTCCCCACCCAGCAAAACCTTTGCTTACACGAAGGGGCACTGCTCCACTCTAGGAATTTGATGACCTGGAACAGTGACCTTTTTCTCCCAGGAGCACTGATCCCTTTCCCCTTTCTCCATTTCCTGGGCACCATTTCTTTCCAGGCCAACTGAATAAAATTGTAAGATCCAACTCCAGCCAATGGAGGGAGAAGAGAAACAATCATCACCTGAGTTAGAATAAAAGTCAAATGTACTTCCTGTTTCCTGTCCTGATGTGTGTTTACTTGTCCTGAATGTACCCTCTTGATCAGGATTAAAGTCTGCCTTGTCCAGACTTTACTTCAGTTAGAATGGCAGTCTCTCTCTTTGTGACCCAGAACTTATTTCTAATAAGCACCCACAGTCAAGATGGCACCTGTCTTCCATCCCTAACATAGGTGCTGACTATATCTCATCCCATAAATTGAAAGTGAGAAACTACATGTCTAATTTGATGTGACTGGCTAATCAGTGTGACAGAGAAAGGGGAGTCTTAAGGAATGTGTGTCTCTGTCAAGCTAACAACTATGGAAGAATTTAAAAAACAGGTTTCTCATAAATATCATTACCATTTAGAGATGTACATTAAGAAAATGACATCTTGCCACACCAATCAGAAGGGATAAAATTAAAAAGAATCGCTCCTGTTGCCAAGGACTTCCACATGTTGCTGATGGGGGTATGATGGTGTTTTATCCTGGAAAACTGACAGCCCCTTCTTGAACATACACTTACTACATGGTACAGAACCATGTCCTAAAACAATGAAAATTGCCAGGCTGTGGTGGTGCACACTTTTAATCCCAGCACTTGGGAGGCAGAGGCAGACAGAGCTTAGTGAGTTCGAGCCTGGTCTATAAAGTGAGTTCCAGGACAGCCAGGGTTACACAGAGAACCTCTGTCTTGAAAAATACAAAAATAAATAAATAAATAAATAAATAAATAAATAAATAAATAAATAAATAAAAGAAAAGAAAAGAAAAGAAAGAAAATTTACTTCCCACAAACCCCTGCGTGGTGTTTATAGCAGTTTTATTTGTATGGACCTAAACCTGAAGACATTCACAATGTCCTTTGATTGGGTCAATCACCTGAGATCGTCATAGCGTAAAAGTGAAGCAGTCATCCATATCTGTTATGATTTGAATGCTACCTTGTACCAAACATCCCTGAAATGTTAGCCAACGGAAGTGGAGCAGATGATGGGGAAGGGATGGTGGCAGGGGAGGGAAGAGCGCCCTTCATGGTGGCAGAACCATGTTACTCAGTTCACTTAGCAAGTGAAGCCTGCTCATAAACCTTCCTGAGGTGGGAAGGTTTCATAGGAGGAGCTTGCAGACAGGCTCTCTAATCCCTAGACAAGAACCCACGAAGGTGGTGGGGAACAGAAAGTTACTCTGAGAAATACTCAGTTTGAAATAAACTTACTTTTACTTTTACAGGCGAGGGATCCTGGCACCAGAAAATCTGTTAAATACAGACTCATCTGAGTAGGATGCCATCAGTATCTGTGAAAGGGGAAAAGTTACTGCAAAATACTGGGAATGGAGCAAAGAGATTCTAACATTACATTCTTACAGCTTTCTCCTGTATGGAGAGGTGACATAAAGCATATTGGTGTCACATCAGTTTCTGGGTCGTAATTGTACTCTGCAAGATATGCCTCTGTGGGGTCCATAGCTCAGCAAGCATCCAGGGAGTTGTCTGAGTCAACTGGTTTCTCTCTACAAAGAGGTTGTTTGTAGGGCTGGATTATGCAGCCCATATTCCCACATTTACGGCAATTAGAATCTGAGCAACCTGGCAAGGCACAATTTGCACCTACCACACAGAAGATGGTCGCCTAGCCTTTTGATAGTGAGACAACCTAACATCCTAAGCAAGTGGTCAGAATGCTAATGTTGTTCTGATCCTTCTATTGTAATTTAGGAGGTAGCCTGGGGAAGAGGTGTTTTTCAGTCCGCATGACAAAATAGGCATAGATAGGAAGAGGACTGGGACCTAAGTCATTCTCCCTGGTACCTAGGAAACAGAACGCTAGTGAACTTCCCCCTCAGTTTACATTTTGATATAAAGGCTGCTTGGAGAATAAACACCGGTGACTTTGAGGGTGTGAATTCAGAATTTCATGAAGGATCCCTGAAACTCCCTCCAGATACAGTCGTGTGAACTGTGCTTCAATTATTCCCACACCTCCACTCTGGTAGAGAAATGATTTTTGTTGGGGCTGGTCCCCAAAAGTTGTTCGGACAGAATTTATAGTCTTGGAATATATGCCACATCAAAGAGAGGGACAGCCAAGGCTGGGGAGAGGGCTCAATGATTACGAGCATGTACTGCTCTTCTAGAGGACCAGACTTTGATTCCTAGTATACGGGGTGGCTCACAACTGCTCAGAATTTCAGCTCCAGGGGATCTGGAGTCTCTGACCTCCTTGAGCACCTGAGCTTGTGTGCACATCACATACACAGGTACACATGATAAAAATAACACAAGAGAACCTTTAAGAAGAAGGACATCCAAGGCAGACCTCCTGACAACTCTATGAACTCTTCTGAATGCTGCATAACCTGGCCCAGCTGAGTGACCGGCCAGTTTGGCAGTTTTCTTAGGGTCCTTGGAGGCAGCAGCAGAGTTCACTGTGCTGTGTCACATCAGGAAGGAAGGTCCCTGGGGTAGGCATGCCCAGGCTTGCTGGCTCTGTGTATCTCACAAGGAAACAATTATCCTCATGTTGTTCCCAGAGGCTTGTTCTTTCTGGTCCTCACTGGATCCTAGATCCTGTTTCCAGGACAAGGTTGTGTAGCTTCCTGGGAAGGTACCTATGGGTTGACCTGGTAGGCTGAGGCTGACGGTGCCTAAGGCCCTAGAGAGCACAAGGAGCCCTTGGCCCATCCCTAGCCCTCCCCAACTATATGCAAGTCTGAAGTACCTTGTCCACCCTGCCCTCCACCACCTCCAGCAAAGCTCAGAAGCCCCATCACACACATGGGAGGAATGAACATGTAAGAATCCTCAGTGTCTTTCCCAAACAGCTGGAGCTGAGGGAGGCTCAGTTAACAGGCTACATAATCCATGTAATAGAAGGAGGCCCTAATTGCTGTGTTTACCTTCCACCCTCTAACTAGGCCCTGGGCTAGTGGCTACACTTGAACATCTTGTGTGGAATCCTTTGAGGGAGGACACAGAAGGAAGCAGGCTAAGAGGGGTGAGATAACTAACAAGCCCTCCTCCTGCAGACCAGACTGTCCTACAAACTACATATGCCACCAATTGGTAACCAGCAGGGCTAGGTGCGGGGTGAGAGCATCTCTAAATGGTACCTGCTTTGCAGATGGGACTAAGGGATACACCTCAGCCTCAGTCCGAGATGAATGGACTTGAGATAGACACAGTCTTTTTGGATAGATGCTGTGTGTTGCAAATAAGGTAGACTGTGCAAGATGGATAATTAGCACAGGTCTGGGAGGGAAGGGATTTGGGGCACTGTATAAAAGGTGGTGTCAGCCTTATAGCCACTCTTTTTAGGCTGCTGACTCCATGAAGCCCACTAACCCTTAAAGCCAACCAAAACAATCAGTATGACTAGCACCTCAGAGACAGAGGAGCTTGGTCATACATATGTGTCCCAGCTCCCATGAGAGTTGGCACGGTTGTTGTCAGCAAGGCTCAGCTGCCACTGGATGACCTCACTCTCATGGTAGGCTGAGAGGATTACTCATGGTTGCCTCTGGACTCCACTGGTTAGAGACAGGACACTGCCCCTCACCCAGCTTTTGCTATGGGGCCTACACAGGGCCTATCCTTCTCTTCGGCCTCAGATGGGCTTTGCATCCCAGTTGGAAACTCTGACTCTGATGTTTCAAGGTCGTGGGGCGACTCAGATGTTTCAAGACCATAGGGCAGAAGTCAGAACATCTGGGAGCAATGGATTCCTGAGCTGCCCTGCAGGTGGCATCCCGCTCCAGCAGCTGTCCACCGAGACTAGGCCAGCATTGTCAGTTGCTGTTCCAAAGCTACCCACTTGGAGTAAGGAAGAAATGGCAGATTTCCAGGAGGTTCTCAGGGTCTGAACGAACATTGACCCCACCCTCCACAACAAAAGAACATGGAGGTGGCCTGAGGGTTGGTGCCAAGGCTGCCTCAACCCCTGGGCCAAGCTGGCTTTGGAGGAAAAGCAGAAAGTGGACCTGTCACCATCTCTTCTTATCTTCTTTCAGAACACCAGTGATGTGGGATTCCCCTCAGTAGGCTGTGAATATGTTTTATTACCAAAGGTTAGTAAAGAAGCTGCTTTGGTCTATGGCAGGACAGAATACAGCAAGGCAGGAAATCCAAGCAGAAATAGAGGAGGAAAGAAGGCAGAGTCAGAGAGACGCCTTGTAGTCACCCGAGAAGCAAAATGTGAGGTAACAAACCACGAGCCTTGTGGTAGAATAATAATAGAAATGGGTTGGTTTAAGATATAAGAGCTAGCTAGGAATATGCCTGAGCCATTGACCAGACAGTGTTGTAATTAACATAGTTTCTGCATGATTATTCGGGTCTGGTCAGCTGGGAAGCTACAGCTCAGTCCCCATTTCTCACCAGTTCATACAGCCTCAAATTATGGCTTCCTGGTATCCCCAAACCTTATCAGCCTCCCAGACGTCTGGAGTCATACTTGCCTCTTCTTATTGTTCATACAATACACTGCTGAGTGTGTTGGTGCGTGCCTATAATCTAGCACTTGGGAGGCAAAGGCAGGCTCTGGAATTCAAGTTCCTCATCAACTACAAAGGGAGTTCTACACAAGAGATCCCGTTACAAACAAAAACAGGGCATAGAAATGCATTCCTTTAATCCTAGTACTCTGGAGGCAGAGGTAGGGGAGTCTCTGTGAGTTCCAGGAAAACCAAGGCCACCTAGTGAGCGTGTTGGCTCAAACAAACCAAAGCAAAACAAAATTCTACAATGTTCAGAGGAGGAGACTTCTTTAGTGCCTGCCAGGCTTTTCTGAGAGCACAAGGCGCTGCTCTGCCCTCAAGAACTCAAATCAGGGGCTGGAGAGATGGCTCAGAGGTTAAGAGCACTGACTGCTCTTCCAGAGGTCCTGAGTTCAATTCCCAGCAACCACATGGTGGCTCACAGCTATCTATAATGAGATCTGGCGCCCTCTTCTGGCATGCAAGCATACATGGAAGGAATGTCTTTAAAAAAAAAGAATTCAAATCAGGCCAGCCAGTGGTGGTTCATGTCTTTAATCCCATCTCTCTGAGTTCCTGGCCAGTTCTAGGGCAGTCAAGACAATACAGAGAAATCCTGTCTTGAAAAAAAAAAAGAACTCAAATCAGAACACTTTGTATGCCATGAGCATTCTTTACCCCACCCCCACTCCAGGCCTGAAAGTCCTGGTTTGTCTGTGACTTATGCAGGCTGTCCATCACTGATGTGTGTCACTCTGAAATGTATAGATGGCTTGTGTTTGCTGTAATATAAGTTAGTGGTGTCACTGGGCTTCGGTGCTGAGAGGATGTGATTTAAACCAAATAAGACTTAAATATATTAAATAAATGCAAAACTTTTATAAAAATTAAGTGAAATTATTTGAAAAGATCAAGTGAAATCAGTCACGGTGGCACACACCTTTAATCCCAACATTCAAGAGGCAGAGGCAGGTAGATTTCTGTGAGTTTGAGGTCACCCTGATCTACATAGTGAGTTCCGTTACAGTACAGCCAGAGTTATGTCCCAAAAAATAAATAAATACATAGATACATAAATAAATAAAAAGAAAGAAAAGACTAGATGAAGATAACAATACCACACTTTGAAATAGTACTGGTGGGTGCATGGATCTCCAGTACCTTCCCTGTAGACCCACAACAGGTGGGTAAGTGCTGTACATTTGTATATTTACGTTAAAACAAAATGTGGACCTTTTCAAAAGTCCTCTGACTTTATACTATTAACCAAACAACTGTTAGTCCATCAGCAAACACAGACAAACCCATAAATAGGATGATTGGCTTCCAGGAAAAAAGCCAAAGTAAGCAAAGCTGGTGGGCCAGGATCCTGATCAGCAGCTGTCCTAAATCCAGGACAGTCAATTATGGCAGCACCCCTAGGTTTTCCCTCCCCACACCCCCACATCTACCCAGAGGCCCCCTAAATACACATGATGGTTTGCTTTTGGACAAGCACAAAAGCAACAGGCAGGCAGCACATATAAGACTGGGTGATGGAAATCCTGCAGCTTCATCTTGGGGTGTGTGTGTGTGTGTGTGTGTGTGTGTGTGTGTTACTGGAGATTGAACTGGGGGCCTCAGGCAATCACTCTGCCATTAAAGAATATCTTCACCATATTGTTTTGTTTTTTAATTACATTTATTGGTTGATTGGTTCATTGTGTATTTATGCACACATGTGCATGTGCACCAGCATGGCTTATTTGTAGAGGAGAACTTACAGGAGTTGGTTCGCTCCTTATACCATGTGAGTCCTGAGAACTGAACTCGGGTCATCAGGTTTGGTGAGGTAAGCACCTTTACTCCACTAAGACATCTCATTGGTCCCCCACCCTGTTTTTGTCTTCTATTTTGGTAGATATTAAACATTTGATTCTCCTGCCTCAGTCTCCCAAGTAATTGGGATTACAGGCCTGTACCACCAGTCTTAGCTATATTGGGTATTGTTTGTCTAGGATGGCTTTCTCTAAATAGCCAGTCCTTACAGGTAGGCCAGCAGTAAGGCCCATGCAGCCAGATGTTATCATGCTTATAATCCCAACTCTTGGGGGGTGGAAGAAGGAAGATCAGGAGATCAAGTCCAGCCTTAGCTACAAAGCAAGCTCCAGATCAGCCTAGCCTATGTAAGATCCTGTCTTAAAACAAAAAAAAATTTCATGAAAGGAACATGTTTGACCTACTACCATTGACTTTTGGGATTATGGCAACCTTGTCCCCATATAGTCCAGCCTCCAGTTACATTGACTTCACAGGTTCATAAGTTATAGAACAGAAATGATAACTATATGTTCCCAGCTATTAGGTTTGGAGGTACTTGTTATACAGCAGTAGCTGATGAAGGATTCCATGCGAATTTAGGGTAAAGTGACTAATATGGCTTCTGTCCCATGAACCTTTCCCCCTGGTTTACCTTGGTGATCTCTGATGTTTACGATGGCCTCCCATGCACCCTGCATTTTCTCAAGGTTCCCCTGGCCTTCATCCTTCCTTTGGGAACTCACGGATCTGGGTTCTGTGTCCAGACAGATTGGTTCTGCCTTCTGGAGTCTTTGTGCCTGGTGTCAGGAACACAAGCTACTTCAAAGCCCAGAGAAGTGCAAGTTAGGTCAGCTTTCTACCCTGCTGCCTCAGCCCTGAGCCTCTGTGGTGCTGCCACAGAATCCTTCGACTTTAGGCCCATTTAACACGCAACCCTGAGCACCAAGTCCCACCCTGTGCAAATATTTATTTGGCAAATAATGGCTCACCAGGATGAAGGCCACAGCCAGAGCAGCACAGAAATTAACTAGTGTCAGACTGTACCAGGAAGGGTTTGTGAGCAGGAAGGAGAAGGAAGCAGAAGACAGCAAGGAGAGGGTGTCCGAGGTCTCTCAGCCACTGAGCGAGCTGAGATGGGCCTCGGTGTTGTAGAGATACTAAGGAAAGATGTCCCGTCTGGCAGAAAACAGGAGTGGGGGACCTTGGATCATACTCTTTGTACAAAGGACATGGGAACCCCAGGTTCTAGAAGTTGGGCTGGTGGCTCAGACCAGCACAGGATAGATCCCAAGGTCCCTTTCATCTGCCAGCCTGGTCTCTGTGTTCTGATGGGGAGATAATGGGAAGATAGACCATTAAGGAGCTCAGAATGGTACTGTCAGTGTATGAGGGCTATGATGTGGAAAGATGCCCGAGGGTAGCTTGCAGGAACATAGGTGGGGAGCCTTGGCTCAGAATTATCAGGCACCAGAAGTTCCTATTTTATTATTTTTATTTATTAATTATGTTTTTACAATCCAACTGCTGTTTCCCATCCTTCCTCTCCTCCCAGTTACTCTACCCACTTCCCCTCTGCTCCACCAACCAAGAAGTTCTTTAACTTTGTGGTAACTGTAGGAGCACAGTATATCTATTCCCTTCAGAAGTGGATCCTATGGCCAAGATTGTAGCATACTCACGTAAGCCCCACGCTTAGAAGGCAGTGGCAACAGGATTGATACAAGTTCAAATTCAGCCTGGTCTACATAGGGAGTTCCAGGACAGACAGAGATGCACTGTGAGAAATTGTCTCAGTCTCCATTCCCTAACCCTTCCAACCCTCACCCTACCCTCTCCCAAAAGTGAGCCCTAGAATTTTGAATACTGTGAAATGTGATGTGTCTACCTCAGGCTTTCCTGCAGGTCTTGAAGGGTCTGCAGTAATCAAGATATATTCTTAAAGTGTGCTGAAGTCAAGAAGGGGACTGCCTCTGATCATGTCTGTGTACATTCTCTAACCCCAGAGGAGTGACTAGTGGAACCGGACCATCACATGCAGCGTTTTTAGACACTCTGGGGCTGTCTGGAATGATTTAATATTCAGCTTTGGCAAGAGCCTGAATTTAATAAAAGTCGGTGTCTCTTCCTCTCCCCTGCATTTCCCAGGCAAGAAGTCAGCCAAGCCTGAGACTCAAAGTACCCTTGGTTTATGCTCTGACCTTGAACCCACCCTTTGACCGTCTAGAAATCTGGATAGCACAGTTTAGGAGGGGGTTGAGATCTATCAGGGTATACATCCTGAGGCAGAGGACACTAGCTCCAATTTAACCCAAGCTCTTCCCAAAGTCAGAAGGAAGCATAACTCCAGATATGGAGGGACCTATTTCCAATGATGGTCTCTCCCTGATAGAGAAACCCCCAATTCACTGGTGCTAATGGGACGTTATCAGCTTTCTGGTAAGCAAGAATCTGTCTACAGATACTACTGGCTTCTTAAGAACATGAGGTTCTAAAACACCTACTGTCAGTGTGGGGATTGTGAGAGAACAGAACACTGGCCACCCTCCCTGCAAAATTCAAACAACAGTAAAATTCATTTGGTAGACATTGAGCGCTGCTGTGCAACTCAGATAGTCCTTTACTGCCCTGTGCTCAGAGAAGACGGCAGCAGTCGAAGGACTCGCAGTCCCTTTGTGGGCATACACTGCTGCTTGTAAATCAAGGAGAAACACCACAGATGTATAGGGTGGATTTCTATCATGGACATGGGATGAGATATTTACCCAGAAACCAACATAAGCAAACTTACAACACCCAGAGGTTAAACAGTCTGGTAAATATGTTAACAGGATAGTGGGAGAATCTGCCCAACTTGAATATGAAGAGTAGAAGGGATTATTTAACCCTATATTTATTTCTGCCAATGCACAGAACAACGTTTGCAGGGAACCTACAGATGTATCCCTTTCTCTCCAGGGAGAGAAGCAACTACCACATAAACCCTGTATTTTTTTGAAATTTCAGAATCTCAGAGTGCCTTACATTCCTTGAGGCCTTCTCCGGCCTGTCAGTCTATGCTTTGTGCCAAGTCTCACACTTTCATGATTAGCTTCTAAACTTGTAAGTGGGCTGGGGCCTCATGGAGAGAGACACCTGGTGGTGGCTGACTTGGGGCCTTTGGATTCAGCCGGTTCAGACCTCTGGTTGATCCTAACTTCTCAACACATCATGCAACCTGAGTCAAGAATCAGATAACATCCTCTCCAGTCAAAGGACTAGAGTTAGACTTGGCCAAGCAGCATCTGACCTTAGTGGTCTCCTTTGTTGCTATTGTTTTTTGAGATAGGGTCTTTCTGTTTAGCCTTAGCTGTCCTGGAACTAGTTATGTAGACCAAATTGGCCTCAAATTCACAGAAATCCACCTGCTTCTGCTTTCTGAGTACTGGGATTAAAGGTGTACATCACTTGTCCAGTTCCTGGGAGTCTTATTTATGGGAGGCTGGTGGAGTGCATCAAAGAGACATGGCTGTATATATGCACAAAGCTCGCATATATATACATGCACAGTATACACAGGCACACATATGTTTTCATAAGCAAACATATGATGTGGGATTACCCTCTGTACGCTGTGAATCAGTTTTATTACCATTGGTTAATAAAGAAGCTGTTTCACCAATGACTTAGAGTAAAGCCAGGCAGGAAATCTGAACAGAGATATAGAGAGAGAGTAGGCAGAGTTAAAGAGACTCCATTAGCTGCCGAAGGAGGACACACTGGAACCTTACTGGTAGGCCACAGCCTCATAACGATACACAGATTAATAGAAATGAGCTAATTTAAGATATAAGAGTTAGTTAATTGGGCAACCGGGAAACGAAAGAGTAGTCTCCGCTTACAAAGATAGACTCATGCACACACACACACACACACATTATATACGTATGTACACATAGCACACACATTTACACAGACAAGCATGTATGCAGATACACATAGACACATAGGTATACATGTGTAGATAGACACTTAGGCACACACAGGGATAAATGTGTGCACACACGTGTCTAGTACATTCACCTTTATAGCACCCTCTCCTGCTGTTTTCATGGGTTCTTGCTGCCACACATGTGGGTGTCTAGCCTCAGTGTCCTCTAGGGCTGAAGAGGCCTCCAGGTGATGCTGCCTCTTTTGATGTTTGTACATCTGAAGTCGTTGTAACAGAGGGGATGGTCCCAGCTACACAGGACAGAGAGCTGGGCCTAACTAAATGCTACCAGTACCCAATCCCCATCCTGTTCTTTGGCTCTGGACAGTACATGACCAGTCCAGGGCACAGTTGGCACTGCTATACCAAGTGGAAGGACAATCTTCCTTAGGGACACGGTCTATCTTTGGCCTTCTCTGACCTAACACTGCTGGCTGGCTACTCTATTCTCAGACACTCCCCTAGAGCAGCATAGCTTCTCTACAGCCCTGTTTGCTGACCCTACTTCTTGTTCCTTCCAGAGCTGGGCAGTTCATCCTCCCAGATCTTATCCTAGCTCTTTTAACAAGGTACAGCTTCTCTCCCTAGATTGGTAATTGTTCTTTGGTGTAATAGCAACATACCTAATACCAACCTGTTTCTGGAATTAGCAACAGCTCCTAACGGTATTTATGCCAGGGACAGGCCCCCTGTGTCCTTCCCTCTCCCAGAGCTCAGCAACATTCATAAGGAGATACAGGATACAGGTCTGTGAACTGGGTGGTAGCATATGTTCATTCCATTTGGTCTTCTTCTTCTTCTTCTTCTTCTTCTTCTTCTTCTTCTTCTTCTTCTTCTTCCTCTTCCTCTTCCTCCTCCTCCTCCTCCCTCCTCCTCCTCCTCCTCCCTCCTCCTCCTCCTCTTCCTCCTCCTCCTCCTCCTCCTTCTTCTTCTTCTTCTTCTTGATTTTTCAAGACAAGGTTTCTCTATGTAGCCCTGGCTGTCCTAAAACTTGCTTTGTACACCAGGCTGGCCTAGAACTCACAGAGATCCACCTGTCTCCACCTCCTTAGTCCTGGAATTAAAGGCGTGTGCCACCACCCACCATCTGGCTGGTTTATGCTTTTTATCTGTCTGCCATGGGTGCGTATGGGCACCAGGAAGTAACTTTTCTCCACAAATTAACCTTGCAGCTGCTTCTCTCTATTCATGCTAATGTCCCAAAGTCCAGCTTCCTAGAGGTGCTCACCCACCAGGCAGGAACCTCTGGTGAGCCTCTGGGTTCTAAAATATTTAAATTCTTTAGATATTTTATGGATCACATAAACAGAGTTTTCCTCAGGTTTCCTGATGGAGCTATGTTCCTTTCCCCTGAGTAATGGTTGTTTTCCTGAAATGCTACCTTTCTTCACACATCCAGATTCTCATTCCTGAGATTGATATAAGCATTTTGTTTGTTTGTCTGTCTGTTTGTTTGAGATGGGATCTCACTATGTAGCTCTGGCTGTCCGGAAACTTACTATGTAGACGAGGCTGGCTTCAAACTCACAAGAGATCCGCTTGCCTCTGCTTCCCCAGTTCTGAGAATAAAGGTGTGTGATATGATGCTCAGCTGCTGTAAACATCTTATTTTATTTGTTTATTCATTTGTTTGTTTGTTTGTTTATTGGTTTTTTGAGACAGGGTTTCTCTGTGTAGCCCTGACTGTCCTGGAACTTACTCTGTAGACCAGATTGGCCTTGAACTCAGAAATTTGCCTGCCTCTGCCTCCCAAGTGCTCCCAAGTGCAGGTGCCATCACCGCCTGGCAGCATTTTAAAGTATTGTCTTTTATTTAATTATATGTGCATGTACATATTTGTGCCTGTGTGTATGCATGTAGTGTGTGTGTACCACAACACTCATGTGGATGTCAGAGGACAATCTCAGGAGTCAAGTCTCTCTTTCCATCATGTGTGTTAATATTCAGGCATCTGCACTGGCCTGCCCTTGGGGTCCTGACAGGATGCATCCTCAGCTGCAGTCACTAAGAGCACCGCCTGTGCACATTGGCTATGCTCCCTTTTAAAAGGTGGGCCTTGCCCACCTCCCGTCTCTTTCTCTTATTCTCCTCTCTCTCTCTCTCTCTCTCTCTCTCTCTCTCTCTCTCTCTCTCTCTCTCTCTCTCTCTCCCCCACCACTCTTGTTCCCTGGGACTTGTCTTTGCCTCTTCTCTCTCCTCTTCCAATAACTCCTATGTGAGTCTTGTTGCATGGAGTAACTTCTCTTCACCGAGTTTTTTAAATTACAACATGGGCCCTGGGATTGACTCCAGTTCTCAGGTTTGGGCTGCAGGTGCCTTTATAGGCTGAGCCATTTTAAAGAGCCAATAGAGTCTCATTTCACAAATAGTATCTCCCATGGTCACCATGCAGATTATACTTCAGTAGCCCCTGAAATTCCTAGGGTTTCTTGACAACTGAGATCAAGAAGGACCAAGCTGCCTTCTGCACCCCTCTGGACAACAAGGAAGTTATTCTAGAGTTCATTAAATCACTATGAGCAAAAGGGTTGTGTCCTAGGAATGTGTCTTAATTTTCTAATGCTGTGATGAAACTCCATGACCTAAAAGCAAATTGAGGAGGAACGGGTTTATTTGGCTTATACTTCAGCTCTGCTGTTCATCACCGAAGGAAGTCAGGACAGGAACTCAAATAGGGCAGGATCCTGGAGTCAGGAGCTGATGCAGAGGCCATGGAGAGAAGCTGCTTACTGTCTTCTTTCCCCTGGCCCACTCAACCCACTTTCTTTTAGAACGAAGGACCATCTGCCCAGGATGTCATCACCCACCATAGGCAGGGCCCTCCCTCAATGATCACCAACCGAGAAATTGCCCTACAGGTGGATCTCATCAAGACATTTTCTCAACTGAGGTTCCTTCCTCTCTGATGACTCTAACTTGTGTCAAGTTGACACACAAAACCATTAGTACATAATGAAAGAATATCTCAATAACTTAGTGGAGAAAATATGATCACCTTATCCAATGCAGGAAAAGCTTTGACTAGGGACTATAGAGAAATGGCTCCGTGGTTAAAAGTGTATACTGCTTCTGCAGGGGACCAAAGTTTGATTCCCAGCACTTATAATGAACAGCTCACAACTGTCTATAATTTCAGCTCCCAGGGCGTCCAATTCCTCTGGACTCTGAGGGCACCAGCATTTGCATGCACATACCAATACACAGACACATAAGAATAAAAATAAATTTCAAAAAAAAATTTGAATAGCTTTTGAACCAGATTAGGGTGTGAGTCAATTGGTAGAGTGCTTGCCTAATACACAGGAAGCCCTGGACTCTGTCTATCCCCAGCAGCATATAAACCTGGCATGATAACAGACTGTGATCCTAGCACTCTGGAGATGTAGAGAGGATTACTAAGGAGTTCAAAGCCAAAATGTGTTACATGAGATCATGTTCAAAAAAGGAGGAGATGGAGAACAGAAAGCACATTTTAAGTAAACCATAGATAGAAGAAAAGTTTACTAATATGAAGGTAAAGTTTATGAACTAAGCCCCAGAGCACACTAACACATTCAAATAAATTCAGTGCATTTTCTTGAAAGTCTGGACCAGGTCCAGGGTCCCCACATACATCAGTGGTTGCTGTTGAACACACACTGGGTGCTCCTGCCCACACAACAGGAAAGAAAAACACATGAGAGGTATGAGGATCATAAGTACATACATGATATATTTAATGCTATTTGCATAAGACTGATTTCTCTTTCTAGAAAAGTCATATAATTGACGAGGAAGCTATTATATAAAGGTTACTGTAAAGAAGACCAACCTACATGGGCTGGCAGTGCAGCTTAAAGTGTATGCTTGGCACATGGAAGGTTCTGGGTTTATCACAAAAAACAAAGACACAAATAAAACACTGCAACAATAAAAATAATAGAACAAATCTACAAAAATCAAAAATATTACTTTGAAAAACATCATGTAAAGTGAAATGGGCCCAACACAAAAGGGTTGATCCTTATGATTCACAGGCAGGCTGTCTCTAGAGCAATCCTCAGTGTAGGAGTCCTCAGTGATAATGGTTGCACAAGAAGTGAGCATGCTTAATGCTGTGCTCAAAATATCTACTAAAATAGTTTAAATCGAAGGAGAGGGGGGAAAGTTTAAATTGTATTATATATATATATATATATATATATATATATATATATATATGTAAAACTTACCATGATAAAAATAAACTCAACAGTATTAAAGAAGCCAAACATACAGCTAGGTGTGATAGTGCATGCCTTTAATTCCAGCCCTCTGGAGGCAGAGACAGGATCTCTGTGTATTTGAGGCCAGTCTGGTTTACATAGTGAGTTCCACACCAGCTAGTTCTACACAGTAAGACCCTGTCTCAAAGAAGAAGAGGAGGAGTAAGAAGAAGAAAGAAGGAAGAAGGAGGAGGAGGAGGAGGAAGAAGAAGAAGAAGAAGAAGAGGAAGAGGAAGAGGAAGAGGAAGAAGAAGAAGAAGAAGAAGAAGAAGAAGAAGAAGAAGAGAAGAAGAAGAAGAAGAAGAAGAAGAAGAAGAAGAAGAAGAAGAAGAAGAAGAAGAAGAAGAAGCAGCAGCAGCAGCAGCAGCAGCAGCAGCAGCAGCAGCAGCAGCAGGAGGCACCACAAGACATAAAATGTTTCAGTGTGATTCCATTTGTAAATCTAGACCAGGTAAATCTATAAAAACAAAAAAGCAGATAGGAGTTAGATCCATGCAGTACAAAGTTTCCTTTGGTATGTTAACATGTTTTAGTGATAGATATAACGGTGTCTCCCAGGCTAGCAAATGTACTAAGCACCACTGAAATGTGCACATTAAAATGGTTAGTTCTATATAAATTTCACATCCTCTTTTTTTAAATTTATTTTTTTTTGAGACAAAGTCTTATTCTGTATCCCAAGCTGGCCTTAGATTTTCTGTCCTTGGCTTTAGTCTCCTAAATGCAGGGATTACAGGCCTGTGCCACCAAACTCAACCTTACCTCAATTTTTTAATAGAAAAAAAAACAAAACACAACAATAAAAATGGATCGTATTATTCAATGTCAGCATTAAACAGTTAAAAATGAATTCTCAGTAGAATGAATAATGTAAAGTATCTATCTAATAATTAACTTATATGAGTACATATCTCATCTATCCAAATATTTAAAATTCAAGGTGTCTCCAGTGTCTGGAAATATGAAATACCATTAGAAACCAGATCCTACAACTCAGTGTGACATCTACAGAATTACTCCAAACTGCATTTGGAATTTTTCAGGAACTAAACAAACTTGCCCTAAAAAATTCCAAAACTTATGAAATAAGAAGGTGTAAGTAAAGCCAGCCATGGTGGCATACACCTTTATTCTAGTATTTGGGAGGCAGAGGCAGGACATGATATAAGGGGAGAACTAACTACATTCTGCAAATTGTCCTCTAACCTGCACATGCACATCATGGCACACACATACTAAAATACATGCACACACACATGTGCACACATGAACACACACTAAAGCAATGTAATAAAAATAATTTAAATGTGATTGAAGTTGGCTGTCTAAGACCAATGGGTGTTCCACAATTCCATAAGAAAGAGGAAAAACTAGCAAGAGGCCATGAGTGGCATTTTCATGAAAGGGTGCCCCTGAACTTGGAACTGTCATGAATAAAGGCCCAGAATCAGTTGTTGGAGACATGAAAATAAAAGGCCGATAAGGGCTTAGAACACCCATCAGTTGATAAGGCCGAGCACTGTTGCTTGTCTGGTCTGTGGGATCACGAGCTATGTAGGCAGGAAAGTCTGAGAGACCCAACATAACAGGTCGAGCGCCCCTGCAAATCCTTGTACTAGACAATGTCCCAGCACATGAGTTGACAATAACTCAGAGGTCATATGGATGCTAAGTGAGCAAGGGGAAGATGGAAGGGAAACAGTGTTAGTGTCCATACCTAAAGCGATCCTTGTTGGACAGTCCACAGGGAACAGAACACAGGAGTACCAGAGCAAGCAAACAAACCCCTCCAAAGGTAGAACAAAGACTTTGTCTGAGAACTCCTGGCCTTCTGCAGCTTGGTGGGTCTACACTTGTCCCAGATGGACCCTACCCATGGACTACTTCCCCATGCCAGTGGCCACAGGGACCACGGCAGCCACATGCAGTCTCCTACTTGTCTGGCTGTGAAGTCCTGAGGACATCATCATCTTTAGACTCCCACCAGGGCACAGAGAGGAGCTCAGACTAATAGATGGCTCAAAGCCTTAGTGGGTGAGTAAGGCGTGATCTGGAGGCCAAATACAGCCTGAACATTGGATAAGAAGGGGCTAACCTTCCTGGGGTAGACCCTTGAGTGCCCACTACTGAGACTGAAGGTTGGCTAAGGAGTGCAGAGTGGTTCTCGACAAGGCAATTTCTGTAACACAAAGATATTTAAAAGTCGCAGGACATCTCACCGGGTTAGGGGCCAAATGGGGTGGGTGACCACACAACCAGTAGTGCATGCAGAAATGCGTGGAGGAGGGTGTTTCCACTCCTACCAGGAAACACAAACCTATCCTGGAAAAGGGAGTTGTCCCCTACCCCCACAGTGTTCTCAGTTTTTCTTCAAGGAGAGCTGCTGCCCTTGAATCGTAAACGGTCAGGGTTCAGCAGCCAGGGCTAGATACCAGCAGAATGTGTAAGCCCCCAGGACTGCTTTCTTCTGATCTTTTTTTTTTGTTGTTCATTTTGCTGTTTCTTCAAGACAGGCTTTCTTCATTATTACAAGTCTCCACTTTTCAATGAAAGCCCCTTGGCATTCCTGTGTCAATGAACATTATACACAAACCCTGTTTTTTCTCAGAGCAGAAGTTAAAAATTATTCAACGCAAAATTCCTGGGCCGTGGAGCAGCAGCAGTTGTACCAGGCAAAGGTTTTCACCACATTCCGTCGGGCCAGGCTGTGATAAGACGGCCCTGCTAGCCCACAAGGCACCTGAATCCCCAAGAACCAGGTAGGACCGAGACTCCACTGGAGTCTGTGGGGGAATTGGGAACAATAATCTGTGGATTGTAGTTACTTCTGTGCTTCCGAACAGTACCAAGGCCCTGCCCTGAAAGCTTTTCTTCCTGGCCCTGTTTGTAGATGTCAGCATGGTCAGATGTCGGAGGGTGTTTTCCAGGGCATGCCGGTCTGGACACTCAGATTCCAACATGGACTCGAGTCCGTGTGAGTGGAGGTACCTTCTGCAGAGGACAATGGGGGGTCTTCTAGAAAGCTACAGCCACTTTCAGTGTGATTTAGGAGTGGGGATGAAGAGCAGACTGTGGTCTTGGATTATTTGGAAAGAGCCTGTCTAGTTGGACAGTAAAGGAATGTATCTCTCTCACTCAAAGCCATGGCCTGAGAAACTTTCATAGAAAAACCATGGAGTAATTCTTTAGTCTCTAGGAGAAGTTAGCGGTCTTGGAACACTTGATGTTTGTTTTATGGATCTAAAGCTTTCCATGAGAAAAGATGGTTGTGAAGATCCTCACCTGGTCCAACTGCATCCAGACTCTATCTGGTACCCAGAGGGGAGTGCTTATGATCTATCTATTCCACTAACCAGGTCACACATGTACTAAACCTGGCCTTTAATCACAGGATCTGCGGAAAGCTAGGGTAAGATTGAGTGTCCCAGGTTTTCTCTATTAAAGTTGAAATTCAGACTAGCAGGGATCCAAAAGTCCAGGGTATTTCAAGAGTGGACTGCTCTTGGCCTCACACGCAAGGCTTCTGGGCACTGTGCCAGGAAGGTGGCATAGGGAGACCAATGAACATGGGAAATTGAACCTTGTGAGCATATGCCATAAAGGGGAAACCCAGACAATATCAGCTATCAAGACAAGGTGAAGTGTAGAACGTGCAGTGTCTATTGTTAGAGTGGGGCAGGCAATTTAGAGACACATCCCCAGAAATAAGAACAGTTGTTCTCAGTCAAGTTTCAGCAGGCCTTTAGTCAGAGGTTATGGGAGCATTATTTCACCACTCTCGGGCCTCAGCGAGTTCACCAAAATAACTTTTACTTTCATTTTCTATTAGTATTATGTGTGGATGTTGCTTGAGACAAATATTCTATAAGACTTAGACAAACACTTTCTCAGCCACACCCTATGCCTACCACAACTTTAGTGGGATTCACCGCCGCTTGCTCTGACAGGACTGAAAGGTGCTACCCACTGACGTCAGCTGGGTGGGAGCATGTTTGTCTTTCTCTTACCTCCTGTCTTGGCTCCAAATACTTGGGTTTTCTATCTTTCCCATACTTATTCTAGGAGTTCAGTTCAACGGTTTTGTGACAACAAGATCTTCATTCAAGGGGCCTGTGGCTCCTGATACTTGTTCTAACCTGAACTCTTGTGCTATTTCCCATAGGGTTAATAATTGCCTTTCTCTTCCTTGCTTGCTTAGTTTTAGTTTTCTCTGATCAAATTACTAATTCGTCTGCACTGGGCCTTTCTGGGGAGAATTTCAGCCTGATCCTCCTGTGCCTGGGGTGGGGCTGGCACCCTTAGATGACCTCAGATCTTCATCTGAAGAACCCCCTTACCTCCCTCATCAGACTCCCTGGATCTGGAGATCATATTTCTTGCATTGTTCTTTGTCAAAGTGCTACAAAGTCCTTCTGTAGCCAATTAGAAGTAAGATACAGGAAAAGTATGGCTTTGAGGTTGCTATTCTGTAATCTTATGAGGATGATAGCTGAGCTGGGTGGTCTTGTGACTGTGAACATTCTCCTGGTGTTCTCCAGGTCCTCTGTGGACACAGGCAATGACATTTTAATCCCTGGTTTTTATATGAAACTTGGTTTTTGTTTTTCCCTCTGGAGTTTCTGGGGACTTTTCTTTTGTCAATATAGTTCTGACATTTCACAAATATGAACCTTCACATGGGTTTACTCTCTCCTTCCTTCTGCTAGGTGCCCAGCGGCTCCTCCAGTTTGTAATTCCCTGTCCTCAGTTTCAGAAACTTGCATTTTCTTTGTTGTTATTTGCTTTTATTTGTTTGTTTATTTGTGAGCGCATATGTATGGGCATGCATGTAAAGAGTGAAGGACCCTGTAGGAGTATGTTCTTTCCTTCCACCATGTGCGTCCCAGAGACTGAATTCAGATTGTCAGTCTTGGTGCCAGATGACTTATCTGGTGAGCCATCTTGCCAGCTCTGCCTGTTGGCGAGTGGGGCCCCAAGTCTCACAAAGCCCAGGCTGGCCTTGAATTGAGTATTTAGCCAAGAGTAGCCTTGAACTTGTGATCCTCCTGTCTACCTCCCAAATGCTGGAATGACAGGCTCACAGCACCACACCTGGCCTAGAGGGGTTTCCATTCCTGAAGAAACAGAGGGCCAATCTTCCCCAAGGTTGTGAACCTTTGGTATCAGGGCTGATCCTATTAAGAGGAGCCCAGAATGGCTCGTTTCAATTTTGATGTATCTGCTGACCAAAAGGAGAAGGAGCAAAGCCGTTTTTGCTGGAGATTCTAAGTGTATAGCCTTTGCTCAGGAAGGCATCTGGTTTACCAGCCAAGAGTTGAGCATTTGTAAACCTCAGTGTAGACCTTGGCTCTATCAGATGCTCCCACAGTTGTCGTAGTAAGGCTTTCCAGGTCGGGTAAAGGTGGCTACGCACCATGAGGACATCCCTGTAGCTTCCCATAGTGTCTGTTAGGAAGATGAGTGAGTGCTTCAGGGTTGATTGGGTATGTCTTAGCTGAAGCTGCTGTAATAGAACACTATACACTAGGGACTTAAGAAATAGTAGGTTGTTTCCTCATAGTCCTGGGAGCTACGAGCTGAGACCAAGACAGGGCTGTTTTCTAGGCCTCTCTTCCTGGTACATTTTCAAGTGTATTCACATGGTTTCCTTTTCTGTACCTGCCTTTCTGTGGTGTTTGTGTGGATGTTCCAATCTCTCTGAGGATCCCATTCAGACTAGCCAAGGGCTACTCTGAGACCTCATCCTCCAAGATCCACACTCACATTCAGAGGTCCTGGGGCTGTGACTAGGGCTGGTCAGTCTGCTAATCCTGATGTATTCTTCCCAGTAGGCAGTTCCTCATGGATGGATGTCACCTTTGCTGGCTGACCACTTCGAGACACCTGTCCAGCCTATTAGAGATCTATCTCCTCCAGTCCTTAGCTTTCCTGGGAAAGCAAGTCACCTCCAATCTTACAGTTTAACATTTCGTTTCCTCCTTCATACGATTAAGCTATGGCCTTGAACTCAGCTACACAAAGTAGCCTGGCTGGCTGGGGTATGTGTGTGTGCTAAACCGTCTTTCCAAAGGTAGCAAGAGCTTTGGTGCATACACACAATTCAATCTATTAATAGTTAGCACCTGAGTTCCTATCTGACCTGATGTGGCAAGTTTCTTTGAGTTTGCCCCTGTGGATGGGGAAAGGAGTATCCTAGAAAGTAGAATCTGGTTTTTGTTTTATGTGTAACCCTGGCTGGCCTGTAACTCACAATGTAGAACAGGTTGTTTTGGAACTCACAGAAATCTACCTGTCTCTGCAGCTGGAGCTAAGGTGTGGGCTACTGCCCCACCTTGTCTTTCTTGGAAAAGATTAACCTGTTCCACTTACTGAGTACTTGACGCTGATGTCAGGGAAACTAAAATGTTCTTCCAAGAAACAATGCAAATAGTATAATGAGTGAAATGCCAGCGTCTCTGCCCCCCTGCCCTCCTGTCCAAGGCCCTGACTATTTATCTCTTCATCCCCACCCCACTGAGCACATCAGAACAGACCTTGTCACCGTGCTCCTTCAAACTACCTTCTGCTGTCCTGTGCGGACAATGGATTTGTCTCTCAGACACCAGAAGAGACGACCTTAAAGGGCATGACCATATAGCCCTTCAGCAGGGGCAATGCCTTCTAGGGGGTCATTGGTGTGGTGGTCTAGTATTATAGTCCTCACAAACCCTCAGTGTAGCTATGTAACACAGAAACTAGAACTCCATGAAGGGTCCTAGCAGAAATTAATTTCTTACAATCATAAGCCACATGGAACAGACACAGAAAAGACCCCAAGGTCCCCACAGATGCCTAAAACCAGACCACATAGAGTACTTGGAGGGAAGGAAACATCCAAAGAGGTCCTCTTGGGAGGCAGTGTTCCCAACAGGTGTTCTGTTCTGAGAGAACCAGCTCCAGGAAGGATTGTTAGAGCTGGATTGTGAATGAAGGCAAGGTGAAGGGAACACTGGGTGGGAAGGGGTCTTCTAAGACTTGGGAGAACAGGATGAGGGTGGGAGTCTGCCTTATTAGTCTATGGTTGGCGATAACGTTAGCTGGAATCTTACTACAGAACTTTTAGCCGATCAGTGTAACAGCAGCCTACTCTCTGAGTGAGTCCCTGAAGCCCTGAGACCTTGGGTCATACCCTGGCTATTCCTGTCTAGTCACTGCTACCTTGGACTCCTCACCTGCCTCATTCTTACCTAACCCAGGCTATCTGAGCAGCCCCTAGATCCTCCTGCTTTTGTCACTGAGGGTCCTGTCACATGCTAGCTACCACCTTTCCCAGGATCTGTCCATGCACATTCTTGCTCAGTGGTCTTGATTGACTGTGATTCTTACTTCATAAATGTTGTAGGAGGCCGCTTACTGGTTCCTGGCTGCCCAGCCCCAAAATAATCACACAGAAACTATATTATTTAAAACACTGCTTGGCCCATTAGCTCTAGCTTCTTATTGGCTAACTCTTACATCTTAATTTAACCCATTTCTAATAATCTGTATATGGCCATGTGGCTGTGGCACACTGGCTAAAGTTCCGGAGTTTGTGTCCGGCAGGGCCACAGGGCTTCTCTCTGACTCCACCCTTCTTTCAGCATTCTGTTTTATCTTCCCCGCCTACCTAAGATCTGCCCTGCTATAGGTCCAAAGCAGTTTCTTTATTCATTAATGGTAATCACAGCATACAGAGGGAAATCCCACATCACATAAAGGCCTGAACATGTTTGTGTGGGTACAGTGCCCTGAATTCTGTGTCTTTCTGTTCCTTGTTCCATGTTATTACCCTGGGTCACCTTGCTACACTCCCAGCTCCTTCCAAATCAGCAGCATCAAGGTAGCATATGAAGCTACCATCCACTCATAAAGAAGACACCCATGACATAAGTTCCCATAAGACCCAGGAGGAAGCCAGGTGGTGGTGGTGCAAGCCTTTAATCCCAGCACTTGGAAGGCAGAGACAGGCAGATCTCTATGAGTTCAAGGCCAGCCTGGTCTACAGAATAAGTTCCAAGACAGGCTCCAAAGCCACAGAGAAACCCTGTCTTAAGGGGGAAAAAATACCCAGGAGGAAGTGACTGGCTTTTTGGAGTTCTTCTTAAATCAAGGACTTCATTCCCCTGACTGACCTGTATCTTAGCTTCAAAAGACTTCAGTCTCTGTTACTCGATACCACCAAGTCATCTACCTGGTGGCCCTCCCTCCCAAAGTGGGTGTCCCCACAAGAGCCTCTACCCTCCCAAGGTCACTTTCTCTCCCCCTGACTATTCTGCTAACTAGGTCAGAGGTTGCTGGCATTCTGAGGTGCTAAGTGCTTTGGACCTGGATTACAACACATACACATATATCCATTTCCTGGAAAGGACCAGGAGGTCTCACCACCTTCCCAGGGAGTAGGGGTCGGGGTGGTCCCAAAAGGGCTGACTGATCACAGATTTCCACAGTGCAGGTTCTTATACCAGGCTCTTCTTTGTTGATCGGACACTGTCAGTGTCTCATGGGTCAGGGCCTTCTGGAATTCTAACCGTGAAATGTGGGATTACTGGTTATTTTTCATCCCTACCCATCCATACCTTTTCTGTTGGAAGCTTTCATCCAGGTGAACACTGCACAAGGACCGTGTTGCTCAAAGTCCTGGCTTCTAGAAATTTGGGGCTTATATTTATTTATTTTTTTTGAAAGTAATTTTATTAAATTATAAAAAGTTTCCATTTACGCCCCTCTTCCCAACGCCCTCCCACTCCCCCCCCTCCTCCTCCCTCTTTGTCCCTAAGGGCAGTCAGGGTTTCCTGCCCTGTGGGAAGTTCAAGTTCCTCCCCCCTCCCTCCAGGTCCAGGAAGGTGAGTATCCAAACAGACTGGATCCCAAAAATCCAGTATATGCAGAGGAAACTAGTCCCAGTGTCATTGTCAATGGCTTCTCAGAAAGACTCCAGGCCAGCCACATTCAGAGAATCCGGCCACATTCAGAGAATCTGGTTGGATCACGTGCTCGTTCAGTCGCAGTCCAACTGGCCTTGGTAAACTCTCATTAGATCCGACCCCTTGTATCAGTGGGTGATAGCATCCCTCGCAGTCCTTCGTCATTTTCTTCCTCCTTCTGCTCCTCATTTGGATCTTGGGGGGCTCAGTCCAGTGCTCCAATGTGGGTCTCCGTCTGTATCGCCATCCAACGCCAGATGAAGGATCTATGGTGATAAGCAAAATATTCATGGGGCTTATATTTAAAAAAAAAATCCTATCCTTTGTTGTTGTTTGTAACATGAAGGGCCTGCTTGTTATTTGGGTTTTCTGTTCTGCCCCGTCCCCCAGCTATTTAGTCCCAGAGAAAAATCACACTGACATCTTTGTAAGTTATAATGCTGATTGGCCCATTAGGCCTGGCTTCTTACTGGCTAACTCCCACATCTTGATTAACCCATTTATCTGATCTATTTTAGCCATGTGGCTCAGTACCTTTTTCAGTGGGGCAGCTCACATCCTGCTGCTTTGGTGGCCTGGGCAGGAGTGGGAGGAATCAACTTCCTTCTCCCAGAATTCTCCTGCTCTCCTTGCATCATTTCCACTTCCTGTCTGGTTTTCCCACCTACACCTCCTGCCTGGCCAATCAGCGTTTATTTAAAACATGATTGACAGAATACAGACAATTCTCCCACAGTTGTTCTTTGTTTTGTTTTATTTTGGTATTGCTAGGGATCGAGCCCAGTGCTAGGCAAGCACTCTACCATAACCCCGGCCCTCAGTTTTGAATTTTGAAATTAAAAATGATTTCCTCCATCCAGGGGTCTGAGCCCAGGTCAGAGAGCAGGTCCTAGTGCTGTGTATGTGGCCTCTGGCTGCCTGATGATGCTGAACGCCTGACACAGACAGCCAGCAAGGCCAAGGGGAGCCAGTTGTCCACCAGCCTCTTAGCGCCCTGGGGGACCGTTGCGGGGAGGGGATGCTCAACCCTCTGCCTGTGGTGCAGAGCAGTAGGTTTCAAAAGGTGAGCAAACTCTAAGAATCCAAGTGGGGTAGGCTGCTTGCAGACGCATGAGGGACTTAGCAAGGATGTCTGTCCAACGACCTTGTCTTGGGGAGACCCTCAAAGTTCACACCAGGAGGATAGGCTAGGGCTGATGGGTTTTAGGAGAAAGCAAAAAGTTACCCTGTGCAAGGTCAGAGAGCATGGGAGGTCAAGGATATTCTGACTGAAGGGGAGAAGAGTTTTAAAAGTCTGGAACTAAGCGGGGGAGGGGGATCTATCTGCAACCAAGGGCCTGATGGCTCAGCTCATCCTGTCACTCTTGGAAGAAAACACCAAGGGTGGGGGAATGGAGGGCAGGCTGAGAAGCGGGCAGGTGGTCTCCCCGGCCCTAGCAGAGTCTGAAGGTCAGAGGTTAATGAAAGAGGCCCCAGGACTGGAAGGGGGTGGGGTTGGTTAATACACAGAAACCTGCCTGAAGAGTAGGGTCTAGAGTAATGAATATTAAAATTCTCTAAGGTGACAGAGGCAAAGAGAGCCAGTTGTTGGGTCAGGCGCCTGCGTGGCTGAAGGATCTGGCCACTCCCTGGGGTGGATTTTTATTTTGGTTGCACTCACTCAATCCAGTTCGCCTTCATTTGTCCGAGTTAATTGGACACAGGTGGGGATCTCAAGCAAACAAAGGCGCGGTCTCCTGGCTACGGAACCCTTACTCGCTGGCGCGGGCACAAGCTGGTTAACAGCCAGCAGACAGTCTAGAAACCCACCAGTCCCGGGCCAAGACTTGGCCACTCCCCATCTGTGGAGACCCCACAACCCTGTGCACAACAGTGAAAGAGCAGGCAATTGAGCGTGGGGCCGGAAGGGATACGGTGGCTAGCAGCCCCGGGCCTCCTTATTCGGTCAGGGCGCACCTGTTCATGCCTCCCTAGCCCCGCCCAATCCTCGGTTTGCTGCTGATAATGGGTGGGGGTGCTCGGGAGCGCGGTCCTCTTCCGCTCCTCTGAGTTAAGTTCGAGTTGGCTGGGAGCCATCTTCGCAGGAGGAAACCAGAAACGCCAGGTGCGCCCGACTAAGACTGCCCCGCCTACAGGCCATGGGCTGATCTCTGTTCGGGGCCAGCCCTGGAGGGAGGGGCCGCGTTCTCTTGGGTGCACAGAGACCCTCACAAAGGTCTCCAGAGCGTGTGGCCCTGTTGGGAAAGAGTAGAGACTAGCTAGGGGTCTTGGATGCCCGGCAGGAACAAGTGGTTGCCCTCCTGGAATTTGAAAGCCAGGCAAGACCCTCTCTTGGTTCAGAAGTCACCTCAGCCCTAGGAGCAGTTACCGGGCATAGTTACCAGTGGTCTCACCCTCGCTTCACTCTGGTTCCCAAGAGTGGGGCCCACAACCCGCCCAGCTTCTCAGACAGTCGGTCTGGTCGACTACTGAGCTATTGTGGGGACTCCCCAAGCAGAGGAAAAGGTTTGGGGGGGGTCTTCAACCCCACTTCACCTACCTCATGACACATCCTTAGAGTGGCACCACCTGTTCCTGCCTCCCTTCAGGAGTGAGAGTCGCCCAACTAGCTCCTGACCTGAAGGAAGGAGGGGCTCATGATGGGGGGTCCCTGCCCTCAAGGGAACAGAATGGCAGGCTACCTTTTCTGGGGACTCCTGTCCTTTTCCTGTTCTGGGCATTAGCCACCGGGCTCTTCCTGCACATGTTCACAGAACACATGTACACTTTTACACTTTTGCATACATAAGCACGCATATACAAACATAAACACCCTCCCTATGGCGAGAGTGTACGTGATCTGCAGTCTGAGTCAAGTGATATCATTTAAAAATCTCTCTGTCCCAGCATAGGTTCTCACAACTCACTTCCTGGAAGCACCCTCCTTTGTGGGCTTTCTGCCTCCTGCTGGCCTAGGGCAAAGTCCTTTTAGCTCAGGAAAGGGTTAGGACAACCACACAAACAAAAATCCAGGGGACAAGACTTTGCTTTCCTGTGCTCCCTACAGGTCTGGGGGCCCCTTGACCTGCCACTGACCTGTTCCAGTTGGAGGATTTAACCAAAGTTTTCTTAGTTCACCAGCTCTGCTTTCTCTAACATGAGCCGGCAGGCTGGTGGAAACCCCTGGCAAGTCCCCATTCCTCCAGGAAACCCTTCAAGATTGCTTTCTGTATACCCAGGCACTGAATATTAGCAATTTTATTCATTCCCGAGAACACAGAACTAGAGCAGGGATAGGAAGAGGGGAGGGAGGGAGGTCAGCAAGAAGCTGCTGGAGGCTTTGGACATAATGCTGCAGCTGTACATGTAGAAAGCCTTTCCAGTCAGCCAGGGCTACTCAGAGAAACCCTGTCTCTGGGAGAGGAGGAAGCGGGGAGCCCTTCCGGGAACACAGAAAGGGTGGCCTCCTTACCTATAGCCAGCTCTCTGATATGTAGGTGTGGTTTCCAGGGTCTATGGAATGTGGAAAACTTTGCAGCAATTCAAAGGAAGATCTCTTATCCTGACAGTCTCTGTGTTCTCCCTGAGCCCTGGTTGGAATGGCCGTGTCCTTCTGGGTGCACAGGAACCCTCACAAAGATCTTCAGAGTGTGTGACCCTGCTGGGGACCGGTAGAGACTAGCTAGGGGCCTTGGATCCCCAGCAGGAGCAAGGGATAGCCTTCCTGGAATTTAGAACAAGCATCTGTTGGTTCTGAAGTCATCTCAACCCTAGGAGCAATTTCTGGGCATAGGGTGGTGCTTTACCAGTAGACTCCCCCTCGTTTCACTGTGGCTCCCATGGGTGGGGCCCAAAACCCTCCCAGCTTACTGGTTAGTTGGTTTGGTCAGATCACTGAACTATAATAGGAACTCCCAGACAGAGGAAAAGGCTTCTAGTTCTGGGCTTTTTAGTGTTGAAATGTCTTCTGTAGGAGCTGGGGGTGAAGGCCAGTGCTAGAAATTCTTGGCAAGCCCTAGGCCCTGGGTTCTACCCCCATACCCAAAGACATCCTTTGCTGTTAGTAATGATGACATTGTTTGCTTGGTATGTATAGTGTAATGTGTGCACATGTGTGTGTGAGCATATGAAAGCCAGAGGTTGACACTGGATCTCTTCTTCAGTTTGACTCTCAACAAACATCACAGTCTCACCCATTTAACTAAGCTGGTGATCTCCAGGGATTCTCTTGTTTCTGTCTCCCCCAGCCATGGGATTACAGACACATGCCTCAGTACCCAGCTTGTACGTGGATACTGGGAATCTATCATCATGGTCATGTGGCAAACACTTTATTGAGCCTTCTCCCCAGTACTGATGATTGCGTTTGTAATGTGCTTTCTGGCAAATAAATAATGCCAGTTCAAATCCAGAAATAGCTGAGCGTTGTGGCACATGCCTTTAATGCCATTAATCCTAGCATTTGAGAGTCGGAAACAAGACTATCTCTGTGAATTTCAGGGCAGCCTGGTCTATACAGTAAGCTCAAGGCCAACTGGGGCTACATAGTAAGACCCTGTCTCAAAACAAAACAATAACCACAACAAAAATTCAGAAACAGTAAGTTTGTGTCTAAGTTTTAAATAGCTTGCAAGCTCACATGCTCCCCACCACCACATGCGTATGTGTGTGTTGTTGTTGTTGTTGTTTGGTGGTGTGTATCAAACTATGGGTTTTGCACATGTTAGGCAGGTGGCAAGTTCTCTGCTGCAGAACTATACTCTCAATTCCAGGTCTGTGGTTTTGAGAGAAGGGGCAAACAGCGGTTTAAACTGTGTTCAATGTAATGTAGTTAACAACAGACACCTGGAGGGCAAGAGGAAGCCCTGCCTGAGCCTCTGGATCAGAAACTTATTTGCTCTGTTTTGAGGTGTGTCCCATTTCTGTTCCCAGCTGGTACAATCATAGACCATCTTTGATCTGAGCCATCCTGCTGCAAGCTCGGTTTATCAAAGCCTTTTTTAGAAATTTGTGTTGGTTTACCTGAGCTAATGGGAGTTCACCAACTCCAGCTGGACAGGGAGGGAACCTGCATAGGACCAAACTAGACCCTCTGAATGTGGGTGACAGTTGTATGACTGGGGCAGACTGTGGGGCCACTGGCAGTGGCACCAGGATTTATCCCTACTGCTTGTACTGGCTCTTTGGGAACCCATTCTCTTTGGATGGATACCTTGCCCAGCCTAGATATAGTAGGGAGGGCCTTGGACCTTCCCCAAAGCAATGTGCCTTGCCCTCTCTAAGGAGAGGGTGGGGGTAGGGTAGGGGAGAAGGTGGAGGAAATGGGAGGAGGGGAGGGAGTGGGACTGGGATTGGTATGTAAAATGAAAAAGATAGTTTTCTTTTTTAAGAAAATAAAAGAAAAAAAAGAAAGTTGTATTAAAGGGACATTTTAACTCTGGGTACCTGCTGCTTCAATCGCCCAGAGTAGCTTTCTGCTTCTTACTCCCCACCTTACCTAGGGATTTCTCTTAAAAAAGGAAGAAGAAAGGAGAAAAGGATGGGTACCCCAAATGACCCTTCTTGAAGCCTATATATAGGTGTTTTCTTGGTACAGATGCTGTGACTCTTTAATACAGTTTCTCGTGTTGTAGTGACCCTAACCATAAAATTATTTTCATTGCTACTTCATAACTGTAATTTTGCTACTGTTATGAATGATAATATAGGTATCTGTGCTTTCCAATGGCCTTAGGCAGCCCCTGTGAAAGGGTTGTTCAACCTCAAAAGGGTTGAGACCCACGGTCTGAGAGCCAGAGCCCTAGAACAAACTTAGTTTTACCCTGGGTCCAGGCTACTCTACTAAAGAAGATGCTTTAAGACTCCACCTCATGCTCCCCTCAGGGAACTTTCCATGGCACACCTCAGAATTGTCTCTACTGACTGCTGAGTTCTATGAATCCAGAGTTCCTCCTCAGACACTGAGCCCTTCCTGAACAGGTATGTGTTGTAATAAGGAGGGCCACTTGTTTTGTTCCCAGCTGCTCAGCCCTGAAATAATCACACAGAAACCATATTATTCAAATCACTGCTTGGCCCATTAGCTCTAGCTTCTTATTAGCTAACACTTATATCTGAATTTAACCCATTTCTAGTAATCTGTGTTTTCAGCCACGTGGCTGTGGCTTACAAGCTAAAGTTCCCACTGTCTGTCTCTGGCAGGGCTACATGGCTTCTCCCTAACTCTTCCTCCTTTCTCCCAGCATTCAGTTTAGTTTTCCCCGCCTATCTACCCAATCAGGCCAAAACAGTTTCTTTATTAACCAATGGTATTCATAGCATACAGAGGGGAATCCCACATCAGGTATACTTTTTACTTTCAAGTGGTATTCCAGGCTCTGCAAGGGGTCCTGGGGAGAAGAGTACAGAAAGTACCACTTTGTGAAGATGATAAAGCCTGTAGGTCAGCAAGTGGATCCATCACTATCTCATGCCTTTCAAAATTGTGCTTCTCCTTCCCTGTCATCATTTAACAATAGAAGGAAGCAGCAAGCTAGAGCTAATGGGTAGGCACTATACATATATACAGGTGTGGCTGCCTGTGTACAAACACAAGAGTGTATGTCTTCATATTTGCCAGTATGGACACAGTTATGTTCTCATGTTTATACTCTAGCACATACACACATTCCACCACAAACCTGTTTGCACACTTGAGTGCCTGCCTTCATGCAAACATCTACACATGTGTAGCTATATGCTTGCCAGTACGTACACAGCCATGTTCATATGCTCAAATGTGCACACCTTCTCACACAAGCCTGTTTGCACATGCATGTGCAGCTTCCTTCCTGCTGCTGGGTACTGTCCCAGGATGCCAGACGTTCCAGAGGGACAAGAAATCCATACGATCATGGGTAGGCAGGATCTCAAGAAGTCACTGAGAGAGTGCCCAGATTTATGGTACCATGATTAGCACTTGAGGAACGTCTAGGGATCTTTAGGATGAGTTGTGAGGGAAATCTAGTACATAGGTCCCTGAGCTAGGACACAGTCATGTTCAGAGCAGTAGAGTCATGGGACCCAGCCCCACTTTGTTCTATGCAGCACCATAACTAGTAATGGGCAGTTAAGTTAGCCTCTACCCCCTTTCACCAGAGTCCTGGAGGTGGGACAGATTGTCTTATTTTTGTGGCATCTGACAGGAGAAAAGATTGGGATACCTATCACTATGAGTAAACTCTCATGGCTCACATCAGACCAGAGTTCCACATCTCCTTAGGGGCAGCCTGCTCCGTTATGGCCGGAGCTTAGGAGGAGAGAGGGCCCCGGGGGTCTGATCTAGCCAAGACCCTGAATTGTTATGGCCTCCTCCAGGAAAACCATTTCCCTGCCCCTGGCTACGGTCTCTCCAACCTTTTTCTTCTACAGCAACAACTGGAGACAACCTGCTCTCCTTGCAATTGAGGGGCTAGGACACACTCTAGCCTCCTGAGAGCCTGCTCTCTCCATTATTGAGAGCTGTCTCTATGACTTCCCCTGGGGTGCACACCAGGCTGCCATGAATTGGACCCCATGTTCTGTCTTTCTTATGTCTTCAAACTTCAAAATGATACTTCTTCCACTCGGTGACTGTAAAGTCACTGTCTCTCTTCCTGTTTTTCCCTCTCTATTGGACTCATAGTTCGATGCCCAATTTTCACACATAGTTTGAACAAAGGTGGCCTCATGATAGGGGGATCAGAGGGTCCTTCTCTCCACACACACTGGTTTCTCCAGATTCTTCCCCCACATTGTCTTCCTGTTTGGAGACACAGTTCTGCTGTCACTATGACATGTACCACAAGGCTGGCCTAGGATCTCTCATTACTAGACGGCTTTGATTCTGTTAAACTTTGGAGTTTCCTATGGAACCCTCTCTCTTGACCCTCCCAGACCATAGGATAAACCATGAGCAGGCACAGGTATTCCTAGACAAGCAAGGTCTATGGGATGAAAAAAACAGTAGCAAGAACTATCTACATTTTTACTGCAGGAAGATGGGAATCACAGGGGGTTCAGGGTCCCCTGGCTAGATACAAAAAGCCTTAATTGTATTGTACTGTGACCTATTCATAGGATGGACTCAGCCCATAGAGATAGAGGCCAAAAAGTGATGAGGCTGAGGGACATAAGGTGTTTCTCTCCGGTGATTAAAATGCCCTAGAAGTGGATCTGGTTGTTACTGAAATGATATAAACGTAGAAGTGCAATGAATCGTCCCCCTAAAATGGTTAATTTTATGTCATGTGAATTTGACCCCAATTAGAAACAAACTCTACTGTACAGCACAGAAACACATATTCTCCAACCCCACAGGTCTTAGTCTGGGATCTAGGTGCAGTATGAAACCCCTCAAGCACCTGGCTCAGGTTACTGCACCAACAGTTCTTGCTGGTTAAGTCGCTTCAACTCTAAACCCTAGCCCTCCGCCACAACCCTTTCACCCTAGGCCTGATTCCTGTATTGTCTGAGTAGTTGGCAGAGCAAAGCGGTCTTTTGTGTCTGAGAGTAGGAAGCCAGTGAGTGCCCACTCCACTCTTGTACTCTGAAAAACAAGCCTTCTTGGTGCTGGGGAGTTGCAGCCCCTGAGCACAATTAGACACCAAAAGCAAATGTGGAAAATGGGTGGTGATTTTCTAACTCCGCCCATCCCTTGAGGCCTGGGTCTCTGTCTCCATGACACTTTCCTCTGGAGACCAATTACTAGTTGGAGACCCAGAGGTCTCGTTAAGAATCCAGAATTGTTGGGAGTGGGGGTGGAGAGTGGGGGATAGACCACGACCAAGTTAGAAAAAAAAATAGCTGATTTAAGGCTCTGGGTAGCTGGGTGCCTGAAGGAACTGAGGGGCCTCACTTGGCCCACTGCCAGGAGCAAGGGGCTCAAAGATGGGCAAAATAATTTTGTATGAGAGCTTTCCTTCTGCTTGGCCATAGCCCGCAGTGGTCTCCTTTCTGTGCTGGGGTTGCATCAGATATTGCCCTAGGGGCCATGCTATGACACCTGAGGCTTAGGGAGTGCTGGTCTAGCTCTGTCACCAGGCACAGGGCTTTGGCTTTAAGTTGGGGCACCTGCTTAGTTTCCCCAGCTTGGCTACAGGAGGAGGCCTCAGCCTCTGGGGCTTGGGACCCTGCCTCCTGTGGGGTTTCTGGATGGTTCTGCCTCCCTCCTCTGCAACGCAATTTGAAAAGAGAGTTCTAACGCAAAGCAGAGTTACTCCAGCTTCTCACACAACAGGAGCAAGCGTCCTTCATCTATCTGTGCTAGCCCCCACCCCTGCATCTGCTCCACCAGGGAGCTGACCATATGCCTATAAAAAACCCCTCCCTATATCATCACAGAGACACCTTAGCTTCTGCTCAGCCCGGGCCTCCAGAACCCCTCCCCTGCTCTACTCCAGGAGTGTGTATCATCAACTCCAATGTACCTGGCACTTCTAGGCCCTGCCTCTCTCTTCCTCAGAAGTCATCCACCATGCTGAGCCATACCCTCTAGGCTAGTGCCTCAGCTTTTCCCAGATCCTGACCCATGAGAGATGTCTTTACTCCTCTGGAAGTGAAGACAAAGGAAGACCTGTATGACCCACGGTGACTGAGTTCCTAACCCTACCTGACCTCAGTTTGACTCCCACCTGACCGCACTGAGGCCTCACCTGCCCCATGCTGTGCCAATTACCTAGGGCCTGGAATAAATATTCTGATCTGTACCTACAGCCTGCAGGGTACTTCAAAGGCATGAGGAGAGTGGTGGAGGTGCTGGGGCACCTGAGTTACAGGGTTAACTCCTGAGTTATAGGAGTTAGTTACGGTGAGGAAGGGCTGGTACCTAGGGAAGGAATGGTTAGAGGGTAGGCCAGAAGAGCCGGTAAGTGTCAAGAGGTTGCTGCATTGGTGCCATCTTCAATAAGCACCCAAAACTTCAGTAGGCTTGGGTAAAAGTATCAATGTAAATTTGGGAGCCTAGGAGTCCAGCAGAAGGATAGGTCAAGGTGTCTATTGCCCTTGACTAGTTAGTGCCTTGAGTACCTCCTGAGAGTTTGTAACTGAGGTCTCAGTTCTTTCTCCAGAAGGTCAGCAGATCTCTGTTGCAGACAGTTGACTAGGGTGTTAGGAATCAGTATAGCCACTGGGAAGCCATACAAAGAAAAGCAGGTACCAGGAGGCTCTATGCCCCACCTAAGCAAGGCTTCCTGTTGACCCAGGACCCAGCTCAGAGCAGTAGAACTGAGAGTAGTGAGGGCTAGCATGCTGGCCTCCCTCCCTAAGCCTGGAGGGTTTCCTTGCAGGCCATAGTGTTCCATAGGACTGCCTGCCTACAGAGAGAGAGCCCTATTATCAATTGGTTGGCTCTAACCTGGGCTCAAGAACCCATACCTTTCTCCCGATCTAAGAATTTTCAAATTAGATGCTAATGCTGGTTCCAGGTGCTGCTTTTAGACGCAAATCTGCTACCTGTACCTACGCTGTGCCCTGGCAAAGCTTGGGTTTGAGGTGAAGCCAGAGTTGGGTGGGGAAAGCTAGACTCCAACAGCTGTGTCTGGATTCTCTGCAGCTCTCTGTGTGGCAGTGCTACCGGAGTATAGACACCAGGAGATAACAATGCTTAGCACTACCCATGGGCATACAGAGCAAGCCTTTCCGCATACTGGTTGACACTGGCCAGATTTGCCCACAGGACCTGGCCTCAGAAGTAAAGATAGGTCTCCTCTTCCAGCTCTGATCAAAGCCTGAACAGCTTCCTCACTCTCGGGAGAAGGCTCAGCATCAAGACTATTTGTTTGCATTTATTTATTTATGGTATTATTTTTTTAGATAAGAAGGTTTCAATATTTTGCCCAAGCTAGTGCCCAGTTCAAGGGATCCCACTGCCTCAGCCTCCTGAACATCTTCGTCTATAAGCATGCACAACCACATCCAGCTCAAAGCGACTTTTTGTTGTTGTGTTTTATTTTGAGGTCAAACTAACATCAAACTCACTCTCCTGTGTGCTAAGACTACAGACCAGTAAGTCAGGCAAGGCAGTACATAGCTGTAATCCTAGTATTTTACAGGTGGAGGCAGGGAGAACAAGAGTTCAAGGTCATCCTTAGCTACTTCGAGAGAGCAAGGCTGGTTTGAACTACATGAGACCCTGTCTCAAAATAAAGCAAAAAGCAAAATCAGAGCCAAGAAAAGATTGGCCTTGAATATGTTGTTGTTTTTCACATCAACTTGGAGACGGGATCTGGTACCTGTCCCAGGTGAATACAAAGCTGACTCAGGTCCACCCAGAAGTAAACTCAGTTGTAGGAATCATTCTCTTTGGTGGGAGCCCTGAGTATCTTCATGAGTGCTTCTCCCAAGCTTCAGTTTTTCAGTCCCACCTTGACTCCTGGCTATTCCAAATTAGCACAAAGCCCAGCCTGACTTGGACCCATCTTGGGCCATGCACATAACTGCTCTGTAAGTACCACTTGAATTTAGGATGAAACACAGGAGGTCAAGAAACCCTGGAGGTCAGAGGCAGAAGGGTGGGATCAGATAGAGGTCAAGTTCTGAGCAGGACTCCCCGAGTCAGACCCAAATAGGAAGTGGCCCTGCCTATCCACTTCCCCTCCCTTCCCAGAGTCTCTCACACTCCTTCACAAAGTCTTCCCAAAGCTCTCCTGTGGAGGTCATCAGCTCTCAAAGTGGCAATCCTGCTGAGCAATCACCTAGCATCCTCTCTCATTCAACCGAATGGCAACTTGACCTCCAACACTCAGAGACACCTTTATAGGGGCCACCCCTCCCATACCTCTACCAGACTCCACATCCTCAGTTTTGTGCCTTCCAGAAGTCTAGCTAACTTAAGGTGAGGAGTTACAAGGGGAGGAGGCTGAATTGAAGCCTGCTGAGACTGATTTGCCTCAGATTTACATAGCTGTCTTGGTTCTACCAGCTGGGATTTCCCTACTCAGCTCCTCTTCTATTCCAAACCCCAGAGAGTTATCCTCTCTGGAGGTCTGTTTCTTGCAAGTAGGTGTCAGGTGCCATGGGCCAGTTGAGCTTCAGGGCTGCTTGCTCAGAGTGATTACTAAGAGTCCATGATGCCAAGATCCCTGGAATTTTATATGAAGGGTCCTTGAGTTTTATTGAGTTTAGTATAGAGTTTGGTATAAAGGATTTAGTTCAGAGGCATCTTGGATCCCAAACTTCACAGGCACTGAAGGACACACTAAATCAGCATCTGAAAGCTGGTCCCTGTGCAGGGGAAAATAGTTCAACAGCAGATCCTTTTTTTAAAAAAGGATGTGTTTATTTTTAGTCTGTTTATTTTATGTGCCTGCTTTTTTGTATGTCTACCATGTATGAGCAAGTGCCCAAGGAGGCCAGGAGAAGGCTCTTTTCCTTCAGCTCTCCAGATCCCATAATTTCTTCTGTCTTCCTTGCAGATCCATTACCTGCTTCCCAACCAAATGCTGGGATCCTTTACAGTACAGTAGATCGTGAATTGGCCTCAGTTCCTACCATCAATAGGAACCATCCAATGTGCGGCCTACCAACCACCAGGACATTCTACATGGACCTCCTTTGCCCCATTAGAACCCACAGGAAGTCTGAGCTCAGACCTCTCAGCTGCCAGACCAAGAGTGCCCAGAACTCCATCCACAGATTTCCTTATTCTGTGGTACTGGCATCCCAATGCAAATTATCTCCAGTGGGGAGGCTTAGGAAAGCTGTGAGCCTGAGGTTGAGTGAACATCAGAAGCTGATAGGCTGGACTGAGAAGTCTGGATAGCTGACCACAGGCTGGGTCTCTGGAAAGCCGGACGGAGTTATGGAGAATTAAAGTGGATTTCAATGAACAACTGAGAAGAAATAAGTATACAGTCTCATGTCGGGCAAATGCCGCAGAAGGCTGTGTCTAAGTGAATGCAGGGTTTCATCCTATAGGTTCTGGGTTTTCTATTCATATTTTCCTAAGATTTCAAAAGATGCTATGGTTAATATCACAACCCTCAGGGTGACCTGGGGAGGGTACAGAGTGTGGAGGTCTCAGATAGAGATGGTGGCCATGTCAAGGCTGAGACTGACTGCATGACCTGGTTCAGTATCAACAGAGTCTCTTTTGTCGTTCTAACCCCAACTGAACCCTTTGACTGACCCTGAAGCATGGATCACCAGAGGTGGAGGGAGGTAGCTCAAGATTTACTCAGAAGAGCAGGTGGGGATCCCTGCTCTTGGCTTCTCTGTTGTGTGTCAAGCCTAAGGCCACATGATATACATGCTCTAAGATGACTCAGCAGGGCTATGAAGGGACCTTGTGTTAACAGGATGACCTCTTTGGCTTAAACCTTCATGCCCCACATTTTCCATGGCCAAAGTGTCTATGGGCCCTTGAGTGGATGGGCAGAGCTGCAGGAGGAGAAAAAGATTAACAAAGGCAGGTCCTCTATGCAGCATCTGTGTCTGGGCCACTTCCCAGGTATGTTCACCTGTTAGTTCCTAACTCTTAGGAGAGAGCAGCGTGTTGAGAAGGAAGCACCAACATTCCCTAGAGCAATAGGAGAACTCAGAGGCCCCCTCCCCCATGAGGCAGAGGGCCAGAGATTGAGGTAACAGAGTTGGATCCACCTGGGTTAAGCTCCATGATACAGGGTGCTGGTTTTAAGAGAGTCCCTACTTAGGGTTGATCAGGTAGTTCCATATCTGCCCCAGGTGTTGGTGTGCAAGTTAGAAGAGCCAAAAGTCAGTGGGACGGTTTCTGGCTCACAAGGAAGAGAAGCCAGAAATGGACAAGCTGGCAGCCGTCTCTGAGCACATGACAGAGTCAGGGAACCTTGGAGCCTGCCCTGCCTGAGAGAATCCTAGCCTGAATGGAGACTCAGGGGGCTTCCTTTTTCCTGCCAGGTTGTCCCAAAGGGAAGGTGAGCTCTCCCAGCAGGACTTGGGACCCCTCCTCAGCTTGTTCTGGGTGCTGGCAAGGCTGGCAAACATGCAGGAAGTAGCCCAACTGCCAGCACAATAGGCCTTTGTTGTGTCTGCCCCACCCAAGGAGGCCACAGCCCGGCCAGGGCTGAGGGACTGGGGGCTGGGTTCCCTTAGGCCAACTCCACCACCAGTCACTGATGTGGGGGTTTCTGCCACACCTCTCAGACCAGCCCTTCATCTGAGGAGGCCACAAAGGGGGAGCAGCCATGCCTCCCAGATCCCTAGAGAGCTTCCTTAAATACTCCTACCCATTATCCCTCTCCTGCTGCTATAGTAACAGTGCCCTGCCCAGCAGGTGGGCCAGACAGAACCTTTGTCCTGTTTCACAGAGATTCTGACACCCAGTGCAGCTGGCATAAGACTGGCCTGGTGAGTTGTATGAAATGGCTCAACTAACAAGGCTGCAGTAGCTCTGCCCATTGTACCCCACATCCACTGACCTCCTCGATAGGTGGGATACACAGAAAGAGAACTCAACTGAGTCTGTAGTCTGAGACCTGCCCTGAGAGACTTGGGGCAGACATGAGTCCCAGACCTTCTTCCCTATGCTTTTTCACATGGCACACGGTGGATCCTGCTTCAGCTCAGACTGCCCATCCATTCAGGTGCTCAGAGCTGGTCATCAACATCTAGGCATCAGCAAGGTAGTAGGACCATTTTTTTTTTTTAAGATGGGAAAAGGATAGACTGCCTTAGGCTTACTGAACTCTCCCACAATGCTGGCTCTGAACATTGATGATCACCCTTGGCTCCATCACTTCAAGTAGGAAACCCTGCAATGGGATGTCCTGAGGTGATCGGTGGCGTTTTTTTTTGTTTGTTTGGGGGTTTTTTTGTTGTTTTTTGGGGGGGAGGTGTTGCTCAAAACCTTGTGATATGATGTAGCAACCTTGCCTTCTCTAGACCAGTTGACTAGATAAGATGTAGCAACCTTCCTTGCCTTCTCTAGACCAGTTGACTAGATAAGATGTAGCAACCTTCCTTGCCTTCTCTAGACCTGTTGACTAGATAAGATGTAGCAACCTTCCTTGCCTTCTCTAGACCTGTTGACTAGATAAGATGTAGCAACCTTGCCTTCGTTAGACCAATTGACTAGCACAGGCACAGACTGACTCTGGTCATTTTATTCTATGTAGATATAAAGAAGGACAAGAGAACTATGGGTTCTACAGAAACAAAAAGCCAGTGGTTTCCAGGTGGTGGCACATGCCTTTAATCCCAGCACTTGGGAGGCAGAGGCAAATGGATCTCTGTGACTTAGAGGCCATCCTGGTCTATAGCGCTAGTTCCAGGACAACCAAGGCTGTTACACAGTGAAACGTCTCAAAACAAAAACAGAAACAAAACAAACGAACAAAAAGCCAATCCAGACTCTTTAAGACAAACCAAGGAAAATATTTAAAGATAACTTTATTCCGTGGTAATAGTCATATCCAGGATCACCAGCCATTCAGCATAATTTCTGTGAAGGGCCTAGGCTAGAACAGACCATTCCCATCAGGGACCAAGAAAGCTAGAGGAATATCTGTAGAGGCTTTCATGCAGAGAGTTCCATCCCACCGCTCTGGCAGCTTCCTGATAGAGCCATTTTATTGAGTCTCCGGTGAAAAACTGGTTGTCTGTCTACTTTGAGGCCAAGACAGCCAGCTATCCAGAGCTTTCTGAGTTTGTGTGAAAGGTGCTGACTCCCTGACAATGGATGTGAGTGGGAGCTGTGAGTACAGGAGGTTCACTGCTACATTTACAGGAAAGAAAGAGACCTGAGCTTACAACCTGAGAGGTTTTTTTTCTGGTTCTCTGCCTGCGTAGAACTGCAACCTTTGCCTGGAAACAGAAAGAGTGGGAGGTTACACTAGATTTTCAGCATCCTGACCAAGGACAGACTGCATGTGTCCGTTAATCTTGGTAGCACACAGCTCCTAATGACCGTGGAAAGAACATTTATTCAGGACTCCACCCAGAGATAGATCCAGATGCCTGAGTACATGAGCAGGGATGGGGTGAGTCTATCAGACCTTCTCCTTTTCATTCAGTCCTTTCAATCTCATCAGAAGATATCTATGTGTTCATATGACATTGAGGGTGCTCACCTATCCCGTGCCAACTTGAGACAGAGGGATATGTACCACAGCTCAGAGCTATTGGATTCAACAAGGACATGCCCCAGCAATGTCAGATCAGAGCTTTTAGAGCTGGGCCCATAATAAAGTAGGACTCAGGGCTGTAGCCCACAGACACAGCAGGAGCCTCTGGGGTTCAGGTTAGTATTTTAGTATTTATACTCTGTCACTGAGCCTGGGTAGTATAGCACACCCTATACCAGAGACTAAGCTATGTAGACATAGCCTGGAAGATCTCTACCTCAGGGTTCTGGTCTGATCCCAATCATATCCTAGGGCTGTGGATAGTGGTTGCCTTAATTGTTCCTGAGAGGTCTTTGTGTCTATCCACAACCTCAGCCCATCTCACCAGGCCAGTCTGGGATGACTGAGAGTCCTGTCAGGCAAGGACAGGTAAACCTGAGTCAGGAAGTTAGCAAGGAACAGCCCTCTTGTTCCCAGGCCTATTGGCAAACATCCTTGGGTTTGGGGTCAGAAGGAAATGCTTCAGTCTTCCCAGAACACAGGTGCCAAGTATCCAAGAGCATCCTGACTCCATTCTTGTTCTCCAAACACAAATACTCTGGGTGAGCATCAGGGTAAGTCAGGGTCCTGATAACTGGAAAGGGACATGCCTTCCACAGTCTGAAGAAGTGGGATTTAGGAAGTCAGAGGTCACTCATGCTGCATGGACAGCTTTTCTAGAATGGGAGAGAAATGTAGGCCAGGCTGTGCACTCCTACCCCCAGCATAACCCTTTGGTTGAGGTAGGCTAAGCTCAAGCGAGATGTCAAACCAGGGTGTCTAGGACAGATAGTAGGCAGAATCATTGGTGTAAGTGGCTAGCCTGATCCAGTGAAGGGCAATGCCCTAGCTCCAGCATTTGGTGCTGGCAACTACTACCTGACTTAGGCTACCCTCCCTGACCACATTATCCCTGGAGAACAGTTTGCATCTGAAGGTTATACACAGGACAGAACCAGCAAACCTTACAAAGCTCCCTCTCCTCCTAGACATAGACAGACACTGAGTATCAGGGCTCAGGAGACAGTTCCTTCATAATTACGAGTTTCCAGCAGAGCGGCTGAGTTCGTTATGGAAAATAGTTGGGCCTCCTGGGATCTCTCTGCTGGTTTGCCTAATTGCTGGGGTCGTTTGTCGTTTCATTATAGGCCCTTCCCCTGAGAGTCCAAGAAACAAACATGTCTGGTAGAGTCATGGGAAACTCTCAGAAAGGGACTTAATGGTTTCATCCCTAGACTACACTGGGGTCATACCCTCCCAGCCCCAGAACCAGAGACCATATGCCTTTCTAAGCTCTAACAAGAAACTTTGCACCACCAGTCTGATGATTGTTGTTTTGGTTTTTCAAGACAGAGTTTCTTTGTGTAGCCCTGGCTGTCCTGTCCTGATGCTTTGTAGATCAGGCTGACCTTGAATCCAGAGATCTGCTTGCTTCTGTCTTCAGATTGCTGGGATTAAAGGCATGAGCCGCCATGCCTGGCACTAAAGATTCTATAGTCAGTGTCTGATCCAAATTAGGGTGCTTGGGGCTGCAATAGCCTTTGTACCAGGCTGGTTCTACTTCAAAGAAAGGTCTAGGAACACCTCTGACCCCAGTATTTGTGTCTGTGGAGTTCTAAGGCAACCTGCTTATAGACAAGGGCTGGGAGAATGCAGGTCCTTCAAGCTCTGGTCAGTAGTATATAATGAGATCCAGACAGAGATAGTAGCTACAGTTGAGTGTTGGGGCCTTGTGAGGTTCAGTGCATATATACAATATATGACCCCTACCTTTCCCCCTTCTAAGGCAACCTACAATGCCTATGGATTTGGAAAATAGCTCCTGCCTACAGCTGCTCCTGTGGCCTGGGCCTTAGTCATAGAGCTGCCCATGCACCATGCCAGCCAGGCCCCACAGGGGCCTCCCTACCCTGGTTTTTGTTCAACCTGGGCTTGGCGGGCAAGGTGGGGGCAGGAATGCGTGGGCCTACCGCCCCCTTGCCTGCGTCACCAGAGCTGCCTCTCTCTCGTCCTATCGGAGCCCAGGGGACACACCTGTTGGGGGCCAGGAGCAGAGATTGGCTGCCTGGGAACAGACACCTGCATGGGGCGGGGTGAGGAGCTACATGTAAGGCGAGCCCCGGCCGCACCGTCCTTCCCCTTCCTGGCTGCGAGCTGTTTCTTTCCTCCCCATTGTCCCTGGATTGTCGACCTGTGCCAGTCCACCGTGCACCCTAGTTTTCTTTGTGTTTGAGACTCACCTGAAGGGGAGACAGTCATTCTTTCCTGTGACTCCCCAGCTACAACGCCTGAGGCTGAATCCTGGCCGAGGGAAAGTTTGGGTTGACGCCAAAGCTGGGCGTCCAGCTCTATCCACCACGGCTGACAGGTATATGGGGGTGGTGAATGCCTAGGCCTCTCCATATCCTTTATAAACCTCGGTTTACTTCCCACCTGGAGGGTCTTAGGCACAGGCACGGTGCTACCTCAAAACTGGGGGTGGAGCGGCTTGCAGCTCTGCTCAGCAGCGGAGGATCCTGTCAGGAACCTGTTGGGGCAGGTAGGGGCGGCAGGCGGGAGGCCAGACAGGCCCGAGAATACCACTCTGTAGGGAGAAGTTGGAGGGCCCCTAAGTGACAGATCTGCGGCTCGCAGATCAGCCTCTGTCTAGTGAGTTTCTGTGAATCGGTGGATGCAGAACAGAGCAGGCTTCCTTCCCAAAGAAGAAAGTGTCTCCTTCAACCATGCCACAGCCGGGATTCAGATGTGGAGCCATCTTGGGTTAGGCTTGGGCACCTCCAGGGGTCCGCAGGCTGCATCTTTATACCAGGTGAGTTCAAGCACCTGGGAAGCAGAAAGCAGACTCCTGCCATTCCTGGAAATAGATCCTTCTGGAATATTCTTTCATAAAGCAGGCACTGCTGTCCTGAGATACTTTTTCCACCACGGTAGGCTGCCGCCTCAGAGGTGGGTACAGGGAAGGGTGCGGCTGGCGGGTATGAGAACCTCATCTCTGTTGTTGGGTTTCTGTGCCGGGAAGGGCTTGCTTTTGCAAGCAGCCATGACCCGTGGTAAGAGGTTGACTGAGACATTTAGGTTGGTGGCGATATAAGATCAGAATTGGTCACTTTTGGACTCGGCTTTTTCTCGCTTGTTCATTTCTGAAGTGCCAAACAAAGCCGGGACCACACTGAAGGAGACAGAACAGGTTTTTCAAACCATTACTCAGGATCAAGGCCAAAGTCCACTTAAAAAAAAAATTTTTTTAACTTTAATGCCAAATAGCACGGCAGCCATGAATAGCCCATATAAGCGCCTGGTTTGAGGAACATTTAGCCTGTGCTATGGCATCCAGGCATGCTCAGCTTTGAGTTTGTACCCAGACGGCCAGCTCTCTGAATTTAAACTTAGGAGCTGATAATATTGAAGGGAAGTAAGGTTAACTTGCTTTGGGCTTAATATCGAGTATGTTGTTTTAACTGTTCTTGAACAAAATCCATAGAATATAAGCATGCAGTATTTTGATTAATATGTGGTGAACATTTTAAGCCTTTTTTAGGTTGAGCATCCGGAAAAGCAGCACAGCTTTGTTTTGTTTTTCCGGTAACCCAGATAAAATGTTGGACCAATTGGCAGATTGTTGAATTAAGCAAAATGTTTTGCATTTATGAAAATGCAAATGAGCCATAAAATATGGATGGAGTCCTTTGTTAATTTTCAGGCACCTTAGTAATTTGCAAATACTTTATTTGCAAAATCAATTTGTCAGGATGTTCATAGTGTGTTTAGGATCAGGTAAATGGCCTAGGAAGTTTTCCACTGCAGGAACATGGCACTCAGAGGTTCAATGGACTTGAAGGGTGTGCTATACAGCTGAGAAGGCTGGGGGACAATGCTGACCGCTGTGTGGACGAAATGGCGGCTTTGCCTTGAAGACACGTAGTTCCAACGGACGCTAAGAAGTAGCCTGAGTGTAGCCAAGACAGCCTTTCCTGCCCCCGCCCCCCACAGCTACTGGCGTCTAAGTTTGGCTGATCTGCTGCAGGAGAGGTTGAATTTCAGAGCTTTGTTCTCTGGCCTCACCATTGTTGGGCGAGTTAACCAGAGACTCACTTTTTCACACTGGGATTGCATTCCTCTGCCACAAATCCCCCAGACTTCTCTGTTCTTGCAGGTGGGGACAAAGGCAACCTGGAAAGGGGGTGGGATGTTTGCTGCAGAGGAGTCTTGCTGGCCCTGAGCTTCTTGATCCATTTCTCAATTTTCCTAAACTGAGCCTAGTAGATGCTGATCACTAACTAGCTAGCTGTGGGGAACATGGTCTGAGCCCCACTTCCCAGTTACAGCCGACCAGCTGGGTACTACACGAGGCTCCAAATAGAACCTCTGCTTTAGCTTTTCTTTTCTTGACCTGTGGCTACAATTCTGTCCTATTCTTGACTATCCCGTAGGACCCCTGTGTTGACTACAGCAGAGTAAGCAAGGTCTCCCCCACACTTAGTGGTCCTTTGATACCAGGACACCCATTCCCAACTCAACACCTTTAGCATCTGTTCAGCCTTTAAGTTTTGCTGGACGCTTTGCATTTTGGGCAATGTCACACACACACACACACACACACACACACACACATACACCACTGCTGTCTGGGCACCTGTCGCTGTACCTCTCAACCTGCTAGGCAAGAACAGGATTCAGTGAACAGAGGGTGACCTGTCCATTTGGCTTATGGCCTGGCCAGCTTCATACTTGGCAGGGTCCCCTAGCCTTTCATGTTCCCTGAAAAGTGTTCCCACTGAGTAGTCAAAGACACAGGGGCACCAATGTCTTTTCCCAGTGTCTTTGACCAAACCAGAAGGGGGAAAAGGCAACACCCTTGACTCTTACCCTCATCCAGCTCCCACTCTCTTCTCTTTGTGACTCAGCAGCCACAAGAGCAACTGAAATCCACTTAGTTCTGAAACAGAAGCCTTGGTTTCCCAAAGCTCAAGAAAGAAGGAAAGAAAGAAAGAAAGAAAGGAGAGAGAGAAAGAAAAAAGGAGAGAGAGAAAGAAAAAAAGAGAAAGAAAGAGAAAAATAAATCATTCTTGCAACACTGATTTTTTTATGGGTCTGATAGTATGGAACTAAAAAAGCTCAGGAAAAGGGAAGCGTATCTGGGAGGTGTTTGAAGCCTGGACGTGTGATTGATATTTAGGACAGATATCAAGAAGGCTTCTGCAATCTGCCCAACCCCATCTGCTAGGCCTGTGCTGGGGTCAGGTTCTTTGAGAAATGTTAACTTTGGGGAGAGAAGCTGGAGAACCAGCAGCTGCCTGGAGGCAGTGAGGCCTTTGTTGTGATCCAAGAAATCAGTTCAGGACCTGAGTCACCTGTATGGCCTCTGTGATAGAAGATGCCAGAAAAATGTGAGAAGCTGCTTTGGCAGGCTCTCCAAACTCAGGAAAAACTTGTGTAAAGACAGAGATGGGATGAGGGGAAGCATAGACTGTATCTCTTTCAATCCCAAGAGTCCCTAGGGCAGATGCTCAGTCTCCTGGCTCTAAGTAGGGATTACAGACTTAGTCCTTAGCAACAGGAGGGTCAAAGAACACACCTATTCTAAACACCCTTATGCAGCTTGGCACTGCAGGCCTGTGGGTGTGGTTGTTGTATTTCTGTTGGGGATTACTGTTCTCATGTGCTTAAAGTGTCAGACCCCAGACCATCAGACAACAAATATCATCACCTGGTCCCTCATCCCAGTACTCTCCTTGAGCCCCAAGAAAGGCAGATGAGGGCTGGACAGGAAAGTAAACAATGTCCTGGAGACAGAGGTCAATTGTCCAGTAGCTGAACCTCAAAATACACTGTGGCCACTGATGGGACTGATCCTGATGTTTAGGCTATTCTCTGATGGGTATACTTAGATGGAGAACCCATCCGTGACCTGATCTTAACCCGGCCCTTGGTCACATGGAACTCTAGCCTGCCTCCCAGATCTTTGGGGATGTCAGCCTCTGGAAGGGACTCTTTGGCCTTCCCAAGTTCTCACCTTGGCCCCAAGCTAGTCCACTGTAGGCCACCAACTGTGGCCACTCTCCTATTGAACCTCAAGGAGAGGGAGACAGAGGCCCCAGGGTTCATGAGACCCCATCCTAATTGTTTTCCATCAAATTTCTCAGAGATATCTTGATTCTACTTCATGCTGTTTGGAGTTGGAAGGTGCTACAGGGTCAGCCCCTCTCTGACCTCTAGAACAAAGGACTTCCCGCTGTTGTCCTGGGGGTGCCCCCTTCTGCGGTGCTCTGGGAGTTAGGACACTAGGCATCTGGGCCCTGCCCATGGAATCTAGTCCTCTTCAACTCCCTGCCAGGCGGCCTCCATATCCAACTTGGGCAGCCGTGGCCATCTTACTGGGCAGCATTGGATAGTGTCTGATCTCTAATACTGCCTGGTAATGATGACGGCGGAGCCCTGCATGCAGCAATGGGGCCGCCTCCTGATCCCAGCCCCCAGGGGCTCTAGTTCCACACCTCATCTACCCTACCCAGGATAGGACTATGGGGCAGAAAGTTAACCTTGGCCATAGGGGTTTTAGGGAGAACTTTCCCTAACCAGGCACTTCTGAAAGGTTCTTTATGTCCTGAGATGAGGGGTTCACTACCATTGCCCTGGAGGTGCCCCCTCCCAGTGCTCTGGGGGCGAGGACACTCAGGTACCAGGGTCCTGCCTACAACACCCAGGCAGGTGCTGCCACCACACCTAGCAGGTGTGGGCTGGGTAGAACTGTAACAAAGCCTCTGACTAAAGCCCAACCTGGGCTCAGAGGGCCTCATGCCAAAATTTGCCTTACCTAGATCTGAGAGATGTGTGCTGACTCTTAGTGGGGCTACTCAGGCCTAGGGTGCCTTCCCTTCCTGCATCAAGTGGGCACTGACCTACAGACCAACAGCACCTCTAACATGGGTATCGACCCAATGTGTCACAGTCCCCTTGCTTTGGACAAACCAGACGGTATGAGTCGAGGTCAGCCTCTCTCTGCCGGCCTGTCCCAATGCAAATATAATGCCTAGTTGGTCACGGCACCAGGGCTCTACTGGTCCTCCCTGAGGGAGGAAACCACAAATCCTACTCTGTGTCTTCCTGCCAAAGCTCACCTGGGTCTCTGTGGGCATCTTACCGGACAGTGCTGGATTTTTTGGCTTGACTCTAACACTGTCTGGTAACGATGTTCAAAGGTGACCCACCACTCGCCGAAGACGGTCTGATGATGCTCTTGCCCTAGGCTCCTGGACTCCAGATAGGTCAGGGCTAAGGATGTGCTGGGCTTGCAATGGGCCTGGCTCAGCTCTGCAGCTCAGCAGTCAGTGGAGGCTGGACTCTGCCCAAAGTGGGAATCTTTGTCTATTACTTGGGGCAAGGGCTGGTTTCACCATGTCAGGGGTCCTGGGGTAGAGGTAGCTAGTCACTTGTTCCTAGAGCAGCTATGCCCATCTTTGCCAACCCCCTTGTTGGCTAGATTTTGGGGTTCATTGATTCCTAGAGAGACTGTCAGTGTTGGTCAGGATGCTGGGCGAAACAAGGAGGTACGGTGGACGGCGCTGTTTGCATAAGGACTCTTAACCATCAGGTGCCAACCTGAGCCTCTCACACAGCATTGTGATGTCACCAACTGGTTCCTAATTAAGGACAAGGAATCTCCATTCCTTCCTAGTGACTGCCCAGAAGAGGAACTTTGCCCCCAAACTCAAATCCAGGATTACTTCTTATCTTTCTTTATTTGAAGCCAGAGTACAGGGCCAGGGAACCCCACCCAGCATGAGACCAGATGCCTCTCCCTGGGGAGGGGGTGGAAGTGGGGGTCTGTTCCTGGCCTCAGTGTTACTCATTAACCAGAGCCATTCAGAACACCAAAGAAGTGTTGTGATGAGCATTTGCCAAGTAAGAACAAGAAGTGAACAGATGACTCCCCTGGTGCACCCACAGGTTTGCACACTTGGGGACCAGGCACTGGGCTGGGGCCTGGCAAGAAAGTCCTCAGAGTAACCCCAGGTCCTAGGAGGACCCAGCCACCCCCCTAAATAGTCCTTGGACCAGCTCTGCAGAAAGGTGAGGGACCAGCGCAGTCAGGGAGCACAGCCCATCCCACCTTCCCTTCACAGGTACTGGATCAGAACTAACTGCCCAGATGGGGAGGCCCTTGCACAGTACGCTGCCTGCTGATGGATGTCTTACCAGACATGGTTAGATCTGGATGCCTCTGTCTAATACTGTCTGGTAATGCCGTCCATCCATGGCCTTATCGCCGCTGGAGATGACAACCTCACCTCAAGGCCATTGAAAAGAGAACAAGGCCTGAGTACAATAGCACAACTGTCCAGGGCTGGGGCCACCATGCCCTTAGCCAAAGAGACCACAGTCTGAGCCTACAGGCCCCCTGGGCCTGACCTCCTCCCTCCGACCTGTCACAGCCACAGAAGATGTTGTATAACAAAGATGTGAGACCCCGAGGCCTCTGTGACTGTCCTTTTTGGGAGCCGTCAGTGGAGTTCTCACAGTGCCTGTGGCCTCCGTAGCCCACTGGGCTTCACGCCGAGAGACCTCAAGCTGTACTCAGCCAGCATTTGCAGATTCTGCGGTACCTGTGCTGTCAACGCTGGCGTGTAGCCAGAGAAGACCCAAAGCCTTGGTCCTCAGTCCCCTCCCTTACTTCTCAGGTCATGGAGCCAAGGAGAACAGAAACGACGCTAATCACTGTGCTGAAATCCAGAGTGGAAAATAGGGCATATGGGTTTCAGGGCTGGGGGTACTGCTCAGGTGCCAGACCAGGTGAATGTGACCCATGTCCGGGGAACGTGCGGAAGGCTGCAGAGTCCTGCATTGCCATCTGCTCATGAGCCCTCTCTCTGCAGACCACCTCCAGTATTTAGGATCAGAGAGCCATCCTCAACCTAACTCTGGATGCTGAATACCCCAATTTTAAAGACCCCACTCCCCTAGCCCTGAGAATTTTCAAAAGGCTCTTTCTAAAGCTGTCACTTCAGAATAATTCCCAACTCTTACATCCTTTACTGTATGAGCAACACGTATTTTGCTGTGATAAGAACTAGAACTGGCTGGGCGGTGGTGGTGCGTGCCTTTAATCCCAACACTTGGAAGGCAGAGACAGGCAGATTTCTGTGAGCACAAGGCCAGACTGTTCTACAAAGTGAGTTCCAGGACAGTCAGTCCTATTGTACAAAGAAACCCTGGAACCTCTTCTCTTCTCAGACCCCACATAAACGTCATTTACCTCTGCATCTCGACTCATGCAAACCTGAAGTTGGCCAATACAGCCTGAGTCCAGCACAGCCAAGTCCTACCTCAGCCACTGCCCTCTAGAAAGGACCCAACATGTTCTTACAGGGTTCTTAGTATCAATCAGGCCATTCCCTCCAGAGAACCATTATATGGAAATTGAGCTTCACCTCCCACAGAAGCTTGCTGTGCCCCAAGTGAGCAACTGGACCCTGCATTGCAGGTTGTTTCTATGTGGCTGAGGGGTTGTCTGTCTGTTGTGCTCCCTGTGGTGGGCAGTCTCCGTATTGTCCTCTCTTTAAGCATTGTAAACAAAAGGCAGAAAAAAAATCTCGGTAAGACAATAAATTTTATGCTTTGTGAAATTATACTTTGATCATCTCATTTTAACCATACAAAACATTGACAAGCAGCTTTGCAAAGGACCAGGCTGAAGAAACAGGGATTCCAATGGTCTGTGCTCCCACCAGAGAGAAGGCCTGCAGAAGTGAGACAGAGGGCTCACTATATCCCCACCATACACAAGCTGGCTCTGGTATGCAACATATATGCCAAAATATAACAAGGTCAAGTGATCCCTGGAAATGGGGCTTCCATCCCAGCCAAGAGTCAGCATTGGATTGAGAAGTGGGTGTTTGTTCTGTGCAGTACCAAGCCCAGGGTCTCGTGAATCTCATGAATGAATAAAGCAATCATTCTACCACTGAAGTGAGAACTGGAAATGTCCTTCATACCCCAGGGTCAGTGACTCCTGGCTACTTGTCCAGAGCCTCTCCAGGACTGGGTGTACTACCTGCTCAGGCTGGGGACCATAAGCCCCAATAACTCAGCCCAGGCCTTGGCAGAAGTGCTATGTGCGCGCCCAGGCACCTGCGGTCCCACCCTACTAATCTGGGGCAGAGGAGTTTCTTAGTTTCCTATGCTGTCCCCTACACAGCATTCAGGAAGAGCAGGATTCGTGACAGTAAGCAGTCCCACAAATCAAAAATGACATCTCATAGGGGGCACTCCTATTCCCACAGGACTCTGGGCACAGCTGGGAGATGATGCCCTGCCGGCTATGCCCAGCACAACCTCCTGCTCCCCCAGCTTAGACTGGGGAAGAGACCTCAAAGGAGGAGCCATATTAGTAGAGCTTAACATGGGCAGAACCACAAAGAAACCTGACGGTGAGGAGGGCTAGGGGATAGCCTAAAACAACAGAAGTTGTGTTTCAAAATGTCCAAAATTCACCCAACACCTCACCAAGGCCCTAAGGGGAGGCCTTGTGTTTCCTCCTCTTAGTTCACAGGCCCTGTGGCTTATGGCCGCATACCCTTATCGCTGCTTCCCCCTGAGGATGTTATCAGTCGTTGGGTTTAGAGCAAGATGATTCTCCCGAGATTCTAACTCGATCACATCTGTACAGACCTTTCTTTGAAAAATAGTCATGTCCATGGGCTCCAAGACGCAAGATACGATTTTGTGTTTAGGAAGCACCGTATATCCCATCAAACTTTTTGACCCTTACAAGGCTCTGAAAGATGAGATGTGTGGTTCATAAGGATGGAAACTTGGGGTCAAAAGCAGAAGTCACGCTGAGTCCTGAGGACTTCAATAGGGAACTACAAATTGGCGCCAAGAGCCACTTTGAGCCATGCTTGGTGTCAGAGCCTATATTACTAGGTCTAGATTAAGGAGTCCCCGTGAATGCTCAGGATGATGCTGGAAGAATTCACGAGAGGATGCACCAAGAGGATGGTTCAGACATAGGGGGGGATGTCTATGCCAGACCCCTACTTATCCTCAGCATCCCCCCAGCCTCCTCAGACCAGTTTGACTTCCCTTCTGAAATGCTTGCTTTGCCCCTCAGCTCATACAATGGCGCCTTTCACCATCCACCTGAAACCCTTGTTTACCTCTGGGCAGCTGCTGAATCATAGTTCCTGGGTAACAGTTGCCTGGAGACAGTTGCCAGGTCACCACTGTTGTATCCCAGCAAAGGTTTCCTAAGACCTTGCAGAGCAGGTAAGAGACACTGGCTGGTCACCAGCTGAGGGTCCTGACCAGAGCTGAGGCTGAGTGCTTGCCCTTCTGTACCCCGTTTTTTGCCCTTTCCAGAAGTAGACAAACAGGAGAGAGGACCAGGCAGCTTGGCTGAGCTCAGTCCTCTGCCGAGGCCACTCTCTCCAAACCCCAGTGTTTTAGCCAAGAGAGGAATGTCTTGTGGGGTGGGACTGACCCATGTGGGTAACTCAAGCTCTGGGGAGGGCTGGGATCCCTCAGGATGAGCTCTTTGCCTAGAGCCATGTCTGTCTCCCCAGAACTGACCCCTCAGAAGGGCCACCTCCTGAGATCCACAGAGAACACATCCCCAGACAGTGAGCGCTGCTCGGGAGGCACCAGCCCTTCAGAAAATGTCAGCATCTTCTCAGAGCCCTGTGTCGCCAAACGTTGTGTCTGGGGAAAGCTTCAGCAGAACACTGATGTGGTCATTTTCTTGGCCATCTTCTCCAGGTTTAAACGCATCTCCTGCCCATTGTACCGGGGTGTGATTTCCTGCCGGTCTTTTTATCTGACCAGGTAAAAAGTTTATTTTAAATTTATTATAAAGACTTGAAGCTTCTGTCTAGCTCCTCGCCTGGAGCTTTCCCCAAGACCCATGACCACATGATTTGTTTCATTATTGGACAGCTTGCTTTCTGAAATAGTAACTGACACTTATACTGTGAAATTTCCTTTCTGGATTCTGGGTCTCACTCTGAGAGAGACTCTGGAACACACTCATTAGACAGGGGCAGCCGCTGGCGGCGTCTCAGCTTAGATGCTGCCTCACAGCCCTACCTCTCTTGGGTAGACATATTCCTACTCACTCAGTAGGGTTTTTAAAGAAAGTTTTTGTCGTTTTGTGGGGGTTTTGTTTTTTCATTTTTGAAAGAAGCTCAGGCTAGTTCCCAACTTCCCTAGGTTCCTGGAAACGTGTGCCCTCCTCAAAGGGTAGACGGCTCTGGTTGACCACAGGGCAACCCCGCCCCTAACTCCAAATAGCCTTTCCTTGTCTCTCAACAAGCTACAATGTTGAGTCTCTGTGGGTTTGTATTTGGTTTGATCCTTTTGGCCCTGTCCTCAGTTCTTCCTGAACAATTTCCTGGACTTAATTCTGACCTTTATGTTTCATGTTTAATTCCCACAGGCTCCTTCCTGTTCTGATAGAATTGAGCACCTCTTTAGGAAACAGTATCTCTCTCACTCCCAAACACATTCTAGAAGTGAGGTAGAGTCCTTCAGTTTCCAAATTCTCCTTCCTCTGTGTGTGTCTGTATGTTCCTCTTGTTCATACCTAGAAGACCTCCTAAGATCTCCCTGGGGCTGTAGACAATACTGGACACCAGTGTCTTAAGGTTCCATTTCCATAGCAGGTCCCCATGCTCTGGGTTCTGGAAACCCGCTGGAGTACACTAGGACTCCCCCAGGGATTGCAAATTGCACACCCACACCTACAATCCTGCTCAATTTTAAAGCTCCTACCTCAGCCTCTTCCTGGAAGCTTTTCTAAGTGGGAATGGGTCTCCAGACGCTCTGGATTCCTTAACATTTGCAGCCTACCCTCCACAGAAGTATGAGGTTCTCAGTCTAGGCTTTCTCTCTACCCTACAGAACTTTTTGAAAATTTTTTCCTGTCTTGTCAGTTCAGGAGGCATGGAATTGGTAGACGTACGTAATGCCTGAATGGCTTGACTTTCATCTGGTTGCTGTCCTTGACTTTTCTTTGCTGTCAATCACTCTATAGCCACAGACCTGTTTCCTCTTTAGAGCTGACCTTCTCCTATCCAAGGGCAGCAACTTGTCTTCCCCTCCCAGTCACAAGCCTCTGTGTGCTATCTTCTCACTCAGTCCTGTCCTACAAATGGGGTTTATTTCCTTAATGTGAGGCACAAAGATTCATCTAAGAATAGGTTTTAAATGCCCTAAAATATTCTAAAGATGGAAAATAGAGAAAATGGCAGCGTCCAGGGCAGGAGTGGTAGGGAAAGAAAAGTGATGACGGCTTTAAACAGGTTGTGTTAGTAGAACCAGGACTGAGCACCTGGGTAGCCATAAACTGGTAGGAATTTTGATCAGGGCTAGGAGCCTTTTTGCCCTTCAAGCCTGCAGATGGGACACCCTACCAACAGAAAGACTGATGGGCACCCTATTTGCAGCAGACACAGAGGCCACACTCGTCGAGGTCGGGGCCGTCTTAGCCGAAGAAGACTCACCCGGCGGAAACAGAATGCAAAGATGGCCTTGCACCCACGGGCTGGAAGGCATCATGGCCATCACAGAGCTGGAAGTGAGCCACAAGCTGAAGCCACAGCCCAGGACATGGGGAGGCAGCCTTCCCCAGGCAGGGTGGGCCCAGCAGTCTGCCCCATCCGAGGGCTGAGATCTCAAGCTGCTCGAAGACCCCGGAGGGGTGTAGGGACTACATCTTCCTCAAGGGTTCGTCGCCCTGGTGCCCTCATGCCTGCAACACGCAGTCGTACAAGATTCATCCACTGCCGGGGTAAGCCCCCTCGGACACATGTCAGCTCCAAGAGACCCAAACGGTCCAGGATCCGTCGATGCCACACTCGGGCACCAGGTGAATGCAGAGTATCCCTGAGACTGGTTCCACATACTCTCAAGTCAGGGCCTCCAGGGCCATGCCCAGTCAGTCCACCAGGCTCTGAGAGAAGTTAGCAGGGGACAACATACTAGGGACACTACGCTCAAGAATCTGCAGGTTCTACCTGTCCATGCCATCACAGTGGGCACTCCCTACCCCAACTCCACTTAGTGCAGTCTCTCATCTCTGCTGGTTGATCATAGACCCTTGCGTCACCCATGATGTCATCATAGACATTGTGACCCTCTGCCCTCTGGAGACATCCCCACATCATGTCTGTAAGGGCTCCTGTCTCACACTCCGGCCCACTCCCTGCATGGAGCCGGCCCTGCTGGTAAGGAGGGTGGAGGTGGGGTCACCCTCTTCATCCCCTCTGTAGTCTCTACACTACCTGGACTCTGCGTGATTTAAGGCTGGTGGAAACTGCCTCCTTTCATGGGTGCAATGACCCTCAGACCCCTCAGTCAGGTCTGTGTTGGGCCAAAGAGAGGTCCAGAGGGGTTGGGTTCGTTCCCAGCAGCTTCTGGCATTTCCTGGGCTTGGGCAGATAGAGTGGGTACCTCCCCATTCCTCCACCTGACAGCACTGATCTCCAGGCTGGACCCATGAGAAACGGATGGGGAGCAGTGTCGAGGAGGGGCTCCGGCCTGAGCTAAGTCAGCTGGACCAAGATGCAGGTGGGGCTTCTGGCAGCTGGAGCGGGGGGGGGGGGGGGGGTGGGCAGGAAAAACCCTACTGAGCCAGAAGCCTGAGGCCTCTGACCACCTACCTGCCCACAGACCTCCTGGGGGAAGAAGAAGCTGCCAGACTCCCTGTGACCTCCCTGGAGGGGCTCTTTCTGGAAGGGGACAAGCAGCCCAGTCCAGGTCAGGGCCCTTTCTTTTACATCGGAGGCACCAATGGAGCATCAATGTGAGTGGACTTTGAGCAGCCCTGGTCTGCATTCTCACCCACCCCTGGCCTGGACTTAGCCCATGATTCTGCTCTAGGGCAAGCCACTCCTGCCCTGTCTTCCTCAGACAACCCCAGGGCCCCCGGTTACTACTGCCTTTTACCCTACAGAATCAGCAGCTACTGTGAGAGCAAGGGCTGGCAACGCACTCAGGACAGCCGCTGTGAGGATTACAGGCTGAAGTGGTGTGAGATCAAGTCCAGGGACAACTACTGCAGCTTCCGGGAAGGTAGGGGACACCCTGAGGGAAGCGGATGTGGGGAGCAGCTTCAAGGCACCACCCACATAATCCTTTCTGTCCTGCCAGGCCAGCAGTTGCTGTTCCAGCTCCCCAACAATAAGCTGCTTACCACCAAGATCGGGTTGCTCTGTGCCCTGCGGGAGCATACACGCACTTTGAGCAAAGCCAGGCTGCTGCCCAGCACCCAAACCAAGTGAGCCCACCCTGCCCAGCCCCAGGGGCGCACCCATTTCTACCTCCATTTTGTCTCTTTAGGACCATTTTCCCCATTCCATAAACGTTCCTCAGCAACCACTCTCCTTTAAATGTTCCTCCCCGCTCCCCGCTGGTCTAGCAGTCTGCTTCTCCTCCAGCACATGCCCACCATCCTTTGCTCAGATATCTTTACTCTCTGCCCACAATAGCCACCCATGGATGTCCCTCAGTACTCATCCATTGCTCTGCCCACTTAGCCAACATTTTGCTCCCACTCATTCTTACCCATTCAGCCACATCCATCTGGTTTCCTCTAACCCTACCAAGCTGAACCTCTCAATGGTTCACTGATTACCTGCCTAGCCATTTATTCACCCAAATGTTTATTTAGAGATCTAGCTTCTCATCCAACCAAATGCTCACTGTCAGCACCTTAAGGTAGCATTTAGACACAGCCATCTATAACACCATCTAGACATCTGTGTCTCCAGCTGTCTACCTCTTACTAACTTTGACCAGCGACTCGTCTGCCCGCCTACCCCCATGCCCATCTATACTCCCACTCTGCGTACTCCACCCACATCTACAAACAGACCAGGACGTATGTCCCTTTGGGACGCTTGGGAGCTTACGTGGGCCAGCCCGGGATGCCTTGGGCCACGGAGGTAGATAGCTGAGAGAGACCAGAACTGAATTATAATGAAAAGCAGTTTGGGAGCCCAGATACGTACTGTGATTCTATGCCAGGCAGAGTCTTCGCATTGGAAATCAACCCACATAGAAGAGAGCAATTGGGAGGGAGAGAGCAGGGAGATGGGATGGAGGAGCCACAGTGGGTCTGGCAGCCAGAAGGCAGGCTGCCACAGAGAAGGTCAGAGTATGAGACACGTAAAAGGATATTCTGCAAGGACACGGTGTGAACAAATGCCTCGCAAAGGAAATAGCAAAAAAGGCTGGGAGACACCTGGCAGCCCCTTCCAGCTAACCTACAGGTCAAACTACCATATCACTGGCCAAGTTGACGCCTGAGGACAGCCCTCTCCATGTCTTCACCCCCTGCTCTCCCAAGGGTCCTGAAAATGGACGAGTTTTTCCCAGAGACCTATCGGCTGGACATCAGGGACGAGAGACAGACTTTCTTCACACTATTTGATGGTGAGAGGCCCCTGGGTAGGGCCAGGCATTCTTAAAGGGTAGAAAAGATCAGGGTCGGAGCCCAGCAGGGTGGGCAGAGGGTTGGGCAAGGCCAGACCTGGAAAAAGTGGAATAATGCCTGAGAGGAAAAGCGAAGCCAGGGTTTGGGACTTGGTGGTATCTGGTGTTAAGGGGTTGGAGAAAGGGTGGTAGCCTTAGTAGGGGTAGGGGTGTGGCAGGGCCATAACCAGATTATGGGTATGATTAAGGTGAGACAAAGGAACCGCCCTCTAAACTGGAGTGAGGTAGTGAAATCAGGGTAGGACAAGGGTTGAAGCCAGTTGGAGCTGGTCGAAGTGGTCAGGGCTGAGGGGGAGGGATAAAGAAAGGGGAGGTCAAGGCTGGGGTGTGGTCAGGGTCAGGGCAGGGTGAGGGATGGGAGGGGCAAGGAGTACTCAGGGCCAGAGGCTCAGGGGTTACTCCCTGCAGAAACCCAGATATGGATCTGCAAGCCCACGGCCTCCAACCAGGGAAAGGGCATCTTTCTGATCAGGAGCCAGGAGGAGGCTGCTGCCCTGCAGGCCAAGACCCAGAGCATTGAGGACGACCCCATCTACCGCAAGATGCCCTTCCGTGCACCTCAGGCGCGGGTGGTGCAGAGGTGTGGGCGTGGATGCCAGGAAGGGCCTGGGTCTCAGCAGGGATAATCCAGACTAGTTGGTGCGTGGTGGTAGTAAACAGTTCTGCGGAGAAGCCCTTGGCCATTTCAGGCTGTAGCATCCAAACAACTTGCCTCAAGCAGCCCACATCTAGCCCTACAGGCTGCTCAGAGGAGGTGCCACAGTTAACTGGGGTGGCAGATAAGACTGCCCCCAAACACAGGCTCACTGTGGTGGTGGTGGGGCTCATCGAGGAGGGCTTGGTCCCTATGTCCTCCGTCCTGTATCTGTCTTCCCTACTCTCCAGCCCAGCCAGCCAGCTACAACCTGTCTGCAACACAGAGCTGACCAATGGTCCGTCTGCCTACAGTGGGGTCCAGATCCTCAGTTTCACATAGGACTAGGAGGGAAAATTCAGATCACCTTTAGAAAGGATGCCTTACCCTCTGCCAATATTTACCCTTTCTCTGGCCATGGCTGCTATTTGCTGCCTTGTTCCCCTTCTATAGGGCCCTCCCAAACATGCGCTCCCTACCTTAAGTCTTGAAGATCTGAAGTGTCCTATATGGAACGCTCTCTCCCTTCCAAAGCCATTCACCGTTCATGATCCAATGTCAGCCTTCCTCCTCCAGATGGCCTTCCCTGCCACAGGGGCCCAATCTGCTCCCATAAACTTCCTAAGGGAGCTACTCCTTAAGGTGGCCAGACACTTGCAGTAGATAGAGATTTGGTTATGAGGCCCTCTTCCCAATTCCTCTGACCACTTCCAACTCAGAAATGTCCTCTGACCACGGACAGTGTTCAGCTAGCTGTCATGTCTAGGACAGGTGGGAGGCAATGAGGAAATGGTCCTTGTGGGGTTGACAGTTCTAGGCCAGCTGGCCAAGCAACTCAGTCCCAGGTGCTCCTTATGGTACCCCCTAGATATATCCAGAACCCACTGCTGCTAGATGGGAAGAAGTTTGATGTGCGCTCCTACCTGCTCATTGCCTGTACCATGCCCTACATGGTCTTTTTTGGCCATGGCTACGCCCGCCTCACCCTCAGGCTGTATGACCCTCATTCCAGTGACCTCAGTGGTCACTTGACCAATCAGGTAAGAACCCCTTATGGGTGAAGCCCCTTTTCTATAGGCGTGAATGAGCTCAGAGAAATACTCTGATTGCTTGGGAGCACAGAGGAAGGGTCTGGTTATAGACTGCCTGCCTGGGTTTGGGAGTGGCTTAGCAGCCTTTTTCTACCTTTTACCCCAGCAGAGACTAAGGTGTCCTACAGAAGGACCTTAGAGCCAAAGGTCGAATGGGAGTCTGGAACAAGAGGTCCCTTGTTTAGGGTCTGTGGGGATTTTCTGACTGGGAGGTGTACGCGTGAGCATCTCAGAGGCAGTTTTCATGGGAGACAGGAATGGAGCTTCTGTGAAGGTCAGAGGTTAGGATAAAGCCTTCATAGAGTGGTTCCTTCGGAGAGTGACCTCTAGGCTCTGCTTTGGCTGTAGTTCATGCAGAAGAAGAGTCCACTGTACATGCTGCTGAAAGAAGGCACTGTGTGGAGCATGGAACACCTCAACCGATACATCAATGACAAGTTTAGAAAGACCAAGGGCCTCCCCAGAGACTGGGTCTTCACCACCTTCACGGTCAGTCTGGCTTCAAGTCGGGAATCTGTGTCCATGTTTGGTTTGGGCGAGGCACATGGCTTTTCATGAGTCATTGAAGCGTATGCAGTTGTAGTAAAGCCATGTCTAATTGTTCTAGGTGTCATTTTCAATATCATGTTGAAGAGACAAAAGTAGATATCCTTGTATTTCTTCCGATTTGAGGGAAAGTCTCACAAATTCTCTTCTCTCCTAGTGTACTAAGTATTTTTTAAGGGTAGTAATATGAAATGTTGTTCCTGTACTGATTAAGATGATCATGTGTTATTTTTCCATCATTCTATTCATGTGTATTGCATTGGTTAACTTTCACTGCTCTTATGTCTCCAGCATAAATTCCAGGTGGTAGTAGTATATAATAATTCTAATATGCTTTTGGGTTTGATTTTATCGTATTTAAGTATTTTTGTGTCTGTGCTCATAAGTAATGCTGACCTATAGCTTTTCTTTAGTGTTTTATCTGATTTTGATATGAAAATGTATCATTTCCCTTTACTATAGAAAGTGTCTTGATATTTTATTCTGGCTCATAATTTTAGAGCTTTGAGGTCTATGATCAAACTGATAAAGAGATGAGCAGGCTGTGACACATTCTCGCTCTTGTGAGAGTCTGCCCTGCTCAAACCTGAGAAACTGTAGTTGGAAACCTATGAAACTATGAAGCAAAAAGTCTTTACTCTTTGAAAGTAATTCTCTCGGGTATTTGTTATAATGAGAAAAACAAAAACAAAAACAAAACATTGGCACATCCTGTGAAGTAGCCTGGACTTTTCGTTGGAGGGAAGTTTTGCCATTAATACTGGTTTCCCATCACTCCTCAATCTCTCTTGGTTGATGTCGATTAAGATTTTTCTATTCTTGGGGGCTGGAGAGATGGCTCAGAGGTTAAGAGCATTGACTGCTCTTCCAAAGGGCCTGAGTTCAATTCCCAGCCACCACATGATGGCTCACAACTATCTGTAATGAGATCTGGCGCCCTCTTCTGGGCTGCAGGCATACACGCAGACAGAATATTGTATGCAAAATGAATAAATAAATCTTTAAAAAATTGCAGGCTTTAAAAAAAAGATTTTTCTATTCTTGATTGTTTTAAAATTTTGATATGTATTAGTTTTTCCTAGTGATTTTTGCGGTTCTCCTTGCTTATGTAATATATTTAGTGTACATATGTTTACAGTGTTTCCTTAAATTCATTTTACTATGTTGGGCATGGTGGTGCACTCCTTTCATCCCAACATATGGGAGGCAGAGGCAAGCGTCTCTGTGAGTTCTAAGCCAGTCCGATGTATATAGCTTCAGGCCAATAAGAGTTGCATGGCAAGGTCTACTGGGGGATGAGGGAAAAGGAGAGGAGAGAGAAGGAAGAGGAGGAACAGAAAGAGGGAGAGAGAGAGAAAGGAAGGGAGAGAGAGAAAAAAGAAAGGAGGGAAGAAAAAAGAAAGAAGAAGTAGAAAGGAAAGAAGAAAGAAAAAGAAAAGCAAGAAGGAAGGAAGAGGGAAGGAAGGGGGGAAAGAAAGAAAAGTTGAAAAACAAAAAGCCAGGAGCCAGGTGGGGTAGCACAATGCCTGTAATCCTACCATTTGGGAGGTAGAGGCAGGAGTTTCAATAACTCAACACATATTCAGCTACACAGAGGGCGAGGATTATGCTCAGTGGTAGAGCATTTACGTAGCATACAGAAGAGCTTTGGGCTCTAACCTACCACACAAAAAAAATTAATGAATGAAAACTTTTTACCCCGATACATGTTGTATCTTTAAAACGTTCTTTGGAGGCTAAGAAGATAGATCTGTGGTTAAGAGCACTTTATCTACAAGCATGAGTTAGAATCTCCAATATCCATATAAAAAGCCATATGTGGCTGTGCATGCCTGAAGAGTAGAGGCAGTTAGAGTCTGAGAGCTTGCTGGCTAGCCAGCCTAGCTGGAAAGGTAAGATCCTAGTCCATTGAGAAACCCTGTCTCCAGGCAATAAGGCATAGACTGATAAAGGAAGACATCCTAGGCTGCACAGCCTAGGTCCAGAGAACACACACTCTGGAAGCATATCCACAGGCGTGCACTTTGGCACACTAACATGCATAGACCACACACATTGCACATTCACACCATAACAGACAGGCAGGCACACATGCACACAAACATTCCTGGGCGTTTGAGAAGATCATATAACCCACTGTTCCTTAGAAGGTTCTGTAAAGGTCTGTGGAGTCTAGCTTTTTGTTTTTTGTTTTGTTGTTGTTGTTGTTATTGTTTTGTTTTTTTGAAAGAAAGTCTCAGTATGTAGCCTTGACTAGCCTGGAATTTACTATGTAGACCAGACTGGCCTCAAATCAGTAAGAGATAAGACATTCACCTACCTTTGCCTCCTGAGTGCTAGGATTAAAGGCATAGGTTACCACATTCAATGTTAAATACATTTTTAACATCCTTTTTGGGGTGGGGAGGAAGGTCACTGCTCATATATGGAGGATGACTTTCAGGAACTCTCCCTCCACTGTGTGGGTCCTGGGACGAATCTTAAGTGGCTAGGCTTGGCATCAAGCACCCTTATTAGCTAAGCCACCTTACCCGCCTTTGTCTTATACATTACTGTATGTGCGTGAGTGCAGGCAAACACGTGCCAGGGTGAGAATGTTGAGGTCAGAGGGCAGCATCTTTCCTCTTCTGTGGGACCTGGGGACTGAGCTCACGTCCTGAGACTGGTGTGACAAGTGTCTTTACCCACTGAGTCATCTTGTTGTCGTGTGTGTGTGTGGTGTGTGTGTGTGTGTGTGTGTGTGTGATGTTGTATGTGCTGAGGCCACAACAGGTTCTAGGAATCAAGCTCAGGTCACCAGGCTTGCACAGCAAGCACCAGCTTTACTGAGCCAGCTTACCAGTCCTGTCCAACCCATCAACCCGTCTGTTCAGAGTGTTGGTCAAGTCTTCTGCTTACTTTTTAGCCATCTATGTACATAGTCCAATCATCTATCTATCTATCTATCTATCTATCTATCTATCTATCTATCTATCTATCTACCTATTTATCTACCTATCTATTATTTATTTTGTCTTTTTTGAGACAAGGTTTCTCTGTGTAGCCCTGGCTGTCCTGAAACTCACTCTGTAGACCAGGTTTGCTTCGAACTCACAGAAATCCACCTGCCTCTACCTCCCAAGTGCTGGGATTAAAAGTGTCGGCCTTCACCGCCCGGCACTGTTTATTTTCTATGTCTCATATGTCTTCTGTTTACTTCCTCAACGACTACCTCTTATTGGAGTAGATATGTTTTCTAGTGTGTCTTTTAGTTGTAATCTTATTGTCTTCTTAATGGTTGCATTTGGGATTACCATTAACATCTTAATCCTAATTATTCAAATTCACATAGTTAATTTCAACCCTCTTCCAAATTATATAGCTCTATTCTCTATTGTACTGACTTTATATCTGCTTTCTTCAGTTGTCTTTTTAGGAAAATCAATTTCAGGTGGAAAAAAAAAACACATGCTGTCTTTTACTTAACAGAGTCACCTTTACTAGGGTTCTTATTTTTATTTCTTCATGCAAGTTCAATTTACTTTTGGAAAGACTACAGGGAAGGCATGCCTCTACTTTTCCTTATGTGGAAATGTCTTTTCGTTTATATGTTTTTTGAGACTGGGTCTCACCATGTAGTCCAGGCTGGCCTCAAACTTACAGAGATCTGCCTGCCTCTGTCTCTTGAGTGCTGGTGTTAAAGGTGTGTGCCATCACACCTGGCCTTATGTGGGAATGTCTTACTTTTTTCAATAAAAAAAAGAGATTTAAATTTTTTTATGTGTTTGAGTGCCTGCATGTATGTATGGGTACCATGTGTGTGTCTGGTGCTCACAGAGGCCAGAAGTAGGCTTTGGATCCCTTGGAACTAGAGTTAGAAGAGATTGTGGACGGCCTTATGTGGACTCTGGAAACCTAAATGGGGTTCTTTGCAAGAACAGTCAAGTGTGGGGACTGGAGAGATGGCTCAGTGGTTAAGAGCACTGCCTGCTCTTCCAAAGGTCCTGAGTTCAATTCCCAGCAACTGCATGGTGTCTCACAACCATCTGTAATGAAATCTGGCATACATGCTACCAGGCATACATGCAGACAGAATCCTGAGAATACTATATACATAATAAATAAATAATCTTTTTTTTAAAAAAAAACAGTCAAGTGTTCTTAACAGCTGAGCCATATCTCCAGTTCCTAATTTCCCTATTCTTGAAGTATCATTTTGTTGGGTAGAGACATTCTTTTTACTATTTGTGTGTGCATATGTGCTGTGCATGTCTGTGATGTCTGTACCTGTAGCACATACATGTGGAGGCCTGGAGCAGATGTCTTGTGTCTGTCCTCGGTCACTCCACCTTTATCTTTTGGGACAGGGTCTCTTACTAAGAGAATCTGCCTTTATCACCACCAAAGACTAGGGCTACAGGCTTGCAATTGCCATGTTTGGCTATTTATACATTCTAGGGTACTGAAATCTGTGCTTGTACAGATGGCACTTGGCCAGCTAAGCACTTCTCTTTTTAGCCTTTGTAGATAGAATTCTTGGTTGGCAGTTTTTTCTTTCAGCATTTGAAATATATCACTCCATTCGGGCCTCATGATTTCTGATGAGAAATTGACTATTATCTTATTGAGTATCCATTTTATGTGATGAATAGGTTCTCTCTTGCTAATTTCAACATTCTCTGTCTTTTTTTATGATTTTGTATGTGCATGTGTTTGTGTATATCTCATGCCTTATGGGTATATGTGTGCAATTATGGAGGTCAGAGGTCAACATCAGGTGCTGTTCCCCAATGGTGTCCTCATTATAAGAGACAGAGTCATCTTTATTGACTTGAAGTTTACTGGATCTGTTTGTGTCTGCTGTCCCAGCACAAGGATTGCAAACAAAGAACCATCACACCAGCTTACATGGGTTCTGAGGACTGAGTTAAAGTCCTCAGCTTGTTAGCATGTGCTTTGTTGACAGTGCTGTCTCCCAAACCCTCTCCATCTTTTGAAAGTCTGCTTGTGAGATGAAACGTCTATTAATTTATCCTTCTTGGGCGTAATTGTACCATTTAAATTTAGAGATTAATGTTTTACATCAAAAATAGGAACCTTTCTGTCATTTCTTACAATACCTTGCCCCTTTCCTTTCTTTCTTGGGTTCTCAGTACCTATACCTGCTGGGTTGATTCCTCTCCCCAAGCTTCTAACTAAGGCAACTTGAAGTGCTATAACGTTGTCCTCTGTTCTACCAGGGTTTTGTGTGTTCTAGTTGTCTGTCTCTCTGCTGCGACTTCTAATTTTCTTCACTGTTGTATCTCCTGGTACCTGCCTCACAGTATGATTTTGTTGGGTGTATTTCTGACTGTGAGCCTGTAACTCTGAGCATGTGAAGGTGTGGGCAGTTAGAGCTACGCGGGCGAGTGAGAGGTGACTTGACCTGGTCAACCCGCCACAGCCAGGATCTCTCCCTGCTTTGCCCACAGAAGCGGATGCAGCAGATCATGGCCCACTGCTTCCTGGCGGTCAAGTCCAAGCTGGAATGCAAGCTGGGTTACTTTGATCTCATTGGCTGTGACTTCCTGATTGATGAGAACTTCAAGGTGCTGTCTTGGGAAGATGAGGTCTGGTAGGCTGGCACAAGGAGGTAGGGCCCATCTGTACAATGACCACGTAAGCAGGCCCAATGGGTGGGCTCAGCCCTAAAGTCAGATGTGTCATAAAGCTCTTCTCCTACTGGAACTGAGCAGTCCTCAAGAGCAGTCTTAACTCCTTGAGCAAACATGGGGGAAAAAGCCGTGGAAAGATACAATCTGCCCAGAATCACATAGCTTAATAGGGCCCAGAATACAATCTTCTTACTGGCCAACTGGGCTGGAAGTGGATAGGGACGCTGACCGCTGTCTGCTGCAGGTGTGGCTGCTGGAGATGAACTCCAATCCTGCCCTACATACCAACTGTGAAGTTCTGAAGGAGGTGATCCCTGGTGTGGTTATGGAGACTTTGGGTGAGCTCTGGGCAGCCCCTTGTCACAGCATTCCCGTCTGCTTCTTTGTCCAGTTCTGGGTAACCCATCCAGCTTGCCTCCAAGTTCAGACTCCACAAGTCTGGTTTCCCAACACCCCATAATCTGCATGGCCCCCAAGCCCTCTTTCTGCTCCAATGTCTCTGTCACCTGACCTACCTACGTCTAACCCCTCACGGATGCCTTTCCTCCCTTATTTCCAGACATGCTGGAGAAGTTGCCCTGCTCCAAACTGCCCACTCTTCACTCACCTTATCCTCCTTACAGATCTAGCTATTGAGACCTGCCAAAAGAGCTTGCATTGTCAGAAGATGCTGCCTCTGCTGTCACAGCGTCAGTTCGTGCTCCTTTACAACGGCGAGACTATGGACGTGTGGCCGCGCTTGGGGGGCTCGCGTCCCCTTGCCCGCCTGCCTCCGCCGCCACCGCCGCCGCCTCCCAGGCCCGCCAGTGAGGTAGCAACCTCTGCACTGTCCTCAGCACGTGCCACAGCCGACCGACCTGGAGCACGCAAGCCGGTGCCTCCCAGGCCTGCTCCCATATGCGCCTTCCGCAAATCGCGGTTGCCTGACTCCAGCGGAAGGTCCGGAGCGGAGTCCGAGCCCTCTCTTTGTTCTGGGTCCCCAGAAGACAGCAGGGGCGCGACTGGAGAGCCCTCCCTGGAGCCGTCCGAGGAAGAGCGCGAGGAGGAACAGAGGAGCGCGAGCCACCGGGGCTCCTAGCCACCACAAGCATCCAGCGACCCTGCTCGCGGCCGTGCCCTCTCCGGGACCTATAAAAGCTACTTTGTGACAAACGCGGCCTCCAGAAGCCGGTCCCACCTGGGCGCCCCAAGCCCTTCTGTCACCCTCCTCTCTTTGCTCCTCGGTTGTCCTTAGTGGAAGGAGAGGGAGCTGCGTGCAGAATGGGAGTGCATCCTTCAGAAAGGGAAAAACTTCATTGACCTGTTTTTCCTTCTATGGGGCAGCCCACCAAATCCTGGGTTCCCACTTATTGCTCTTTCTCACCCTGTAAGATCCTCCTAAAACTCCATGGCCTTCATGACCTCTGCAACCTGGCATTGGGACTCACTCCTCTGTTCCATGGAGTCCCCAGGAAAGGTCTTGGATGCTCATGGAACTCTGGAAGTCCTACCCTACCCCATTACTATTCTGGAGCAGTGCCGGATTCATCCTCATCCTGCCCACCATCTTTCTTTCTGGCCGTTCAGACACTGTGGAACAGGGTCTACAGCCTACTTCCCTACAAAGGCCCTGGAGCTTATCAGGGATGAGAGGTACAGTGGAGGTCAAGACAGGAGAAGGAAGACATTAAGCTGACATTCGTGACTGCTCTTCCTCCTTCCCTGCCACCCCCTGCAATAGTCATGTTCTTAGCATGGAGGTTTGAAAGGAGACCTCTGACCACCTCACATTTTACATCAAAGTGGCCAGAATCCTGCCTTTAAGTCCCTGCAGCCAACTCGTCCCCTCAAGTTACCCCACCCCTACCCACAAAACTCCAAAGACAACCTCCTACCAACTTCCAAAAAGACCTGCTCAGCTTGAATACTCTCTTGCATATCCAAGGGAGCAGATTCCTCTTCCTTGTTCTCCCTTCTGACCTTTAATTGGTCCCAAACATCAGACTTAGCTCCATCATGTGGGAGAAATGTCAGACTGATCCCTGTTCTTTATTGGAGCAAAATCCCTCAGGAGGTAAGGGATCCTTGCACTATAATCTAAACTGTGGCAGTTTCTAAGATGCAATGTCTGGCCACCAGTAGAGGGCTCTGTCAGCATACCGGGAAGTTCCCTTCCAGGAACTCCTAACAGTAGAACAACTGAGGCTCAGAGAGGTAAAGTGAGGCCCTCAGATCCCAAGGAAATTATCATAGAGACCCTACTTTAGCTTGTGAGCATCCCACATCTCTGCACACCCCCTACAACCCTTCTCCATTCAAACTGCCTGCTCCACCCCAGATGCTCCAAGTTCATTCTTCTTGTTGTGGCCTAGAACATGAAGTACAAGGTGTACTACAAGCACACTCTTGTCTTTAGGTGACCAAGTCCAGCATCTCCTGTAACAGCTCAGGAAAAGCCTGTCTGTCCCTGGTCAGAGGGTCTCTGATCTATCTGCTCTGAAGCCCACTAAAGCTAAGAAAATGAAACCCAGCCTCCCCAGAGCCTAAGTGCCCTAGATCTTGGCGAATCCACACTTGTTCCTGGGATCAAGGTCACATTTTTGTTGGCAGCCACGGTGCTACTAGCCACGTCCCTTGGGGCCACCTGTCACTACATTCTCAACTTGTACCACCTCAAAGTCCTAGGTTTCCTATAGCCTCTCCCCTCCACACAGTTCCCTGACCAAGTCAGAGCTGTGTCCCCATCACTGGCATCACAAACATTTCTGCTCTCCCCACCACATGAAGCTGCAGCCCTGCCCACCCCAGGAGGGTTGTACCATGTCAGTACAGGTAACAAAGCTCTCAGGAGAAAGATGCTTCCACTGTTGTTGTGGGGACATGGAGCCTCTACTGAGACCATGATGTAACAAATACTTGTTGGCAGTAGTCTGTCCTGCTGTGCCATCCACAGGCTCCCCAAGGGCTTGGGCTGTCTGCTACCCTTCATTCCTGGCAGCTGCAGAGCATGTCAAAAAATAAGGTTTTCAGGGCCCTCCTGCTGCCCACTCGTTCCCCATCAACCCCCTCCAGATCCTCCTCAGCTCTTTACAGCCAACATGTAAGTCCCCCAGAGCCCTGAGTTTAGGACCTCATCAAACTCTGGGGAGAGAGGGACCTGGGGCATCTGAACATCTGGTAACCTGGCAGCTTCAAGGTATTCTCTGATATTCAAACAATATGACAGAACCAGGGGTTAAGGAGCCAAATGATGGCTTCAACTCTGGGCTGGCCCTACAGAGCAACTGATTGCCACTGGGGTTGGTCACCCAAGAACGGGGCTCCTGGCAGCTGAATATGTCCTCCAATGCTTCTATATCACTCTTTCCCTGTTCTCCTGAGAGAATCCTGAGGCCCTCCTGTTAAAAGTGTCAAGAGTTTCCTTCAGAAGATGTGGGGAATTGAGCTACTCACGGCTCTGACCCCAGCACCCTGTGCCTTCTGTTGTCCCTGAAATCAGACCTTTACCACACACACACATCCACACACACACATGTGCACATGCACACGCGTACACACGTGCACACGCACGCACACACACACTGTAGGGTCTGGATTTTTCTGAGTATCTTAGCTTCAGTCAGACAATAGTGGGACATCCTACATACCTTCCCACTCTACCCACCCCCCCCCGTTCTAAAAAGGGGCCAGAAGAGATAGTGCCTGGTCTTCAGAAAATCACCTTAATTCATGGAGCTTCTTGGGAAGACGGGGTAGGTAAGGGATGGATGTCTACCTGCTTTCCCCACTCAGCTGCTTCTCATAGGGGCTAGTGGCTGTATAAGGGACAGTCCCAGAGATGTGAGCCCAGCCCAGTAGAAGACCTAGATGTTGAGGTACTACCTGGCCAGTGGGAACATGCCTCAGCAGCTAGGGACAGTCATTACCCACCTGCCCCCCAAGGTCTCTGGACAGCTGTCTGGAGTTGGGGGAGGGGTTGTCGAGTTGTAAAAAGAAAGCGACTTCTCACTTTCCATGATACAGGTCTTTCTCTCAAGCTGGGGCACGTCTCCCACTGAATAAAGTGTGGGCTCTCAGCAAGTGAGAGGGTGGAGGCTGGGCAGGAGTCACCAGCTGTGGCCGGAAGCATTTCTGGGAACTGAGCCGGTCTTTATCTGAGAACAAAATTTATCAAGGCCAAGGGGGGTGTGTGCGCTGTGGTTTTCCGGAAGAAATGGAGAGCGGCTACTGTGGGGTAGGGGTTTCTGGGAATTGCAGTGAAGCCTCCCTCCTGCTAGTCTAGGCCTAGCAGAGACACACCTCGGCTGCTGTGGCAGCCAGACTCTGCAGATGGGTAAATGCTATCCCAACTTCAGAAGGCAGTGTCTGGAATGGTCTCTGCTGGGTGGCAGGAGGCTTCTGCAGCAGGATCTTTTCAGCCGATCCTCTTCCCCACGTTTCTAGTTCTCCTGGATTTCACACTCACCTGCTTGCAGTCATGGACACTGTCCCTACTTGACTACAAACTCTCAGCCCTGGAGAACTGAGCAGACCCTGCACAGCTCACGGCGCTCGTGGAAATCCCCAGATCTAACAGGCTGGCACAGTTTATCTTATGCCCCTGAGGCGAACATGAGCGGAATTGGGGGCGTTGCTGACAGCAGGGCGAGGGTACCCCGGAGACTACCACATCCCTCACCCCACCCTGCAGAATCTCCCGCCATCTCTATCACACCCATCAGTCACCCACGGAGGAGTTTCCAGAAGACAGTAGTCTGCACACGTCATGCTATTTGGGGATGCCCCACTTGTGGCAGTTCCAGGGCAAGGCAGGACTGCCTACGGCTCAGAACCTAGGGGTGTGGTGTGATAGGCAAGCTGGGAGATGCCCCTAGGCTCCACCTCCCTTCCCAGGCTTACTCTAGACTTTGCAGATTGTGCCTGACTCCTAACCCACCCAAAAGGGGACAGAAGAGGCAGCTCCAGGCAATGAGGGTGCTGGTACATCCCCAAGAGACTTCATGTGGCCCTGAGCGCTGTGCGTTCTGATCCCAATGTCCTCCACTTCCATGGCAATTTTTCCATCTCCTTCTCCAGTCTCTTCCAGGGGCCTGTGTGTTGATGGGGCTGTTAGCATCAGAAGGTGCAGATACATCCCCCAATCCCTATTTACCTGCTATGAGATAAAAGACAGGAGACATTAAGCGGAAGGAGGGACAAGTAAGTGCCCAGGTGTGCAGATGCCTTAAGGGTGCTGCTACAATTCCTTACCTCAGGCCTACCACTCTCTGGATATCCATGCCAGGATGACCTTATTGAATTACTTTTTCTTTGTGATAGGGTTTCACTATGTAGCTCTGGCTGTCCTGGTCACTTTGTAGACCATGCTGGCCTCGGACTCCCCAAGATCTGCCTGCCTCTGCCTCCTGAGTGCTGGAATTAAAGACATGTGTCACTGCACCCTGCTCTTACTGGATCTTTCTATGAGCAGCCCCTACAACTGCCAAGATGCAGGAGAGATGTTTTGCTTTGAGGGCCTCAGAGCCAAAACTATGCACTGTGCACTTCAGAGAATTTGCCTCATGCTGGGAAATGCTAATATGGAAACTGGCTGAAGCTTGATTTTTAAAGTTAGGCCAAGGCAAATGTCCTAAAGTGCCATCAAACCCAGTCTCCCCAGGTATCCCAAAGGGCATCCAAAGGGCAGCATCCTGAAGACTACAGGCTCAGTACATGGTTGCCTAATATGGACCAGACAGAGGTGAGGGGAAGTGGTTTGGACAAGAAGCCAAAAGAAGGACTGGAGAGCTGGCTCAGCACCTGCCGCTCTCTCACGCCTGCGTTCAGTTCCCAGCAGCTATGTGGTAGCTCACAACTATCTAACTCTTGCTCCAGAGAGTTATACATGATGCAAAGAAACTTACAGAGGAATTAATACACAAATAAAAAAAATAGATGAGGCAAAGAAGGCAGGTATTCAGTATCGATTACCTCCTTCCAAAAGCCTCTCTAGTCTGATGGTCCCTCCTGAGAATTTGTGGCCAAGATTAACCTTGACTTGTGCCCTCACCACTGCCACCCTGAGAGAGAGCGCTAAGGACAGGCTCAGATGCCCCTCCCTTGAAAAATTATTCTAAGAGTTTTTATTACATTTTTGTACATGCATGTGTGCTTGTGTGTACACTCACAGGCATGTGCCATAGCGTACATTTGGAAGTCAGAGGACAACTTCTCAGGGTTGACAGATTCTATCATGTGGGGTCAAACTCATATCATCAGGCTTAGAGGCAGGAGTCTTTGCCAGGATATTTCACTAGACCATCCTTTCCATTCTATACCCTGGAAATGACCATGGGCACAGGATGACAAGGGGTGTCCTTAAATGCAGCCCTGGGAACCTGACTTTCCTCTGTCCCTAGAACACAGTCACTCAGGTTACTAGAAAAATATTTATTGAAAACCACTTGTACAAGGTCTTGTCCTGAACACTCAGTGCTCTTGGAGAGCCTGAAGACCCCACTCCAACGGAGCTGACAAAAGAGGAAGGCAGCCACAGGGCCCAAGTGGAGTCACTACTCTCTTCACCACCATCAACATCTTACACCCACTTCCACCGTCGAGGGGAGCAGGGCCAGGCCCAGGGAAGGACGCACAGCAGAGCCCTTGCTCTCACCAAGGGTAGGTCTGGGCAAGTCTTAGAGGGTCTGGCTTGGAGTACAGAGGAAGAACAGCCCTCATGGCCACCGGTCTCCCAGACGATTCTTTTCCTCCATTTGCTCCCCACGCTCCTCCTCAGGGAATTGAAAGCTGCAAGCATCCTCAGCTGGTGGAAGCTGCACCTCCAAGAGTGGCTGGGTCTCTGTAGTAAAAACATGGTCAGCGAGTAGCCTGAGATGCATGTTCCCCTTCCCAGGGACACAACTGACCTCGGGGATACATGTGCTGCTTCCTCAGCTCCCTTATGTGCAGGCAGAGATGGACTGTGGTTAAGAAGAGAATGCAAACAGCCACGGCCAGAAGGATGGCAACCAAATGACCATGTTGCTCAGTGGGCAGTGGTTCCGGGATGCACACAGCATTGTGAGTCTTGTTCCCAGGGAATATGGTGAGAAATCCAAACTGGGTACAGCTGGGACACAGACACAGACACTGTCAAGCTTGGTTACCTAAGCAGCCACACTAGGAGGACTGTTGGCCTCTGAGCCATTTGGGAGATGAATGGGGGCCTTCGGGGGTTACTACAAGGGAGGGATGGGAGAGGCTTCCTCAAGAGTGGGCCTAGGCTACTCATCCAGGACTTACTCGGCCCAAGGTCTGCAGCGGCCCTCGCGGCCTGCGGAGAAGGTGCCCATGGGACAGTCAACACACTCGAAGCCAAACTTAATATTCCCTGTGGACAGACAGACAGACAGACAGACTATAGGGACTACTGAGGTTAAAGAAGAAGGAGTCAGCACTCGGGAGGCAGAGGCAAGCAAATCTCTGTGAGTTCGAAGTCAGCCTGGTCTACAAGAGCTAATTCCAGGACAGGCTCCAAAGCTACAGAGAAACCCTGTCTCGAAAAACAAAACAAATGAACAGAAAAGTCAGACTAGGGTCTATCAATCCACCGGATCTCATGTCCACAGGACTAGAGGCTGGACAGGCAGTACTATGGACGCCTATTCCAGAACTAAAATGATACATTGGTCCCTATGAAGATGGATGGGATTAGTGGCAAGACTGGTCATAGTCAGAGTAATAGTCTGAGAGCAGACCAGTACCTGAGCACTCCTCACAGCCTCTCACAGCCAGCCCTGAGAAGATAGCAACACCCTCATTAAGATGGAGAATCCCAGGCTAATAGGAAGAATAACTCTGAGACCACTTGGCTCACCTATCCCTTCTAGAATCTAGACTGCAAATCCTTGTCTACCCAGAGTATATATGCCCATGAGCCCTGTATGTGCAAGCATTCTCACATGCCTACACATGCTCACTGGGCATCTCTACCAGCTTGGCTCTAGATTAAACTCGTGGTTAGCTTGGGGATATCTGTGGCCTTCAGCAGTCTCCCAGGGACATACCATGAGTCTGCACCTTCTGGCCTGGCTGGCAAGGGTGGTGCTTGCAGGTCTTGCACTGAGGGTCTTCACAGTGGTACTCCAGCATGACACATATACAGTCTCCTTCAGGACAGGTCTCCTTGTCTTGGCAAGAATAAGAGTCTCAGAAACTAGGCAGAGTCCCCTTTCCTCTTCAGAGCTCCTACTGGTCCTTCAAGTGCTTAGGGTGTTGGGCTTCCATTCTCAGTCAACCCCAGTACAAGTTCCTAGGCTTTGTCCATCTCAGTGTTCTATCTCAGATGGCTGACTGCTAATATACATACTGCCCACTGTTCTGAAATTATGGCTTCATAAGTCCCATTAGATATGAGAGTCACCTGGGGTTTTCTAAGGTCCCTGGGCCCATGCTGCCTCAGGGTACTAGGAACACCTCAGCAGCTGCACTCACTGCTGTCCACATTTCTTTCACAGACACATTGGGTCCTCAGAGCTGCCTCTTTCTATATCAGAGGGATGGGGGTGAAGTGCTAAGACATTTTTCTTTGAGAGGTCCTCAGACTGCCCTACACCTTCTAGGTAACACAAGACAGTGAATGGGGCAGAGAAGAGTGTTGGGACACCAACCCAGACAGAGCTAAGGTTTGACCCACTCAGCAGACCCTGAGATGGTCCTCTTTCACCTTGGACCCCAGATCCCTCTTGAAGGAGAAGTTTCCAGCCCCTGATGCCCCTGCTCCCACACTTCTGATCTTGAGCAAGTGATTCATATAGACCCTCTCCCTCCTTCTCAGTTCCAGACTCAAGGTTCTAGACTCAGAAAGTCTGCCTACCCACCCTCCCTGTGTGAGAGCTGGGCAGGGCGCTGGTGCACAACCTGGCTCCTGCTCCCCTCCTTGCCTTACCTGGAGCACACCGATTGCAACACCGTGTGTTGTTGCCAGTCCCACGCTGGAAGCTGCCAGGGCCACAGCCAAGCTCCTCAGCCAGGCTTTGATGACCTAGGTCCAGCACGTCCAGCACACAAATCAGTGAGACTCCACACAGCATAGCCCATGCTCCCATAGTGTTTCTCCTGTCTTCTTCCTGTTGGTTGGTTTTTAGTAGTCCCCAACCTGCTCCCGCATGCTTTGTCCCGCCCCTGCCTCAGGCCCCACCTCTCAAAATTGGGCTCCAGATCAGCTCCACCTCCATCTTCCGGCAGGTACGTGGTGCTTGTGAAGCCACTGTAAAGTGTGCATCTTCCTTGACACCTCCTGGACCCCAGCAAGTCTCTTCCAACTCCAGCATACACACCCAGGACACTGCACAGGAAAAGGGTGACCCATTCACACATGCTGACGCCACCGCTGCTGTGGGTACCCTTTACTGTGTAAAACTTCTCGTTTCCTCTTTCACCCCAGAGAGCCAGTGAGGGGAGTCCAGAGCACATATGCCTTTCAGAGAAAGTCATCATAAGCTGGGCATTCCTAGACGGCGCCTGAAGCCGAGAACAGTATGTTCTGCCCAGATCCAGCCCTGGGAGTTCCAGCTTGGATCTCTTGGCTGTCTCTGGAGCCACTTTTGTTCACCTCCTCACAAATTCTAGATAACAAGAAGGACTCCCTGATGGAGCCTTTCGGGCCTCTTCTTCATGATGAGACTATATTGTCTTTCTGAACCTCATTTTCCTCATGCGGTCACTAGCAGGTTCAGGAACCCTGCCCCTACAGGGAGGCTTCTCTGGATTGTTCAGCCTCCCTTCCCACATCTTCCAGTTGAAACTAAGTACAGGGAAACATGGTGAGGACTTTGGGGAGTGTTGGAGGTGAATATGGGCATCTCTGTATTTGTGGGTTTGGAGACCACTGTGATTGTTGAAGGCCTAGGAAACCTCCAAGATGCTGTTGGAGGAGGCAGAGGAAGTAGGAAATTAATTAATTAATTAAGTTACCAGCTGTGCAACTCCTACTGGGCACTGCAGGGGTGGGGGGCTCTGGGTAGTCCACTCTAGGCTAGCCTTAGCAGAACCTCTCCTTCGAGAAACAGCTCCAGGTCAAGAAAGTGGGTCTGAGTACATGGGCAGAAGGGAAACTATGTGCCTTGGCTCCACATAAAGATACTGAGGGCAGGGTCTGGAGAGATGGCTCAGTGGTTAAAAGCATTGCCTACTCTTCCAAAGGTCCTGAGTTCAATTCCCAGCAACCACATAGTGGCTCACAACCATCTGTAATGAGGTCTGGTGCCCTCTTCTGGCTAGCTGTATACTAAATAAATAAATAAATAAATATTTTTTTAACAAGTATTTAAAAAAAAAAGATACTGAGGGCAGTATTGCCTATGTTCCTAACCATTTAAAAAAAATTATGGGAGCACTTTGGAAGCACATACACAGAAATTGGAACAATACAAAAATTAACATGGCCCCTGTGTAAGGATGACACAAAAATCTATGAAGCATTCCATATTTGGGGCTGGACATAGTAGGACACACCTTTAATGACGGCACTCAGGAGGCAGAAGCTGGTGGATCTCTAAGTTTGAGGTCAGCCTGGACTATATAGTGAACAGGACAGCCAGAGTTATGGAGAGAGACCCTATCTCAAACAAACAAAAATCTAAAAGGTCAGCTGGGACCACGCCTTCATAGCATTACACCAACCCTGGTGAGTTCACCATATACACATGGAATCTCCTGCCAGCCATGATATTCTCACATTGGGAATCCTTATTCTTTAGGCAATGGCCTCTTCCACAGGGGAGAGATAACAAAACACTCACCTCCAAAACACTGCCATGCATTATACCTTGAAGGTGTCCCTTGGGAATTTTTGCCTTGGTGTTGTATCCGAGCTCAGCCATGGGCAAGGTCTGCTTGTTAGAGACTTGCAAGGCTACAAGCAGGTAATGAGCTTCATAGAGGTTCTTTCCAGGAGACAACCACACACAGAGATCACAAAGATAAAAAGACACAGGTCATACACCTAGGGAGATGTTTTCGAGCAGATGACATCAGCAAATGTCAGCACCTATGTCAGACTTCCTGTCCTACCCACTTCTAGGTACCCACTGCAAGGAACTGTCAAGAATGAGCAGCTTCCATAACCAGACAGTGGGCAGAGGTGATTTTTCTCTGCTCACTGCTATCTCCTTTATTTTATGAGCAGCTCCTTGCGTTTGTATTTCCGTGTGGTTTGTTTCACAGGACTCGGTGAGTATGCTCCAGGTAGCAGAGGGTCCTGGCAGTTTGACCCTGTGGGGAATTCCCGTATTCATATGGGGCGAGCAGCAGAGGTACTCAGGGAGGTTTTGAGATGAGGGTGGATAGAGAATATGCTTTGAGACAGCACCAGAACGAAGAAAAATAAACCCAGTGTCTGTGCAGGTGGAGCCATGGGTATTTAACCTGGGAAGGGACCCAAGGAGCCCCAAATGAGCTGGAGACCACATGAAAACTGGAATCCTGTGTCCAGTAAGGAGGGGGCATAGATGTGGCCTACCTAGAGTGAGAATAAAGCCTCTTTCCTACCAGCTCTAACCTCCCAAGCCCCACAGCATTCTTCCTTCCCACTCCTTTCCAGGATGGATTTCTCTATGGGGTGGGAGCTGCCAATTGGCCTATGGCTCCTGCCATTGACCTATGCCATTGACCTATGGTTTAAGGTGTGGTTGGTTGTACAAGTACCCAGTGAAGGGCATTTAGTAGTTCAGTGGGTGTTTCCTTTGACTGTGGGCAGTTGTCAGAGAACGGAGAGAGATGGGAAGGGAACCAGGATCAGAGATAGTTTTGTCCAGCCAACCCAAGGGGATCGCAGTGACTTGGGCTACAAGTAATAGGGTGCCCCACCATGCAGATGAAGATCGTCATATCTGGCCTGAAGGGAGTGGCGCATGCCTTTTATCCCAGGACTTGGGAGGCAGAGGCAGGCGGATCTCTGAGTTCAAGGCCAGCCTGATCTACAGAGTGAGTTCCAGAATAACCGGGGCTACACAGAGAAATCCTATCTCAAAAAACAAAGAAACAAAAATACTCTATCTGGCCACGGGCAGATCAAGTCAAAGACAGGAGGGGTAACAAGGTGTTACTTTAATGCCAGGCCGGTGGCCTCATGGTGTCAAGAGGCAGGAAACAAGGAAACAGTTGTCTTTATAGTTCCTTATGGTCCCTATGCCTCCTCAAAGCACAGTTGACACAGCCTGACACCACCCCCCACACCAGGATGTCTGGTGACTCCTTTCTTGTTTTGGGTTTTTTCTTTTCTTCTTTCTTTTTCTTCCTTTTTTTTTATTTTTATTTGAGGCAGGGTCTCACTATGTAGCTCTGGTCAACCTGGAACTTGCTATGTGGATTAGGCTGGCCTCGAACTCACAGAGATCCTCCTGCTTCTGCCTTCTCAGTGTTGGGATTAAAGGCATCCACCACCAAGCTTGGCCATCTAGTGACTTTTAACGTCTATCACATGACACCAGTTTGGGCTCTCTGGTTTCACTTGCATGAGCAGGCATAACCGCTTGCCTATCTCCACAAGCGGTTTGGCGCCTTCTGCCTGTAGTTCATTGAGCTTTCGGGTGCCTGTGCTCCCTGAGCAACACGGCCATTGCTGCTCCCAGAACCCCTTGTAGTGGAGCAGCACAAGACCCTGGGTCTTCCAAGTGTCCATGTTCTTGTCAGAGAACATTTGTTTCTAGAGAAATAATCTCAGGACAGACGAGGTTTGGCTCAAGAAGCAGACCAGTTTTCCAACACAGCTGGGTGATTGGCTGCTACATGGAGCCATAGCCATCCACGTCCAGAGATTCTTAAGGGAGTACCTAGGTAGTGTGCAAGTACCATCAAACACTTCTCACCATTCATGTGGCTGGTGAGAAAGGATAACTCTGAGTTATCTGTCTGAGTCACAGAGGTCAAAAGAGGCACAGTGGTTCATGAACCCCTCTGATGATCCGGATACTCAAGCTGTTTGCCAGGATGCTTTCCTTTTGGCTAAGACTCATAGGGCCCCTACGAGCAGTGGTTCTCAACCTGTGAGCTGTGACTCCTTTGGTGAAACTCTATCTCCAAAAAATATTTACATTACAATTCATAGCAGTAACAAAATTACAGTTATGAAGTAGCAACAAAAATAATTTTATGGTTGGGGGGGTCACTACAACATGAGGGTTGAAGCGTTAGGAAGGTTAAAAGCCACTGCCTTGGAGCACAGACTCTGGACTGCTCATCAAGCCGCCGGTTGGCTTCCCCTAGTACCATCCCCTTGGCATTTTAGACCTCCTGTACTCCATACCTCTATTCACGCTGGAGTACACGTGACTAAGTGTGAGTCTCTGAGCAGACCTTCACCTTGGCCTAAGACTCTTCCCCACCAGAAGAGGATGCAACCTCAGCCCCCTAGTGCCAGTCACAGACTCACAGTTGCTAGCACGTTTATTGGTGGTACCACCAGGCAGGCAGTATGCATAGCATACATAGGAGAGCCCAGAGCCAGCCCGGCACCTAGAACGGTGTGGAGGGTACTGGCAGGCACCAGGATATGGATTGTCCATGGCTCCGTCAAACCCATTCCTGAGGTACTGTTCAGATCTTGGCCAGAGTAAAGTGTGTGTCAGCTTGTTCCTCCTGAATAGGGATCCTGAAGCTGTTTCCCCCTAGGAGAAGTGAAGAAGGAAGAAGCAGTGAGGAGATATATCTCATCCCTCTAGGAAGTAAGCTTTATTAAACCCAAAGCGGGTACTCACAGTAGGGTTTGGGAGTATCAGGCAACCTCCAAGCCCTTCGGAGAAGGTACAAGGCCAGCAGAACAGTCAAGGGAGCCAGCAGGCCCAGGCCTAGGCCTAGGAAACCAGTGAATACTGGGCCTATGAGGAGAGTCTAACTGAGTGAACTCACTTACCCTCACTTCCTCTCCCCTCCCTTCCACTGGGCCAGTGTCCCTTACCCCTAGGAGCCACCAGGGTTGGTGTAGAGAGCAACTGAGAAGTCCTGGGCCAGACTGTGGTGGACTGGACAGTGGTTGACGTGAATGTAGAGCCCCGGGTCTCCCAGAGCACTGTAGCTGGGAGGTTTCTGTCCTCACAGACTGTGTCCAAGCTGGGACTGGCTGGGTGCCGGGTCTGCTTCCCAGATAAGGTGCAGCTGTGAAATGAGGGTGTCCATTAGCCAGAGACAATGGTGGAAGTTGCACTGGGTCATCCTCAACTCTGCCAGCTCCTCCACCCCAAGCCGCACATCTGTCTCTGTTTCTGTCTGTCCTTGTCCTGCTCCTACATGAGGTTCCGCGCTCTCAAAACCCACCTAGTACTTCTCCAGCCCTCTGAAGACCACAACTTGAGAGCAAACATGTTTCTACAGTCTGGACTAGAATCTCACATGTCCCCACTCCACTTGCAGGGCTCCCCATGGGGGCTGTGTTGAAGGGAAGATGTCAGAAGACCCCCTGGTCCATGGATTTCTGTTCTTTTAACTGGCCTATCACATAGTCATCTAGGCACCAGCTCTTAAATGCCCAGATGTTTTCTGGTTCCATTCCTTCCACACCCCCAGTCCTCAGTGTTCCAGCCAGCATCAATACTCACTTGGTCCAGGGCTTGCAGGCCTGGTTGTTGCCTGGAGAAAAGTGGCCAGGAGGGCAGGGGACACAGTCTGCAGCAAAGACATAAGTCAACTTTCTGATGCTACTACTAGGTGGGCCCTAGATGCTGAGGCTGCTGGAGGCAGGGCCTGAAGTGGGGGACAGTGTTAAGGCTCACTCTCCAGTGCCAAGTGCGTGGGAATCTTGGTCTCTGCAACGTCCTTCCTTCCCACATGCCTCCCACTGGCACTGACCCAAGTCTTGACATGACACAGTGGGAGAGGGGCTTCTGGCCAAGACTAGATAGGGAGATGCTGGGGGAGGTGACAATGTTCGGAGTGGGAACACGGCTCATTTTATACCATTATCATGAAGGGCGTCAACACACATGGATCCTGACCACCTCACACACACCAGCCATGGACAGACATGAACCTGCCTGGTGTAGGGGGCCACCCTGAGGCTCACCAACTC